>NC_084584.2:14427500-14770000 GCF_033978685.3 Nerophis lumbriciformis | reverse complement strand
TTGTGACGTTGATTCGAACATTAAAATTTGACAACACAAATACAACATTAAAACAACGTACTTTTTGACGTTTATTCAATGTCAGGTGGTGATGTTGATTCGACCATTGAAATTTGGTCTTTTTTCAAACCAAAATTTGACAACACAAACACGTCATTGAAACAACGTACTTTTAGACAACGTTGATTCGACCATTGAAATGTGGTAATTTTTCCAACTAAAATTTGACAACACAAACGCGTTGAAACAACATGCTTTTTGACTACATTTATTCAATGTCAGCTTGTGATGTTGATTCCACCATTAAAATTTGACAACACAAATACAACATTGAAACAACGTACTTTGTGACGTTTATTCAATGTCAGGTTGTGATGTTGATTCGACCATTGAAATTTGGTCTTTTTTCAAACCAAAATTTGACAACACAAATACATCATTGAAAACAACGTACTTTTAGACAACGTTGATTCGACCATTGAAATTTGTTCTTTTTTCCAACCAAAATTTGACAACACAAATACGTTGAAACAACATGCTTTTTGACTACATTTATTCAACGTCAGCTTGTGACGTTGATTCCACCATTACAATTTGCCAACACAAATACAACATTGAAACAACGTACTTTTAGACAACGTTTATTCAATGTCAGCTTGTGACGTTGATTCGACCATTAAAATTTGACAACACAAATACAACATTGAAACAATGTACTTTGTGATGTTTATTCAATGTCAGGTTGTGACGTTGATTCCACCATTGAAATTTGGTCTTTTTTCAAACCAAAATTTGACAACACAAATACATCATTGAAAACAACGTACTTTTAGACAACGTTGATTCGACCATTGAAATTTGGTCATTTTTCCAACCAAAATTTGACAACACAAATACGTTGAAACAACATGCTTTTTGACTGCATTTAATCAATGTCAGCTTGTGACGTTGATTGGACCATTAAAATTTGACAACACAAATACAACATTAAAACAACGTACTTTTTGACGTTTATTCAATGTCAGGTTGTGATGTTGATTCGACCATTGAAATTTGGTCTTCTTTTCAAACCAAAATTTGACAACACAAATACATCATTGAAACAACGTACTTTTAGACAACGTTTATTCAATGTCAGCTTGTGACGTTGATTCGACCATTAAAATGTGGTCTTTTTTCAAACCAAAATTTGACAACACAAATACAACATTGAAACAACGTACTTTGTGACGTTTATTCAATGTCAGGTTGTGACGTTGATTCGGTCATTGAAATTTGGTCTTTTTTCAAACGAAAATTTGACAACACAAATACATCATTGAAAACAACGTACCTTTAGACAACGATGATTCGACCATTGAAATTTGGTCATTTTTCCAACCAAAATTTGACAACACAAATACGTTGAAACAACGTGCTTTTTGACTACATTTATTCAATGTCAGCTTGTGACGTTGATTGGACCATTAAAATTTGACAACACAAATACAACATTGAAACAACGTACTTTGTGACGTTTATTCAATGTCAAGTTGTGACATTGATTCGGTCATTGAAATGTGGTCTTTTTTCAAACGAAAATTTGACAACACAAATACATCATTGAAAACAACGTACTTTTAGACAAAGTTGATTCGACCATTGAAATTTGGTCATTTTTCTAACCAAAATTTGACAACACAAATACGTTGAAACAACATGCTTTTTGACTACATTTAATCAATCAATCAATCTAATCAATGTCAGCTTGTGACGTTGATTGGACCACTAAAATTTGACAACACAAATACAACATTGAAACAATGTACTTTTAGACAACGTTTATTCAATGTCAGCTTGTGACGTTGATTGGACCACTAAAATTTGACAACACAAATACAACATTGAAACAATGTACTTTTAGACAACGTTTATTCAATGTCAGCTTGTGACGTTGATTCGACCATTAAAATGTGGTCTTTTTCAAACCAAAATTTGACAACACAAATACAACATTGAAACAACTTACTTTTAGCCGTTTATTCAATGTCAGCTTGTGACGTTGATTCAACCATTGAAATTTGGTCATTTCCTAACCAATAAGGTGGATCCAATGTTGGACATCAATGTTGTCTTAAATTAAAAAATACAACTATTTTGCAAAGTTGTTTCAAAGTCAGTTTGAAAGGACATGTATGTATAATCAACGTTGTATCAATGTCTTGTGCCTGCTGGGTCAAATAACTCAAAACAACATTGCTTTTGATTCATAATTACTTTTGAAAAAAGATGAAGGAGTGGTGAAGAAGGAGCTGAGCCGGAAGGCAAAGCTCTCAATTTACCGGTCGATCTCCGTTCCCATCCTCACCTATGGTCATGAGCTTTGGGTTATGACTGAAAGGACAAGATCTCGGGTACAAGCGGCCGAAATGAGTTTCCTCCACCGGGTGGCGGGGCTCTCCCTTAGAGATAAGGTGAGAAGCTCTGCCATCCGGTAGGAGCTCAAAGTAAAGCCACTGCTCCTCTAAATGGAGAGGAGCCAGATGAGGTGGTTCGGGCACCGACCGGTAGGAGGCTATGGGGAAGACCCAGGACACTTTGGGAAAACTATCTCTCTCGGCTGGCCCGAGAACGCCTCGGGATCCCCCGGGAAGAGCTGGATGAAGTGGCTGGGGAGAGGGAAGTCTGGGCTTCCCTGCTTAGGCTGCAGCCCCCGCGACCCCACCTCGGATAAGCGGAAGAAGATGGATGGATGGACAGTTAAAAATGTTTTACATTTTAAAATCGAGCCGTTAAAAAATGAGCTGCGGGCCGCACTTTGGACACCACTGAATTAGAGCGCCACAATCATGGCGGCGTTTTAAGTTCACTGTTGTCTTCCTGCTGCAGCTTCAGTGACGTTATCTTAACGTCCAGTTCATCCATGAAGTCTTCGTCCGCAGGCTCCGCCTCTTCCTGCGCCTCCGTGGGCAGGAACACGTGGAGATGCTGGCGCCCCGGACCGCCCGAAGGAGCCGCCGTGACGGGCCGCCGACCGCAGCTTAGAACACACGGCTTCCCGATCACACACAGCTGGTGTGGCTGCGATGGCGGATTGTGCGGCTGCGCCCCAGAAGGCCGGAGGTCGCCGCGTAGCGAGCTCGCCGTTCGCCTGTTGGACGAAGGCCGGGCGGGGTGGCGCCTGGAGCCCAGCTGGATGGGGTGGGTGAAGTGAATGTAGGCAGGCGAGGGAACCCGGCAGGTGGGTTGGCGGGCAGACCTGCAAGACGGTAGAGAAGGCGGCGGTCGCTTGGGCAGAAGACAGCAGAAGTCTTCAAATAGGAAGTTGTCCTTCTGGTGGTGGAGGGACGGTTCGCTGAGGCTGAAGGACAAAATGTCAAGTCATCATGAAGATGATTGGAAAATGCATCACTTGGTGCAGCGTCCATCCAATCCTCCGCTGGAGGCCGCGTATCATTTACCCAGACATACCCCCTCCTGCCAGGCATTTACCCAGACATACCCCCTCCTGCCAGACAGGCAGTGGGTGGTGCACCCTCTAAGTGATGTCACACACTCGCTTTGTCCACATGAAGTGCTGACTCAGCAGAAAAGACGAGTGGGTCCATAGCGCTCATGCAGCGAGAGGCGGAGTCAGTCCCGCACATACACATCCAACATACACCTAACACACCTAACCCACTTCCAAGTTCCAACACACATCAAACATACACCAAACCCACTTTCAACACACATCCAACACACACCTAACACACTTCCAACACACACCAAACACACATCCAACACACACTTAACACACCCAACACACATCCAAAACACCTAACACACACCAAACACACACCCAACACACATCCAATACACACCTAACACACACATCCAATACAGACATCCAACACACACCTAACACACATCCAATACACACCTAACACGTATCCAACACACACCTAACACACATCCAATACAGACATCCAATAGACACCTAAAACATATCCAACACATACCTAACACATATCCAAAACACCCAACACACATTCAACACACACCTAACACACACCTAACGCACATCCAACACACACCTAACACACACCCAACACACATACAATACACACCTAACACACATCCAACAAACACCTAACACACACTTAACTCACACCCAACACACATCCAACACACACCTAACACACATCCAACACACACCTAACACACATCCAACAGACACCTAAAACATATCCAACACATACCTAACACACATCCAAAACACCCAACACACATCCAACACACACCTAACGCACATCCAATACAGACATCCAACACACACCTAACATACATCCAAAACACCTAACACACATCCAACACACACCTAACACACACATCCAACACACACCCAACACACATCCAATACACACCTAACACACATCCAGCACACACCTAACACACATCCAACACACACCTAACTCACACCCAACACACACCTAACACACATCTAACACACTTCCAACACACACCTAACACACATCCAACACACACCTAACACACATCCAACACACACTTAACACACCCAACACACATCCAATACAGACATCCAACACACACCTAACACACATCCAACACACACTTAACACACCCAACACACATTCAATACAAACATCCAACACACACATCCAAAACAGACATCCAACACACACCTAACACACATCCAACACACACTTAAAACACCTAACACACACCCAATACACACCTAACACACATCCAACACACACCTAACACACACATCCAATACACACCTAACACACATCCAGCACACACCTAACACACATCCAACACACACCTAACTCACACCCAACACACACCTAACACACATCTAACACACTTCCAACACACACCTAACACACATCCAACACACACATCAAACACACACCTAACACACATCCAACACACACTTAACACATCCAACACACATCCAATACAGACATCCAACACACACCTAACACACATCCAACACACACTTAACACACCCAACACACATTCAATACAAACATCCAACACACACATCCAAAACAGACATCCAACACACACCTAACACACACCCAACACACACTTAAAACACCTAACACACACCCAACACACACCTAACACACATCCAACACACACCTAACACACATCCACACACACTTAACACACCCAACACACACCTAACACACATCCAACACACACTTAACACACCCAACACACACCTAACACACTTCCAACACACACCTAACACACATCCAATACAGACATCCAACATACACCCAACACACACCTAACACACATCCAACACGCATCCAACATACACCTAACACATATCCAACACACACCTAACACACATCCAACACACACCCAACACACACAATAAAACACATGTTTGGGTGTAATAAGAGATGATAAAATGAACTGGAAATCTCATGTAAAAAATAAACAACATAAAGTAGCAAGAAACACGTCAATAATGAATAAAGCAAAACATGTTCTCGACCAAAAATCACTCCATTATCTCCACTGCTCACTAACGTTACATATGTGAGTTATTGTGTAGAAATATGGGGAAATAACTACAAATGTGCGCTTCCTTCACTAACTGTGTTACAACAAAGATCAATTATAATACTATATAATGTTGGATTTAGAGAACATACAAACCTTTTATTTATTGAATCACAATTATTGAAATTCAACGATTTGGTGCATTTGCAAACATCTAAAATGATGTACAAAGCAAACTATAACAAAGAGGAAATTAATTGTATTTGAAAGCATTTTCTCCACACTATTTTTTTTTTGTTTAAATCTATGTTAAATTATATATATATTTTTATAAATTAAAACCTTAATTGAATGCATATTTTGTACTAAAACTATTTTAAGGTAAATAAATAGTAAACATATGTTTTGTGCAAAATAAGTAAAACAAAATTCTGATATTTGAACTTAGAATTGCCTTACAAAACCAGCAACAATAAGGAAATTTGCCATTAGGTTCTTTTCAGTGATGGAGCCGGAAAGAGCTAGGAATATGATTTCGGTAGAATTCCCCTGCCATTAATTTATTGACATTTTGGGCTTTTTCACGCAAAATAGATGGGCGGGCCTGCACAACATGCTTTTGACACTCATTTACTCCAAACACGGTACAACTTTTTAATATAAAAACAAAAAAGGACCTGAGTCGAGCCATGTTGATGCTGCGCCTGTGCGGTGTCCTTTGGGGGCCCCGGAGCGAGGGCAACCTCAGTGGGGTGTCGAAAACTCTCCTCTGCCCTGCAGCTGGCGGCTGGTCAGCGCGGGCTAGTGCGCCGGGTCTCGGGTACCACGGTCCGCTGAGGCCCACGCCCAGCACCACAGGCGGGGGCAGCCCAGCAGTCCCACTCATGGACATCTAGAAGGCACTTAAAAACTCTTGTGAAGCCACACTTGGACCCCTTGGAAGAAGACATGGACGTGTCCTCGACCAAAGCCCGGAGGGGAGTGAGGAGCTGCTGTGCTCCACCTGTGGGCAGCAGGTGCCTTTAAAAATTCACGAGCATTAATTATAGATGACCACAAGTGGTCAGGTGGACCCCACCTGTGTCATTTCCTCTACAGGTCACTTTACAGGCTGGAAATGTACAAACCCCGTTTCCATATAAGTTGGGAAATTGTGTTAGATGTAAATATAAACAGAATACAATGATTTGCAAATCCTTTCCCACCCATATTCAGTTGAATGCACTACAAAGACAACATATTTGATGTTCAAACTGATAATGTTCAAACAAATAATCATTAACTTTAGAATTTGATGCCAGCAACATGTGACAAAGAAGTTGGGAAAGGTGGCAGTAAATACTGATAAAGTTGAGGAATGCTCATCAAACACTTATTTGGAACATCCCACAGGTGAACAGGCAAATTGGGAACAGGTGGGTGCCATGATTGGGTATAAAAGTAGATTTCATGAAATGCTCAGTCGTTCACAAACAAGGATGGGGCGAGGGTCACCACTTTGTCAACAAATGCGTGAGCAAATTGTTGAACAGTTTAAGAAACACCTTTCTCAACCAGCTATTGCAAGGAATTTAGGGATTTCACCATCTACGGTCCGTAATATCATCAAAGGGTTCAGAGAATCTGGAGAAATCACTGCACGTAAGCAGCTAAGCCCGTGACCTTCGATCCCTCAGGCTGTACTGCATCAACAAGCGACATCAGTGTGTAAAGGATATCACCACATGGGCTCAGGAACACTTCAGAAACCCACTGTCA
The DNA here is from genome assembly GCF_033978685.3 of Nerophis lumbriciformis. Lineage (NCBI taxonomy): Eukaryota > Metazoa > Chordata > Actinopteri > Syngnathiformes > Syngnathidae > Nerophis > Nerophis lumbriciformis. The sequence goes on along the minus strand of NC_084584.2, from coordinate 14,762,740 downwards.
GTAACTAACTTGGTCGCTACATCTGTAAGTGCAAGTTAAAACTCTCCTATGCAAGGCGAAAACCGTTTATCAACAACACCCAGAAACGCCGTTGGCTTCGCTGGGCCTGAGCTCATCTAAGATGGACTGATACAAAGTGGAAAAGTGTTCTGTGGTGTGACGAGTCCACATTTCAAATTGTTTTTGGAAACTGTGGACGTTGTGTCTTCTGGACCAAAGAGGAAAAGAACCATCCGGATTGTTATAGGTGCAAAGTTGAAAAGTCAGCATCTGTGATGGTATGGGGGTGTATTAGTGGCCAAGACATGGGTAACTTACACATCTGTGAAGGCGCCATTAATGCTGAAAGGTACATACAGGTTTTGGAGCAACATATGTTGCCATCCAAGCAACGTTACCATGGACGCCCCTGCTTATTTCAGCAAGACAATGCCAAGCCATGTGTTACATCAACGTGGCTTCATAGTAAAAGAGTGCGGGTACTAGACTGGCCTGCCTGTAGTCCAGACCTGTCTCCCATTGAAAATGTGTGGCGCATTATGAAGCCTAAAATAGCACAACGAAGACCCCCGGACTGTTGAACAACTTAAGCTGTACATCAAGCAAGAATGGGAAAGAATTCCACCTGAGAAGCTTAAAAAATGTGTCTCCACAGTTCCCAAACGTTTACTGAGTGTTGTTAAAAGGAAAGGCCATGTAACACAGTGGTGAACATGCCCTTTCCCAACTACTTTGGCACGTGTTGCAGCCATGGAAATTCTAAGTTAATTATTATTTGCAAAAAAAAATTTTTTTATGAGTTTGAACATCAAATATCTTGTCTTTGTAGTGCATTCAACTGAATATGGGTTGAAAAGGATTTGCAAATCATTGTATTCTGTTTATATTTACATCTAACATTTCCCAACTCATATGGAAACGGAGTTTGTAGATGAAGCGTGTGTGTTTGTGTGTGTGTGTGTGTACCACAAACTAGAGATGCGCGGTTTGCGGGCACAACCGCGGAGTCCGCGGATTATCCGTGGATCGGGCGGATGAAATTAAAAAAAATTAGATTTTATCCGCGGGTCGGGTGGTTGAAATAAAAAACAATTTGATTTTAAATAGATTCAGGCGGGTGGCAGTTAAACCAATTCGGAAATATATATACATAGTTAAATGTTGTTACCCACATACGAAAAACGAGCAGGCACCTGCAGCATATGCCACAACAGAAGAAAAAAAAAAAGAGATGGACACTTTTACGGAGCGGAGAAGGGACGCCTCGCCGGGGTCCGGGACCGAGGCCCCTTCCCCCGAGAGGGCCCCACCGGGAGCCGTAGCTGAGGCGATCCGCGAGAAGGGCCCGACGCACGTCCAGGGTCACCACCGCGCCCACCGCACCGACACCCCGCCTCGTCCGCCTTCGCCGCGGCCGGCGTCACGCGCAGCAGGTAAGCAGCTTACCTGCCCGCCACCCCCGTGGCCGGGGGCTCGTAACAGGGGTCACTCCGCGCGCTCCGCCCGCGCAGCTTACCTGCCCGCCACCCCTGTTGCCGGGGGCGCGTAACAGGGGTCACTCCGCGCGCAGTGCGCTCACAAAAGGGGTGGGGCTCACCCTGGTTGATATAGACAGCAGCTAGGACGGTGGCCATGGAAGTCGGAACCCGCTAAGGAGTGTGTAACAACCCACCTGCCGAATCAACTAGCCCTGAAAATGGATGGCGCTGGAGCGTCGGGCCCATATACCCGGCCGTCGCCGGCAGCGAGACGCGCTTGGAGGTGCGCTCAGCGCGGCTCCCATATGATTGCGCACTGGTGTGCGTCTGGGTCGTGACAGCGTGGCACGCGAATGTCTGTGCTGCATTGGATCAGTCTCCTTTCTTTAACAGGCAAAAGCTTTATAACCTCACTAATGCCTTGCATCGTCTATATTAGATATATAACAACGGGCGGATGCGGGCGGATGCGGTTCTGATCAAATGTTAGATCGGGTGGATTGCGGATGGTTGACGACTTTCTGATGCGGTTGCGGATGAAATAATTGCCTATCCGCGCATCTCTACCACAAACATAGCGGAGAATTCACTCCTTTTCTTTCATTCTGCTATATGCAGCTCAAAAAGTTAACGGCGTATTTATCAACTAACTTTCAAGAAACGTCCTAAATGGGATAAGGAGCAAGTCATCCCATTTTGGAGATGATCCGAGTTATTTTTGTCACGATACCATGCGAGCTTCAACCGGCGTGTGCCACCTCCACTCACAGAGACGAAGACAGAGGCTTCGCTTTTTGGGTTACCCAAAAAGTCATGGGCGGATTTGTATTTACCTTTCAAGAAAGGTCAGAAATGAGATAAGAAAGAAGCGATTACAAGACTTTGTAATGTATGTTTGGTGCGGAGATGCTTCATTAATTTGTCAACTTGTCAATAAATTTAGCTTTCACGTTTCGTTCGGCCTTCTTTAAAAAGAGGTTCTTATTAAATTACATAGGGGCCGATAAAATGCTAATCCAATCCAATCCACTTTATTTATATAGTACATTTAAACAACAAAAATGTTTCTAAAGTGCTGCACAACAATATTAAAAGCAATGTTCAAATATTAGGGTTAGCTCCACCAATGACTGAATAAAAACAATAAATAAATACATATAAAACCAATATAAAACCAATATAAAAACAATATAAAAATAAATATGATTAAAAACGATTTTAAAGGGAAAAAACAATTAAAACAGTAAATAGAAATCAAAATGTATAAAAAACACAGAGGACAACAGAGGACCACACAACTCATGTAGTGTTAAAAGCCAAAGAATAAAAGTGGGTCTTAAGACGAGACTTAAAACACTCCACTGTGGGAGCAGTTTGAACATGGAGGGGCAGAGTGTTCCAGAGCTTAGGGCCGACCACAGAGAAGGCCCTGTCTCCCCTGGTTTTAAGTCTGGTCTTGGGCACCACGAACTGGAGCTGGCTCTCGGACCTCAGAGCGCGCGCAGGAGTGTAAATTTGGATGAGGTCCGAGATATACTGAGGTGCCAGTCCATGTAAAGCTTTAAAAACAAACAGCAAGGTTTTAAAATCAATTCTAAGATGAACATAGAGCCAGTGCAAAATCTGAAGAATTGGGGTTATATGCTGGCGTTTCCTGGCCCCTGTTAAAAGACGTAATGCCGCGTTCTGGACTAACTGCAACCGGGAGAGAGCTTTTTGGCTAATGCCAGCATAAAGTGCATTGCAGTAGTCCAGGGGACTTGAAATAAAAGCATGCACGACTTTTTCAAAAAGGTTAAAAGATAAAAAACGGTTTTACCTTTGCTAAAAGACGAAGATGATAAAAACACGATTTTAAAACGCCATTGACTTGTTTGTCAAGTTTAAAATTGCTGTCTGTAGTATAGTAATATATATCGCGATAGACACATACTCGATAACAATATGAAAATGCGTTCGGTAGGGGTGTAACGGTACGTGTATTTGTATTGAACTGTTTCGGTACGGGTGTTCCGGTTCGGTTCGGAGGTGTACCGAACGAGTTTCCACACGGACATATTAAGTAGCGTAACGCACGTTGTGTAAACAATGCACACCGAGGCACAACACCCGGCATGCTAGCAGCTAACGGGCTAGGATAGACTGACCATACGTCCTCTTTTCACCGGACATGTCCTCTTATGCGGAGCTGTCAGGGCGGAGTTTCTTAAATGCCTCAAATGTCCGGCATTTTGAGTTAGGGTTGCGTGTATTTTCAATGTACGTTCAGGGTTAAGAAGGGGTTAAAAACAAAACAAATTGTGTGCGCAGCAGCATTGGTGAGGGAGGGGCAGAGACAGAGAGAGAGAAAGAGAGTTATGATAAACGCGCATGTGTCGCCAGGCTCTGCTTTTTATCCATAGATTTATCATATTTAATTTTTTTATTATCTATAGCAGGGGTGTCAAAAGTGTGCCCCGGAGGCCATTTGCAGCCCACAGCTAATGTTTTAAAGGCCCACGGCACATTTAAAAAATACTATTAAAATAAACAAAAACATAACAAAAGTGAAATAATAAAAAAGCTTAAAGGTTAAATGTAATTTAGAAAAAGTTGCAATGTTGACTATTAAAACAAAGCTGTTTTTTTTTCTTTCAAACTGTCATTGCTCAAAACATAATATTGAATCAAAATCAATGTTATTATGAATTATTGACCTATCCAAGGTTCCGTTTACTTCACATCAAATATTCCACTAAGAAAAATATTTTTGGTGGAAGATTTTGCAAATTTGGTAAATAAATAACCTAAAAATTTATATTTTGTTGTTTTCTTACTGTACCGAAAATGAACCGAACCGTGACCTCTAAACCGAGGTACGTACCGAACCGAAATTTTTGTGTTCCGTTACACCCCTAGCGTTCGGTAAAATATTCGATACATATTTAGATTTTTTGGTCGGAAATGATGAAATTATGAAGCGAGATTCATTTTTGGAGTCACTCGCACTATGAGCAAACAGGAAACAGGAAGTGTTGGGGCGGTATAGCTCGGTTGGTAGAGTGGCCGTGCCAGCAACTTGAGGGTTCCAGGTTCGATCCATCCTAGTCACTGCCGTTGTGTCCTTGGGCAAGACACTTTACCCACCTGCTCCCAGTGCCACCCACACTGGTTTAAATGTAACTTAGATATTGGGTTTCACTATGTAAAGCGCTTTGAGTCACTAGAGAAAAAGCGCTATATAAATATAATTCACTTCACTAAGTAATGGGCGGGACACGCTGGCAGCCAATCAGGTAACAGTATTCACTGAGCAAATGGGAGGGACAGCCAATCATGTAAACGTAATAACTACCGAGTGTTACACCTCCAAGTCACCGACCATAGTCGAGGAGCGCAGGGGAGACATTCCATAGACATCTAATAAGTAGACGCAGCATGGAGCGAGACGCGGGTCCGCCATCTTGGAGTGGTGATCCGCTCCACTCAGTGTAATTCATTTGGCAGGAGCAGCGCATTTAATTCATTTTACCTCACTGAATACCACTGATTTTCACACGGTTTTTGTGTCATACGTGTAGCTATGATAAAGGACACGTGTTTTGGCGTGTTTTATTATTCATAGCTTGTTTAACAGTAATATAATATTCTTATATGCTATAAGCAGAGGTGGGACCAAGTCATTGCTTTGCAAGTCACAAGTAAGTCTCAAGTCTTTGCCCTCAAGTCCGAGTCAAGTCCCGAGTCAAGACAGAGCAAGTCCGAGTCAAGTCCAAAGTCAAGACTGGAAAGTCTCAAGTCAAGTCCCAAGTCCTGCATTTTGAGTTTCGAGTCCTTTCAAGTCGTTTAACCACAGACTAATATATTTACACAGATTGTGTATGCTTTTAAAATGCTGTATTTATTTATTAAAACAAGTGCATTTGAAATTGCAGGGGAAAAGATAGTGCTGACATTGCACTTCAAAATAGTACTATTAACCAGTCATTTTAAACATGTAACTCATTCCTTTACAGAATAAACACATTTGAAAAAAAACAAGTGCAACTGTACTTATTTGCACAAAAGTGTTAACATTGTATTTCAATGGCATATTGCATTGTAACTAGTTCCACAGCAGTTTCTATCCTGTTCTTACCTTATCTCATTGATCTCATCTCATACTGTATGTGTGTTTATGTGTGCGTACACATGAAAAACATAACAAATATATGAACATAACAATGAACAGAGTTGTACTTTTTAGATGTCAGGACCCTATGCAATATGTACACATATTCTTAATATAGTATACATTTTAACTGACCTTTATTTGACTATGTTTGTCTTTTTGTAGGTGGCTAAAATACGCGGTGCTGCTGACCACCGTCTAACTTTACGTTACTGTGTGTGATACATTGACTAACGTAATGCTACTGTGTGTGATACATTGACTAACGTAATGTTACTGTGTGTGATACATTGACTAACGTTACGTTACTGTGTGTGATACATTGACTAACGTTACGTTACTGTGTGTGATACATTGTCTAACGTAACGTTATGTGTAGGTACCTCATGCAACCCTGCTTAAAAAAAAATCACTTGACAAAAAGTATGAATAAGGTAGCAAACTGCAGTGGACGCAACAGATTGCCGTGTTTGCAATGACGTTGTAACCGTAGACATCTTATAAGTAGACGCAGGTTGCTGTGACGTGAGCAATTTGGCCGCCATCTTGAAGTGGTGATGAGGAGCCGGCGAGCAGCCTAAACTGACAGTTGACAGGTAGAAAACAAAGATGGTGTTCAGCGTTTTGCTGCTCAAATGAGCGGACTGTTGAAAATAGGAATCGGGGGATTACTTTTCACAAGTAAGATTTAACATTAACGTACTATTGGTTGTATCTTATGAAAATAATATTACCACAGAGTTGAGAAGGATCAAAGATCTTCAATATTTGTATGTGAAAATCACAAATAATTCTTCTGGGGGAGGATGACGCCCCTACAGGGGTTTGGTTTACAAACTTTCAGCCCCACCTAAAACAAAATTCACCAGCCGCCACTGATTATGATGCATTCTCATTTTAGGCAAAGTATAAGACAATACTTTCTTAACAGTATAATTGTAACCAGGAATAAGTCTTCAAGTAACAATATTCAAATACTAACATTGTTGGGTAAAACAGAATTTGGTTTTATTCTGAATCCAGTGAAACAGATTGGTGGTTTTAGCTGATATGAAGACTTTCAGGTGTTTATATGTGTTTATGTTTAAGTATTTGGCAGACGCTTTTATCCAAATCGACTTACATAAAATAATACATATAAAACAATCACTGCAAATATTATCATTTAAGGGAAGAATGTAATAGAAAATATCAATACAAAGTGTCAAGACAGAATAAACTCTCTGCTGCTGCAGCAACAGAGATACAGTCTATAAGATATATAGATATCTAATGTATTCATACATTGTTTATGTAGGATATACGCATGTATATATAACCTAATCATATTGTTTCTTCAACTTAAAAATAGTTTACCGTTTTTTCCCCTTCTCTAGGATTATAATCCCAGTTTTGATCTCGGACGTCTGGTCACTTATAGCATATAAGAATATTATATTACTGTTAAGCAAACTATGAATACTAAAACACGCCAAAACATGTGTCTGTTACACACGTATGACAAAGAAGGGGGGTGAAAATCAGTGGTATTCAGTGAGGTAAAATGAATTAAATGCGCTGACAGTTCATTGTTCCTGCCAAATGAATTGCACTGAGTGGAGCGGATCACCACTCCAAGATGGCGGCCCCGCGCCTCGTCTGCGCCAGTAGGCAGTAGCGCTCCATGCTGCGTCTATTTATAAGATGTCTATGGTTATAACGTTAGCAGTGAGTTTGCAGCCTCACTGATTTAACGACACAGCAAATAAAAGTCACGTTACTTAGCCAATAAACGTTATCTTACATTCAAAACTTACCCTTCTTTGTGCAACTTCAAATGTTGAACGTTGTTGCGTCTCCGTCTGTAATATTCGAACTGCGTGATTTCCATACGGCAATTCGTTTTTTGTTGACCAAGTCGTAGTTTTTATACCCGAACGAAACCAACTTTGGCATAATTGTTGCGTTGTTTGACAACTTGTTCGGTGGTTGTACTGCAATCTGATTGGATGAATGCTGCGTGATGAAAACAACGTAGATCTAATTTGATTGGCTGTTGTACTGACAGCACACCAGCTGACAGGAACAACACGCTGAGAGACACAGACGAAGAAAATGAAAAATACGGAGCGCTCCCAAATAACTTTTTAAGCGTTGGATTTTGGGGAAAGTAGCAAGTCATGTCAAGTCATGTCAAGTCAAAAGGCTCAAGTCCAAGTGAAGTCACAAGTCATTGATGTTAAAGTCTAAGTCGAGTTGCAAGTCTCTTTACATTTTGTCAAGTCGAGTCTAAAGTCATCAAATTCATGACTCGAGTCTGACTCGAGTCCAAGTCATGTGACTCGAGTCCACACCTCTGGCTATAAGTGACCAGACGTCCGAGAAAAAAACGGTCAGCTATTTTTAAATTGAAGAAACAATATGATTAGGTTATATATACATCCGTATATCATACACAAACAATGTATGAACAGTGTTGGGTAGGGGTGTAAAGGTACACAAAAATTTCGGTTCGGTACATACCTCGGTTTAGAGGTCACGGTTCGGTTCATTTTCGGTTCAGTAAGAAAACAACAAAATATAATTTTTTTGGTTATTTATTTACCAAATAAACAATGGCTTTATCCTTTTACCATTGGGAACACTATAATAATTCTGCCCACGTCAATCAACATTAAACTGCCTCAAGTTGTTGCTCAGATTAAATAAAATGACCAAACTTTTCTTCTACATATAACAAGTGCAACATTAAACAGTTTCAAGTCAACTCATCATGCTTAATTTATTACAGCATTTGGGAAGCCTGTAGTTGATTTTTATAATGTAAATGTTATATTTTTATGAATATGTGATAGCAGGGACCCTGCCATTCAAAACTAGGCTGCTGCATTACTAATGATTAATGTAACTATAGCTGAAAAAATAGTACATCCCTGAACACCATGGAGTTCATGTAGGCTTAATGATGCAGTTACATTATTATATCAACTATCAGAGACAGAAACTCTTCATTTAACATAATGTCCTTTTTTGCTGCTTCAACACAGCTCAATCAACACAGAAAAAGGTAAAGTGAAATAACAGACAGACAGGGCTTTGCTGTCCGTAACACACACACGCACGCACACACACACACACACACACACACACACACCGCAAAATGAGTTAACGTTACGCAAAAAGCTAATTAGCCTTCACCTCAAGCCAGGACTGCGAGCGAGCTGAGCTGCCGTTTAGGTTTCTAGAACTCATAGTGATGTTACTCGTAGTTGACTGGGAGGTGTTTATTATAATTTGGGAAGAGTCCGCAGCCTGATGCTTACCTGCTAAACACCTATCTGCTCATGACGACGCTTGAGCACTGACTACATGCGCTCTGAATACGCACTGCTGATTGGCTGTTACCGCTCCGTGTGTAGCCAATCAGATGGTTGTGTGGGTGGGACAATGCTGGGTGCTGTGTAGAGGACTGACAGAGACAGAGGCAGAAAGCGGAGCAGCTTGTTGAAACTTTAGCTTAGGCGGCTACTTAATATGTTCGTGTGGAAACTCGTTCGGTACACCTCCGAACCGAACCGAAACCCCCGTACCGAAACGGTTCAATACAAATACACGTACCGTTACACCCCTCGTGTTGGGTTAGTTACTGAAAACCAGTAACTACTTACAGTTACTTTATTTCAAAAGTAACTCAGTTACTAACTCAGTTACTTACACCATAAAGTAACGCGTTACCGTGAAAAGTAACTATTTAGTTACTTCTTTTTTTCTTCTTTTTTTTTAAGGTTCTCATTAATGCCCTTATAGCCTTCATTTCAGTACTTTTATTGCACTGGACAATAATACAATCTGTTGATCAACTTGACATGCATTTGCATCACTGAACTCTGCTAAGCAATGTGATCTACATACAACACACAAAGACTAAGATATGCTTCAAAGGGCCAATTTATTTCGGGCCAGAACAAATTGACAAAACTATTTTAAATAGCTGCAACATAACATACATAAGTAACAAACAGCATAATAACAACATAGCTGTAGACCTGGCTTCACCCAAGGAAGGCACACATGACATGATTATATGTCATGTCACTATATACAGCACACATACTGCTATACACACGCCTAACCAGGCCTTTTTTTCTCTCAAGGAATTGTGAAATAAAATCATGTTTTCAGTGAAGCCCAGAACACTCTACACATTTCCCAAGTTTTAGTTTAGAGAAAAGGAATGATTGGCCTGGCCCACTAGGATCCCTCTTTATGTTTGTGAACTTTATAGTCTGTACATTTAGAGTGATGTGATAATCAAACACTCTAGAAGTCTAGAATGAAAGAGTCTATAAGAGAATTGACAGAGTGTGTGTACCTTCAGTGTTGAATGATGAGGAGAGGCAGAGTTTGGAGTGTCTTCTTTAGCTCGCTTTCCATGTTTATGTACTCACTGGCCACTGTGTCCAGGAACTTGGAAAATGTTCTCCGTGCCATTTGCTGTTTGATGCCCGATATCATGCTAATTAGCTGCCAGAAAGCGGGTGACTCCACTGTAAAATAGCCTGCATGTCTTCTAGCACATACGCTGCAATGGCTCTATCAATGTTGTCCTGGCTAGCAGTCCCTCCGTTAAAATCCAGCCGGTGACGTGGCATCGGAGTCTGTCTCTCTCTTTACTAGCTTCGTCGAAGCATGTTGCTTTTGTAGCTGTTTCAGCAGATTTTGAATTGCTGTTTTGGGACCTCTGATCCAAGACACAACTTACATTTAACTAAAATGTTCTTTTCTTTGTGCTCGACAAAAGAAAAATAGTGAGAATATCTCCATGTTAAGAAACTCGGCTTCGTCTCCGCCATGATGTCTTGTTAGTAAACACAGCCACATACACGCAAACACACCCACACAGCGTGCCTCTTGTGAGACAGGAAGAATCAGAAGGACGACAGCGCAGCTCTCCAATAAAACACTCTCAGATCTTCTCACTTTCTAGCCGATACTATATAAAAAATAACGTCAAATAACGCAGTAACGCATCATGTAGTAACAGTAACTGAGTTACTAAATATAACAAATAACGCGTTGGACTACTAGTTACCGCCGAAAATAACGGTGTTACAGTAACGCATTACTTTGTAACACGTTAGTCCCAACACTGTGTATGAACACATTAGATATATATATATATATATATATATATATATATATATATATATATATATATATATATATATATATATATATCTTAGGGACCTGTATGACATTTTTAAATTAAATTAATTTAATTGACAAGCAATTCTATTATGGTCATACTCTTGTTTGCTAGCGGCTACGATTTCAGTACTATTGAAGGTCTTTGCTCCTTCTCAACTCTGTGGTAATATTCTTTTCACAAAATACAACCATATGTTCATGTTAAATCTTACTTGTGAAAAGTAACCCCCCGATTCCTATTTTTAACAGTCCGCTCATTTGAGCAGGAAAACGCTGAACACCATCTTTGTTTTCTACCTGTCAACTGTCAGTTTTGTACTTTTTTATGCCGAAAGAGGCGATTTAAAAGAGGCTATTTCAGCCAACAGCCGAGTTAGATATACTTTTCGAGACGAGTGATGCAATCGAGTGACGTAAGCGCGCTCCCGCGTCAGGGGGTGCATATTATGGCAGGGGTGCGTTTTCCGGCACAACACCGGCTCCTCATCACCACTTCAAGATGGCGGCCCAATTTCTCGCGTCGGGGGTAACAGCCTTCACTTTTACCCGACAATGGGTCTGCTAAGCTCCGCTTTAGGGTCGGAATTGTTAAATTGTGATCTCTATCACACACGGACTACATAATTTATTATTTAGACCAACCTGGGCCGTAATTTATTGTACAACTTCGGCGGACACGTTCACAACAAGCTCTACTCCATTTCCGGTGCATCACTGAATAATGTCCCTGTTGCAACACAAACAATAGTTAGGTTGCTTTATTCTCATTTCTGCAGGACACATTCGCCAGTCGTCACTACTTTTTTTTTAATTTCATATATATATATATATATATATATATATATATATATATATATATATATAAATTCTGGAAATAGTTTAAATGTGGAGCATAGCATCAACGTTTTCACAGCTTTTTGGTTGTTATAGGTAAATAAATAGTGTTTTAAAGTAAAGTTCTAACTCTTTTTTTTTAAAGGCACAAAAAAACAGGTTGGGTATTGAGAACCTTACATTTATGAATACAAAACTTAGCCAATAGTATAATGAGGTTGCAAAGGTAAAAATGCCAGTCGCCGCTTTTTTATTTCTTTTATTTTATAAACCTTTATTTCTAATCTGCAACATTTACAAACAATCGAGAAATAATAATAGCCAAAACAAATACAGAAACAGTACAAAACTAAATAAAGTAACTAAAATAGACCAGTCGCCACTACTTTTTATTTAGTTATTAATTTTTTTTATAAACCTTTATTTATAATTTGCAACATTTACATACAAGAAAATACATAATACTGAACAAAACAAGTACAGAAAGTACAAAAACAGTATAAATCAGCGCCGGGGGTTGTAAACACAATAAAGCAACTAAAATAGAAAGCAAAATATATATGAAGTGTAAAGACATATAATCTAAATTTGGAGCACAGAATCATAGTTTTCTTGGTTGTTAGAAGTAGAAAGCATTTTAAAGTAAAGTTCTAAATCTTTATTTAAAAGCACAAAAAACATGAATATAAAACTTAGCCAATAGTATAATGAGGTTGCAAAGGTCAAATTAATTTAAATTTTTTTGTTCATACTGTGTATATTAAATCAACTTTCCTTTTAATTTTTTTATTTTAATTTTTTTTTTTTTTTTAAACTTGATTTACAAACTGCAACATTTATAAACAATCAAGAAATAATAGTAATCAAAATAAGTACAAAAACAGTACAAATCAGCGCCAGGGGGTTGTAAACTCAATAAAGTAACTAAAATAAAATGCTATATATATATATATATATATATATATATATATATATATATATATATATATATAGGCTCACACAAGTTCAGTAAATAATTTACATTTGGAACACAGCAACATCGTTTTCACAGCTTTTTGGTTGTTAGAGGTAGAGTGTTTTAACGTAGAATTCTAAATATTTTTTAAAGGCACAAAAAACAGGTTGGGTATTAAGAAACTTACATTTATGAATATAAAACTTAGCCAATAGTATAATGAGGTTGCAAAGGTAAAATTCCTTTTTCAAATTTACCAGTCGCCACTACTGCTGCATGCTACCGCTTGCTCACTGACATCACTCACCCAACACACTGCCTTAAAGGGGCCACACACACACACACACACACATACATGTGGTTGATTCTCTTAATGGAGTGAGAAGACAAACTAATATCTTCATAAATCAATTCAGTAACAGAAACTGGGTTTTTGTTTTGTTGGTTTTAATGCAAACGGTGCAGAAACATCGGTTAAATGAGTAGCTTCCCAAACTACTCTTGTCGTGTTCAATAGCTTCTACACTACTGCCATCTAGTGTATCAAATCTGCAAGTACCTTCGAATATACTTTTATTTTTATCACTTTAGCTCATCCTGCCTGGCTACCAGACACTCTCGTCACTGAGAAATAACACCCTTGGTAAGTTGGAAATGGTTTTCCTATATTATTGGCAGGCTTAGATAAGTCATAAAAAGTTTATATAATTATCGATATAAAATCGAAGCATATCAATATACGTGATATAGTTTTCGGCCATATCGCCCAGCCCTCGTGACCGACATCCCCGTGATGGGGGTGAGTTGTCACTGTGTCCTTCCGCTTTGTTAAAAATAAAATAGAAAATGAATGCAACACATTTCAAGCAAAACTTTAGGTTTTAATTTGACAGTGATTGTTGAAATGTTATGATACTGTTCACATTTGAACTAATACGGTACAGATATAGTACTCAACAGTACACATTTTCGGTACTTTTAAGTTTTTGATAACTTTTAATATAACATTCAAATTATGATTATTGTTATATCTTGTTTTCTTATTACATTTTAAGTTTAATTTGCAATGTAGTTGCACTTCCAAGACACTGGATGGCAGTACCACATGTTGCCTAAGGAGGAAGTAGCTTTTTCCAGGAAGCTGAATGTGTTATGTTGCGCTCTACAAAGTGTTCATACTGTGAGAATTGTGCTCATTACACACCAGATGTTCGATTGTGACATTCATCTTAGTTGTACTTTTCGTCACCAAATTTGGAGGTTGAAATCTGCCTGTCTATGGGAAATCCAATGTAAAATAGCATCAAGCAGGAGCATTTTGGAAGAGTGGACTTACTTTATATTTGAGTTAACGCGAGTCAATCTTTCTCTCTGGCACTCATCGAGGGTGGACTCTCCCCTTATCTCTCCTGCTTGCTTCTTTGTCTTAACTTTTTTGTTGACTCTTTTTGCACTGCTCTCCAAATCAACATTGGAACTATTTAACTGCCCTCAGCGAAATTGACAAGATCTTGGGTTTGGGGGAACCTGCTTGTCGTGACGAAGCGGTTGTTACTGGACACGCGACGGACTCTTGGGGGAAGGAGTGCCGCGTGCCTGGCGACCCTTTTCAGTAGAGGACGTGAAGATATCTACTTATTCGGAATTATGACACCAGGACATCTGCTGATTGGAGTAAGCGTTGCTCGTCGACAAATTGGAAGTTGCTGGCGGTCTTCAAAGTACCCCAAAGCTGCCACAAATGATTGAGAGGATGCGGGAAGAACTGTGGACACTTTGTGATTTAGGATCACATCGGACTGTCTGCCCCGCAGGTTTGAGGACCAGTCATAGACAATTTAGAGTGAAAAGCAAATTTTATTTTCACTCGCATACAAAACATTCTAACTTGGATTGTTTCCCTGGCTTCGAGACTCTCCCGAAGGACAGTGCGGCGAAGACACAACAAACTCCCTTCTTGTCTCTCATGGACACACACCTGTTTTTGTTGACTTAAGACTAGCGACTGCATAACATCAAGGCCGCGGAAAAGACACACTGCAGGCTTACACACAAGCATCCACAAAAATATACACCCCCCCAAATCCAACGCCCTCGACGCAAATCCCATAGGGGTGATGAAAGGATGGTCAGCGCCTGAGAGCTGCGGCCTGCCACCATGACCCCGCACTCCCTTCCCTCTGTTGCTAGATATCTCGAGATGTTGTAATATGTATATGTGCTTTGCTATGGAGGTTTTTCCCCACTCCAGACTGGGCCCCCTTAGAAGACCTGGGCTAGATTGTATTTTTTTACTCATCTTGTGGCGACCCATCAGTGTTCCTGTTCTGTAACCCTGTACACTGTTTGTCTAATCTTGAACAGGTTTGTGCTGAAAACAAAGTTTCGTTGTACTTGTGCAATGACAATAAAGACCTATACTATCCGAATAGCAAGTACTACGGACAGAATCCGGTTGGTGCCTATCATAGTATCGAATCCAGTACCCATCCCTACAACCAACCCCCTTCTTCCTCCTGTATTTAGTGGCTCACATGGCTGCAAAGGACAGGAGGTCAAGTCCTTCACACGTCTACATTCTCCTGCGGTGTAGGTAAAGCGAGTCCAAGTGTCGGATTCAGCAGAGTGCATTCAACTTGAAACTGACCCACATTGGATCAGTGCCTCCCCCCCCCCAACCTGGGGTCAGTTTCGAATCACCTTGGTGGAAACGTGGCACCGCTCCACATTTAATTGTGCAAAGTAATGGGCTGTGAGTGAAGACGAGCCTTCCGGAGTCACTTTCTGAGTAACGAGCAACGATGGCAACTTACTGATCAGTTGTTTTGGTTACCGAGCATTAACAACAACAATTGGCACCGTTGGTGAGGTTTACTTTTTTATTTGGGCATTTCAGAGCATCAATCCATCATCTGTAAGACAGACTGCTCATCCTCCGGTGTGCTTCTTCAGCATCATGGCAAGCATCACTGAAAAAGCAGACCAAAGTTATTTAAAGCTTCAACGCAGTCGTACTATAGAAACATTAAAGTAACATACCAGTCCGATTTGACATCCACGTCGCGGGAAACAAACATGGAGGGCCTCCGGGGCATCACCATTGTTGTTGAACCATCAGTTTTAGGGTCACGTTCACTACAAAAAGGCGAGGGAAAAAGAAATGTCAACATTCATAAAAAGGTGGCTGGAATGTAGTGCATGACAAGGGTGGTTAAAATGAGGAGCAATTGGGGCCGGCAGATACCAAATTTTTCGGACTATAAGGCGCACTTAAAATCATTTAATTTTCTCAAAAATCGACAGTGCACCTTATAACCCGGTGCGCCTAATGTACGGAACAATTCTGGTTGTGCTTACCGGCCTCGAAGCAATTTTATTTGGTACATGGGTGTAATAAGTGTGACCAGTAGATGGCAGTCACACATAAGAGATACGTGTAGACTGCAATATGATGGCAGTAAACACCAAAACTTTAAATGTTCCATTGAAAATAAAGAACGTTATATACACGGCACTCAAAAATCTGTCAAAATGTTTTAGTATGACTTTGAAGCCACACCGCTTGATGGATTGTCGGCCCGTTACGGCTCCCGTAGTCAGAGATGCAAGTAGTACTATGGTGTGTGTAAAAGGACCGCAAAATGGCACCCATTAGCAGACATTATCTGGCGTTTTGTTTCACAATATTATGCAGAACCAACTTTTCTTATCTTCTGGTACCTGCTGTGTATTTTGAGATCTGCATAAGTCCTGAAAATTTGCATGCGTAGTCGATACGTTTCCTCTTTTTCTACTATCTTCTTGTTATGAGGCATTTATCCTGTGCAGTTGCCATTTCTAATATAAAAGTAGCGTAAACTTCTAACTAGAGATGTCCGATAATATCGGACTGCCGAGTACACGGACGTAGGGAGAAGTACAGAGCGCCAATAAACCTTGAAGGCACTGCCTTTGCGTGCCGGCCCAATCACATAATATCTATGGCTTTTCACACACACAAGTGAATGCAAGGCAATGCAACAGCCATACAGGTCACACTGAGGGTGGCCGTATAAACAACTTTAACACTGTTACAAATATGCGCCACACTGTGAACCCACACCAAACAAGAATGACAAACACATTTCGGGAGAACATCCGCACCGTAACACAACATAAACACAACAGAACAAATACCCAGAACCCCTTGCAGCACTAACTCTTCCTACAGTATACACCCCCCGCTACCCCCTACCCCCCCACCTCAACCTTGTTACATTGTTTAATGCATCCAGCGGGGTATCACAACAAAATTAGGCATAATAATGTGTCAATTCCACAACTATATATCGTATCGGTTGATATTGGGATCGGTAATTAAGAGTTGGACAATATCGGAATATCGGCAAAAAAGCCATTATCGGACATCTCTAGTTCTAACTTATATCTCGTTATGGAAGCGCTAAAAACTACCAGTGTAGTGAGTTTACATAATTCACCCATTTAGTTATTAGAGAGTTCCGGTCGGACGGTTTTTGCACTAGTGAGCCACGGATGAGAAGATGCTGCTCCATTGTTGATTTACGTAAAGTCTGCATGTCATTAAAACAGTTAGCTCCACCTTGACACTTCTTCCACGCTACACCGCTACAACAAAGATGACGGGGAGGAGACGCTGTCGAAGGTGAGTCACGTAAATACACAAAACGGCGCATCCTGAAGCGACTGTCAGAAAGCAACTTGAAGATGGTCTGTAAAACATCACCAATGCAACATTTTGACCACAGAACCACCATTACATGTTATGTAGACCACAAAGAAGTGTTTTACATTTAGAAAAAAATCATATGACCCCTTTAATGTGCCTTATAATCTAGTGCGCTATTTGTAAGAAAAAAAGACCTGAATAGACTTGCTCATCGGCAGTGCGCCTTATAATCCGGTACGCCCTATGGTCCAGAAAATATGATACCGTATTTTCCGCACTATAAGGCGCACCTAAAACCCTCCAATTTTGTCAAAAGCTGACTGCGCCTTATAATGCGGTGCGCCTTATATATGGACCAATATTGAGCCACAACAAACCTAAACTTCATTTTCATAAAGTTTAGGTCTCGCAACTACGGTAAACAGCCGCCAATTTCTTTTTCCCCGTAGAACTGCTTCTTCTTCTACGGTAAGAAGCCGCCAACTTCATTTTCCCCCGTAGAAGAAGCGCGCGGTGCATGCTGGGATATATGACGTTTCATTTCCATTTGTGTGTTTATGTGAAGACCCCAAAATGGCTCCTATTAAGAGACACGCTTACGACGCAGAGTTCAAACTCAAAGCGATCAGTCACGCAGTAGAACACGGATGACATAAGGCGAACACACGTTCACCAAGACAGGGAGACAGCGCCGGACGACATACGCCACTATCTGCCAGTGGATTGTAAATGCCTGGGCTGATTTAGTCTCAACTGTGGTCCGAGCTTTCAGGAAGGCAGGAATTGTCACTGACTCCATTAATGACGACTTCGACGATGCCGTATCCGCCCAACTGTTTAATTCGGACACTGAAGAAGAATTGGAGGGATTCGTGGATGAGGAATAACTTCATAAAGTGAGCTTTACATGTTTATTTTGTGTGTTGTGTGACATTAACGTTTGAGCAACGTTGAGTTATTGATATATTGTTATTGCTCTGCATTATTTCGAGTGTTACCATGGTGTGATTGCACTAACGTTTGATTTACCGTAACACGAGTAAATCAGCTGTTTGTTCATTTTGGGAGTGAACAGAGTTGTCAGAACGCTGGTTTGTAATATATTAAAGTTTGACTGACTTGACTGTTTTGTTGACATTCCCTTTAGCGCAGCTCTGGATGCATAGGTGCGCCTTATAATCCGGTGCGCCTTATATATGAACAAAGTTTTGAAATATGCCATTCATTGAAGGTGCGCCTTATAATCCGGTGCGCCTTATAGTGCGGAAAATACGGTACTTTTATTGTTAGGTAGCATTTTCCAAAAATTTCTACCAGAAAAATAAAGAGAAAATAAGGAAAAAGGGAGAGTGACGTTTTCTGGATTTGAGCATACACAACTTTTTTAGTAGGTGATCACAACTCGCACAACATGAAGCCCCAAATATACAGTAAGATATGTGGCATGAGCAGCATGACCAGTGTACCTAATAAAGTGGGAGAAACTTACTGCAACTGAGCAGCGAGGACGGTCACCCTCCTTCAGCTGGTGGACGCTCCTGTGGCAAGAGACACGCAGTGAGAGCCTGATAGTGACACCCCTCTATGGGTTTACCATGATGTGTGTGTTTGTGTGGCTTGTATGTGTCTGTGTGTGTAAAAAAAAAAGGTTATGATATGAACATGCATTACGAAAGAGTAACTGTTAATGTCGTTCATGTCAGACCGTCACACTACACCACCTTCAGAATTATCGGATCGCCGCGGCGACAATTTGGCAGGAATGTTGGTTTAACCTAATGTCTCGCGTGGGAAGGGTACTACAAAATGTGCTTCAAAAGTGCACGTACCTAAAATCAGCGGGGAAGAAAAAACATGTTGACGCGGGTGATTCGCGTTCCAAAAGAGTGAAGTGGTGCAGTGTGACCTGGGCGAAGTGTGAAGTACAAAAAGTGTACCATGGAGTGGAAGAGCTGCAGACAAGGTGTGCATTTGTTGTCAAGTTGCAAAGACAAATTCCTGACTAATAACATTCATAGAACTCCCTGCTTCTCAGGAAAGTACTTCTGTTTCTCAGGAAAGTACTACTGTTAACAGTTACTTGTGAAACAGCAAACACAACTGGAGCATTTTCGATGTTTGGAGGAGTAAGGGAAGACCAGGCTTCCCCCTAACGTCGCTCTTGCAGACGTTTTGGAGAAGGGCCACTGGCGGCCGCAAGGGTGGTTCTGGCATCACACTCATGTTGTCAAAGGACACGGCAAAAAAAAAAAAAAAAAAAAGTAGTCCGACCAAAGAGGGCTGAGAAAGGAAGTGGAATGGATCACAGTGCAGACTGACTGATATGGAATGCCTCAAGGGCACCAATTGCTGAGCAGCGTGGTCCTTCAGGGGCCACACAACAGAACACATGGGTCATTGGGACACTGCCCAACAACCAAACAACCAGATGGAAACACAACACAAACAGGTTCAAGTTGTGCAGTCGTGCACCAGTGCAGCACTTTGTCCTTGAACTCACCCAATATATCTACAAAATGTCTCAAGTACAAATGTATTTGTGCTGCACAATCATGACGGTTGTTTAAATGCTCACTCAGTTCTCAATGGAAAAAATGTATGTGTCAAGGCGCTGGTACAGTGAAAAACTATTTTATGCCTGGAATTATTAGGCAAAACTAAAGCAAAATGTGACATATGTCCCTGCCATAAGTTAATAATGAGTTTCAATCAATAGATGCAGATAGAGCCATCCAAACCCAACAACACAGAAGTGCTTCTGTGGTAGACATTTCTGTTTCACGAGTTGTACCTCAACTTACAAGTACCTCAATTTACAAGTATTTTGAGATCCCTGCTTTTTGTTATGCCTGAAGTTGCGAGCATTCATTTGAGTTACGATTAAGTTGCATGCGCCCACCATGAAGAAGAAAATACCAAAGCAAACCCTGCAACACTCACCGAACCAAAGAAACAAACCCTCATCGACCACAGCACCGCTATGCGGTCGGGACCAACCTAGGTGCAGCGCCAGCTGATAATATCCAAAAGGTGGAGAAGATACTGATTGTTTTAGCGACAGAAGCAGTCCATGAAGGCAAACTGCCGCTGTAACTAAAGGCGAATATCCAACAACCAACATGAAATTTACTTCTCCATGAATCATTTCCAAGGTAAATGCTGTGTATTATTATTATTACTACATTACTTCATAAAATTTCTTTGTCTTTTTAAAATGCTTATTACATGTCCAAATTCAGGTGTTTGGAGGTGCCAGTACCAAACACGGATTGAATAGATTTCAAATAAAAGGTTTTAAGTGTCGACATTGAATTACGATACAAATGTTTTGAATTACGAGCTCGGTCCTACCAATGGAGTTTGTAAGTTGAGGTACTACAGTATTTTAGTAATTTCCTCAATCCCACCAAGAGCTGTACAGGACGTGAAGACAATGACTATAGTAGACTACACAGGACACAGACCGATCTAGTCATGTTGTGGGTGCAGGAGAAAAATCAGCTGATAGAAGAACAAAAAAATACCACATATAGGGTGCAGGTGTAGCTTTGTTTCCGCGAAGCAGTCCAGTCGATTTGAAAGCTAAAACCTAATGAGATTATAAAATCATAGCACAGTGACCAATAAATTCAGCAAAGTGGGCTGTTAGTAAGCAACAAAAAGGCTTCTAACTCTGCTTTATTATTGCAGAATGCCGATAATACGCCAACGAAAAAGTGCGTTTAGAGTGCCGCAGAAAGGCAAGTTATTTTTATACTTCTCGTTCTGACAAAAGCAAGTAATTGCGTATTGTAACCAACGGCCTTGCTTGGCGGAAACAGAGCTTAGCAGCACGGTTCTAGTCTTCTGGTTCCTCGTCTGAACTTACATGAACACTGCGACAGGACCTTTGGTTATTTAAAGACGACCTGCTTATTTCTGTATTATAAGCACCGGGAAGTAAAGGAGTACTAGCAGACACCAAGTTGAGAGTATTGTTACTGAAAATGATTGTACTATGAGTAAGCACTTTATACACAAAAAGACAATGGTTGAGTCACAAAGGAATTTGTTACGCCTGGTCGAGGAAGCTGACCAGCGACTCAGCCGCCCATACGTTGTCTCCGTGAGGCAGATATATGCAAAGTACTACATCCACGCACACACTCACACTGCAGAGTCTACAAAGCTTGGTCATGTACACACACAAGGAGTGAAGAGGATCTGCACTGTGATGCCATTCTTGACAAGTGTGATGCCAGAAGCCCTTCAAAAGAGTCACCGTTCGGGGGCGACGTGACATGAGTGAGGACAGAGAAAGAAGTTAAGTCATGGGAGAACTGTGCATCTTGATAAGATAAACATGGATGAACACTTACCTTACGGGATCCGTGTAAGCATACCTCTGGCTGCAGTGCTTTACTGTCCACTGACTGCTGCAGAACTACTCATGGTCAATGTAAGCCAATGCAGGGACTTGGACTGGGGCAGCCTGTCTCTGACAAGCTAGCTGGCTGACTGCAGCTAACGCAGCTCTCTTTGCCAAAGACATGACACACACATACACACAACAGGCCGCGCTTGGTCCCAGCTAAGGGTGGATAGGCATTCCGGGGCTCGTTCAACAGGGGGACCAAGTATTTGGTCCGAAAAAGGAGAATACAAGTTCTTCATCGTGAGTTAAACTCCCCAGGACGTTACAAGACGTCCATTACACACCAATAATTAGTCCTTTTCGAAATATATGCGGTCTCTTCCGACTTTTTCAGCAATGTTTCAAGTGTGATACACATTAGTGTGGTCACATTAGGCGGGATGTCTGCAAACCTTACGCAGATACCTTTTGAAGGCATTTAACCCACCCTCTTATGACTTCAGGCATGTAATGATGTAACTATGACTGTGTGTAACACATGCTTTCGCATTAACTTTGTATGTTATCAGCTAAAGAAAGCAATTTGGCAAGCTAACACTAGCAATCATTAAATATAGTCTATCGTAACAACAAATTATTAGTTGCTTCTCTGGGCCTGCTACGAGCAACCTTTATTCAATTAGTAAATCAGAAAAATAGAGACTTTATAGCTGGTGGTGTTACTGTAACTGTGAGCAAAGTACAAACAGCCCCTTTGGCACTGTTTTCGGCTTTTGTGTCTATTACAGTATCACACAACGGATCTACTGGCCGTACATTTGGGCCCAGTTACATGTTCTATATTGCCCACATTTTAATTCATGACTGTGGTTCAACACTAACTTTATTGAAAGAGCTTTTATTTGTAACGCGTGGCTTTACTGGCTACAGAATGTTACGCTGCTGTTGCTCGAATGTTGTCGCATGGACTAGAAGCGCTGCGGTTGCCCGGGTTTAACGAAGGCTTGCCTTGGCATCTGATTGAACCCCTTCAGGCCATACCACAGCGACAAATGTATTGTATGCTCCCTTAATGTCCCGTCTGCTCTGTTGTCCGCAAGTTGCTGATATTCTATGTGCATGTCATACAGTTAAGAGCCTGTTGATTGTAAACTTATTTTAATGCTCCAACACATTGCACGCAGTTTGCACACGGTTTTACTGAAAGACATGAATTGTTGACTGCAGTCTATAGCAATGATCTTTATTGGTAAAAGAGATGGCAAAATCGGCAAAAGATCACCCGTTTCCAAAAGGAATTAATTAGACTTGTGGCGGTCGGTTGTCAAAGGGGACATTTCCTAATTTGCACATAGGCATGATTATATATGATGTAATCATGTAATTTGCATACTTGCAAAATGTAAAATGTTTGTGTGGATATACACTTTGGTTCAGGTTATAAAAAAACGCATGACATTATCTAATGTTTTAAAAACATTTAACAAAATAAACCAATATATTTATTTTTACTTACGGGCATAATGTATCTACAGGTGTTGTTGCCCAAATAGATGTCTCTTGGTGGCTGGTGGCGGATTTGTAGGCTGGAGTTAAAGTTGCCTTGGCTGAGCAAAAGGTCAAGCCATTCCCGTTAAACAGTACTTTTCAGCCGGTCTTAGTCCAAGCGCGATGACCCACCCCACTGTCGCCGATAGTTGTCTCGTATTTTGGACGAACATGAACACCAGTCGAGCCCATAAATCTCAAAATGTATTAACGTATTTAACAAATTCAGCAAATGTCGAGATTTTTTACTGCGCCGTCACATTTTCTTCGAAGATTCCTTTTTCCTCATGTCTTTTTCTCTGGGAGAACATGCGCACTGACGCCTAGTGTACGGCGCTGTAACTACAAGCTACATTCGCAGTCCAATAAAATGAATGAGGGAGGATGGCAAAATATACCTGTGGCGGCTCGCCACTCGACAAAAGTAAACGAATGTATGGGAAACACTGGATCATTAAAACAAGTCGCCATCTGTTTAATGTTAACACATTTGGTTGTTTAGCAGTTGACGTGAAGGCGAGCACTGCTCATAAGACAAATTCAATGGGTGTAAAATGACGATTGCCCAAAAATGTGCCGTAAAATTGCGAAGATTAAACAAAGTTGAAAAACTGCACATAATGTGTGTGAATTGGTAGAATTTTTGTTAAATGGCATTACTGCAACATTGTGCTATCTTGCAGGGCCTGAAGCAATGTTGGCATTGTAAATTGTAAGGAGGACTTACAATTTGGCTTTTAAATGCCCTACGAGAAGTGTCTGAAGCTAAATTTGGTGGTCATATTTCTAAGATTGTCATTCTTTGGGGACTAATGAGGCATACTGTTAGCAGCCATACAGGTCAAGATTTTGTTTCAACATTTTTTTCTAAACTACTAACTATATTATCTGTATACCTTCTTTTTGGACTTGTGTGTAAAATGATGAAATCTAAAAAAACAAAAATTGTAGATCTGGAATCCTTAGAACATATTTGTTACATTACATTTACGAGGACAATTGGAATCCTTCCCAAATCTGTGGTCTAACTACATTATGAACTGAAGTCTGTGTGAAGATCAACAATAAAATAACTCGGCAGTAACCTGCAAGTCTACCACAATGTCTAAATTATTCACAACCATTAATTTGGCGTTGAAATAGATGTCTAGTCAGAATGGATGACAAACGCAGGATATATTTCATATAAAAAGGTGCATGTCTCAAACATTGTTTTGTCATGTATTCAAGAACGCCCAAAGTGGAATAACCTAGAGGTTGTACAAATTGGAATTCAAGCAAAACATTTCGGGTAAAATATGAGAAAGTTGCAAGACTTCATATGCAAGACATCCGCATATAATGCAATACTTCATTCAGTGGATCAAATAACTTGCTTTTTCTGTTTTTCTGGATGACTTACTTCAATGAACAGCAGCCTCACAAAGAGTTAAGACAAGAGGTTACAGCAAGTAAATACTGCTGACTGTTTTTTCTTAACACATACACAGATTGTATACACTTTTACTGAAGGATTGATTTTATATCTTTAGTTAATGAGAAAAAGGTCTTATCCAGCCTGAGTTAGTCATGCCTGTGAATATTTTCATTCATCCAGGTCACTATATTATCAGGGCATTGAATCGATTGCAACTGGACTGTTGAGATTGTTTTAGAAGCTGTTTGCCTCTTGACAGCCGTCGTTTTGCGCTACAATACAGCAACGAGGGTGTTTCGATATAACTACTGTTGTGCTCGCAGGTCTCTCCTTGGTATCTTTTTCCACCACAATAGAGCCAAATCATTCTTGTTTCCCCCTGCTAGAGGATGAATAAAAAACCATGAACTGATGAAGCCTGCTCAAATGAGAGGCTTTCAAGTAGGGATG
This sequence comes from Nerophis lumbriciformis, assembly GCF_033978685.3. Classification (NCBI taxonomy): domain Eukaryota; kingdom Metazoa; phylum Chordata; class Actinopteri; order Syngnathiformes; family Syngnathidae; genus Nerophis; species Nerophis lumbriciformis. The sequence continues at coordinate 14,737,680 of NC_084584.2, read as the reverse complement.
TATATTGGTAAAATGTTATTGATACTGATATTTATCAGCACTAAATGTAATATTGTGTAAATAAAAAATGTGAAAAGATGTAAAAATAATTGTTTATTACCACAAGAGGTGTAACATCTCACAGCAGGGAAGTCTTATCTCAACCTGCCTTAAACAAGTCAACTAGGTTTGCAGTGCAATGTGCAAAGCAGTTGCTATGTCACCTTGTAATGGCCGCACCGATCCATTACAGAGTAGATGATTCTGCAATGCACAAGTACAATCAGCTGGGGATAATATTTATGTATGGCATTCATGTGCACAGGGCGTGACTTTACATGATATATATTTCACTATACAATTAGAATGTTGGGGGGCGTATATTTAAGCAAGGTGTGCTATGCTAAGCAGCGGCTTTCAAACTGACACTGAACTCTTAGTAATGCCTTGCTTGACTTTTGGGAGGGAATATTGTATTACAAACTTATTTTTTGTGCCCTGTGCGTTGGGAATATTTATTGATCTGGACTAATTTTGTGTATTAAATTAAGCTGGTAATGTGACTCTTTATTTTGGTTTATTTTTACCAAATTATTTATCAGCGCCTACTCGAGTAACTGATTATGTTTAGTGCGGCACCTTAAGTGAATGGTGCTCTGTCGCCAGTGGTGTCAGAACTGATTGTTTGCTGATAGTTGTATCATTTGTCCAGAATCTTAATAGATCTTTTCTCCTGTACTGACCCAACTACAATACAAAAAAAAAACCCAATGTACTTAGTATGTATCCCTACTTCAAAGAAAGTCTGAACGATTCAGTCGCAATCGATTCTAATACCCTGAAAAGTCAAGAATTAAAGTAACAGTTGAGTGGAAAAACAAGTTGCCTCTATATTGAAGCTATTAGCATATATGTGTGATGTATGACACCAAAAGATTCAGTTTGCGGGTGAATAAATATGCTCTAAATAGTATCAATTTCAGATTCCTGAGCCATTTTGAGAGATAATGAGCTAACCAGTCACGTGATCGCGTGGCAGACATAGGAACCGCAGATCCTTTTCCCTACCAACAATGCAAATCATAGACTTTGTGGGAGTCAAAACAAACTACTTGTGAAAAAATGGCCCAGAACCATATATTTTTATTATCCTGAAGATAAAAAGAATGAACTACAAGTTTTAGAAACTCTGCTAAACAGATTCAGCTTCAGTGAAACACTTAGCATCATGTAACAGTATTGCAATGTGCTAAACAAGAAATACAAACTACCGGTACAAACATAATAAAACGATTGCTTATTGTACGATGTCTGCTCTCACTGTGACTGATAGGACGTCCATATCTTCCCGTCTGGATGAACAATTCATATTTATCCACACGACGAAGGGTTAAAAAAGTTGCTACGGACGCTCTCTTCTGTTATAGTATGTTTGTCTCCAACACTGGGTATAAACTGAATGTCAAGGGTGTCCATATCTTCCTGTTGGGATGAATAATTGTAATCCACACGACGAAGGGTTACAAAAATTGCTGCTGACATGGTCTTCTGTTATGGTATGTTTGTCTTCAACACCTGGTATAAAATGAATGTCACAGATGAACAACTTCTAGATTCATGGGTAAATCCTCTTAATATCCGGATGAGAAAGGCTCAATGTTGCATGAGCTTCTTTTTTATTAGTTTTACGGCAGTTCGCATCCATGTATGTTGCATTCCTGCCATCTTCAGTTTCATTTTATAACTACCGTATTTTTCGGTCTATAAGTCGCAGTTTTTTTCATAGTTTGGCCGGCTCCAGTGCAACTTATGTTTTTTTTCCTTCTTTATTATGCATTTTCGGCAGGTGCGACTTATACTCCGGTGCGACTTATACTCCAAAAAATACGGTACATTTAAGTCTCTCCTTGAGTCCAGTGCAGCATAAACTATAGTTAGCGCTCGGTTATCAATACTAAAAATACTTTGTCTGCGTTGGCGCTTATAGTAACATTACTAATATTTGGTTAATTATTCAGGTCACGAGATGTAAATATAGTGTTTGTCGGTTTTGAATAATTAAGAGTTTTGTGGGCGAAACAGAGACCACATAAGACTATTGTTAGCGGACTTTATGTATTTATTTAGGACTGTGTGTTCATGTCTTATATAGGGATCGTGAGTGATAGAACATCTCTTTCTAATTTTTGCATATTTCCAGTATGACTGATCTGATAACATGGTCCGAGTGCAAAAGCATTACTACTCTGACGTCAATCTCGGAAAATAGCCGAAGATATTCAGAGCGGAACATTCAAAATGGCTGACTTAAATTTATGGCATTTTGTGATGTTTAAATTGTGTTTTCACATACTTTGCAGATTGCTAAAATCAATTGGATATGGTTTGATGGATACAATGAAACAATTAAGCATATAAAGTCAACATGTTTTCCACTCTACTGGTGCTTCAAAGGTTGGCCATCTGTCAGTTTCCACTGTATATTGATTTAAATCTACATATTGTTAAAATTCCTGGTACTGCTACAGATTAGAGAAAAAAAAGAACCGTTTCACATCATCCATCATCCGAACTACAGGCTTGGCTTCAAAGCAACCACATCACATCTTTCACATGAGAAAATGAGGTCGTCATACCTTTTCATCATCCAAACCACTCCAACAAGTGCTAACCACAAACTACTGATCCAAGGTTACCACAGACCTAAGTTCTTGGTTTGGCATGTTCCTTGTCACCTTTAAAGATGGACAAACCTGTTAAAGAAAACAAATTGCACACCACAGACAACATTCAGCTTTTTAAGCGTACACTTGGGTCAAAGGCTATTCAATAAAAACGGTCATTGGATTTATTTTACAAAAAGTAATGTAGATTAAAGAACTATAGCATGTCATAGCGTGCCAACTGTTACTATACAAGAATAGGGCAAAGTACATTGCCTGCCTACAGTGGGACCCTTACACAACCGAAAACAGCCACTGCTTACGCATTTACTTCCGACTTTGGTCGGAGACATGAGGTAAATGGCTTACAATAGAATTTTAAACTAAAGTAGTTTGTCGGTTTTTAACATAGCATAAAAAGTTATGGGTGGATTTTTGACACTTATAGAAAATGGGTTAAGAAACAAGTCATTAGATTTTGGGGGTGATCCGGATCACTATCTGTATTCTAGATTGTTTAAAGGATTCTACAATTAGGAAATTGGGACTGGCGCAGTCTATAGCTCACATTGTTTTATTTTGACAGGGGGTCCCTGTGTGCAAGTTTGAATGCTGCATAACTTTTGACAATAGTGTTGCATTTGTCTCATGCAGCATAGCAATGAGGAAGTTTATACTACAACACATCAACATATATGGACTAATTTATAATAGAAATGAACCCTTTTGGTGTCAAACTTTAACAAAAGCAGTCGACCATGCACATTGACATCGGTTTAAGCGGATACTTTAAGAAAAACACAGAGAACCAGGATCCAAGTCGGTTGACCAACAAGTTGACACAAACCAGTTCAACTGTACTTTAAACACATTTAATTATCTACTAGCACTGCAAGTAATTAATAAGAACTACCGGTATGTCGAAGTCTTGACGTTCATTTCAGGTTCAATTCAAACTCCACAGACAGTCTTAGAAGGCAGATTACGTGAATAGTGATCCTGCTTCAACGTAAAACTGGACTAAAACATATAGGCGTTTGACATTTAGCACTTGTGTTTAGCCAGTAGAGATTTGCTACTGTGGAATTAAAATTACCAAACAAGGCTGATCAATCGAAATGGACAAAATTCAATTATTCCTCATCACTTGTTCTAAAAAAGTTTACACTATCAATAGTAAAAGTAAAGCTTTTACAAGGCAGCTTTTAAATGTTCTAAGAGTGTGGGCATGCAGGTAGTCCCAATTCTATCAAAGCTTTTTACCAAAAATATTTAAATTTGAGTATTCAACAACAATGTACACATATTTGTCATGCAAGTTGTTTGTGCGGTCGTTACCTACCAACCTTCCATTGGTGCTACACAGACTTCATAGCCAAATGCAGCGTCTCACAAACTAACATCACATCTTGCTGATGTTTAAATAGCGTTTGCAAATAAGTATTGATGAATCAACACTAAAAAACTACTTCCGCCACAGTCCAACATCTTTATAGTCGGTCAAACCTGTTTGGAAAGAATGTAGAGAACACACAAGTAACATTTCAGGGGACAGCCTAGACAACTATTTCACTAAAAAAATAAGACATTTGCTGGTCTTGATTTCAAGTGTACAGTTTAATTAAAAAAATATTTACCGGTTTACTCCAATGTTTGGTGCATATTTTAAAACTGGGGACTAAATTAAAAAACAAACAAAAAAAAACGCTACCTGGAATAAATCACCCAACAAAATAGGAGGACAATGCCAAGTGTTTTTATAAAAAATACATAGCTGTTATTTGACAGCACACAGGTTGTCTTTTACCAATATACTAAGAATATTCATGACTATACCATGAATAGTCTAATAGGGACAGCAGAAGAATCTTACAACTTTGCTATCCAAGTCAGAATAAATGAAGCATTCAGAAGCAGAAGAAAATAAATATGCTTTTACAGTCCAGCAATGTTCCTATCAAGCAACAAGGACCTAACTTGGCAATGTCAACATGTTTGGATTAATTATTCCTCTGGAGAACTTTTCGCCTCCCTACAGCCAACTAGTGACTGGTATCAAGAAATACCGAAGCTATTTTTTTTTCAAGACGATACTAATACTGCGAACTTCTTGCTCCAAGGCTGGTACCCAGTAACTTAATAGCTATTATTTTTAGCTTTAACTGTAGTTTATGAACACTTCTTTGTGCCTGGCTTTGGGGTTTCATCTTTAGCAGAACAGGCATCTTTGCTGGCCTCCAATCACTGTTGGTGGTTGATAAGGTTTGATGTGTGGAAATCTGAGGGTTTCCCCCTCCTTGCTGAATGTGTGCAGAACATTTGGTGCAAATGGCATAAAAAATGTCTTCCACTGAAAAATTGAAGAAGCCCCACACGATTCACACCCTGTTTGGTTAAAGTGAGCTCAAGAGAAGTTTACTGCAGTTCGCCAAGTTCACATACCTGAGGTAGGAGAAAATAAGTGTTTGATTTGCTCACCCTAACCCACCTACAGCACAATATAGGTAATCTTGCCTCATCAAACATTTTTTTCTTTAGCTGGGCTTTCTTTTGGTATTGTGTTATTGGTATGATGTAGGAATGTAACAATATGAAAATTTAATGTGACCAAAATGATCAGTTATTAAAATAGTGTTGAATATGCTCAAACAGTGCTTTTGCACACACTGAAATATTTTGAACACGTTTTTTTTAAATTACTAAAACAAATATAAACTTTTAGAATAAGCCACTATTTTGCATGTATTGTATTTATTTTATGTTGCACGTTAGGGTTTTTTAGTATTAGCATTGTATCTGTTTTAATGGCTAAGCATTTGTTTGTACTTCAGCACATTAAGATTAGTTAAATGAAATAAGCGTAACAACTAAAATGTATAATTTATTATTTCTGGCAGACATTGTGACCTCCTCCTCTTTTCGGCAGTCCTTGAACGCACCGTAAAATAATCTGTGTTGTATCGCTCAAGCACAGTGTTGAGGGCACAGCTTGCAGGTTTAATGTGCACAATTGAATACATTAACTGTTTCGACAGCAATGTCTTTATATTAGTTTAGATTGGGGTGTGTTTCTTAATGGGTAAAGATATTACTTTATTTTGTTCTTACATTAGCATTTATGCTAGCAAGCTGGTGCTAGCCAGTCTGTGAATTTATCAAAATGCAGTTGACAATAGGCCCTTCCACCACAGACTCTTACAGGAAGTTTCCTATTTACCCAGGTAAATAAAGTTCCCCCTGTGTTTCCACCAAAAACTACCCAGGTAGATTTAGTTATTTAGGAACTTTTTTTAATTTTTATTTTTTTAAGTTCCTGCCAGCTTGGTGGGACTTTTGGAAGGTTCTTGGAACCTTATCGGAGGTGGGCTGTGCTGTCGAACGCTGATTGGTTTAACACAGTTGGGTGTGTTCCCAAAATGTATTTTTGCCACCATTACAGAATGCTAGACAACTTGTTTATTTCCCATTTCTTGTCTATTTCTACTACAACAAACTTGACAATGGAGAGAAAAAAGAACGAAGTGAACTTTTGACATGCAGGAAGTTTTGTGGGGCACCTTTGTTCTGAAGAATGCTGATCAGTGGAACTATCTTGCAGTGTTTTTACTCAGCCGTAGTCTTTAAACTCTATGCAGTTTAATGTTTCATTTTTTTTTAAATTTCATTTTGATGTGCAAATCTACGAGAAGAGGACAGTATTTACGGAGCAGTATTAAGCTGGACTCGGAGCAACGACCTCAGCTGCTTACTACTCTGAAACTTTGTTGGAGAAATAGGAAAAAGTAGGCAATACACAAGTGGAAGGAAGGTAAATTACATCAAATATTAACTGTTTACTTTGTAAAACTAGTCAGTGACACTCACTTTGTGTAGTTATTTGTCTCAACTCGAGTGAACGTGAATGTGAAATGCACACTGGCATTTATCTAAATGTTGTTTACAGCTAAAATGGACCAAAAAGAATCGCCTGACACTCATAATTAACTGAGAGGACAACTTGGACCCCACAAACAAAAGCCCTGACTTTTTTATGAACAATTCGGTACTGTTTTCTATTAAATATAAATCATATTGTTTTGTATTTATCGCTTTGTATTTCATTTACTTACCTTTAATAAAATAACTAACTTATTATTGTCTGTTTATTTACATGACATCAGTGTAGAAATATACTAAACCACTCCTCTATACGTCATAAGCCTGATTTGTATAAACTACCCTGAACTGTGAAATGTTGTGGAAACGCAAACCACACACTTCTACAAGAGTATTTACTTCCAGGAACTAATTGTTCCAGGAACCTTAAGTTCCTGAGCTTTTGATAGAAAAGGACCCACTGATGGTTTTTCAATAAATTAAATTTAAAACAGGTAATACCGTGTTAATAATACCGCTTATCATTACTTCTCAAATATGATGTCATAATCAGCCTCATATTATCTGTACCTCTAAAATTAAGACGATTTAAAAATAGATGGCATAGTAAACACAGCAGAGGAATCTGAAAACTTTGCTATCTCAAGTAAGGAGAAATACATTGATAGCACAAATGAAACAATGAAACATTCAGAAGCAGAAAAAATATGCTTTTACTGTCCTGCCATTTTCTTATTGCGCAATCCAGACAAACTGCAACATTAACCGGTTAAAACTGTTTTTTCCTCTGGAAAACTTCTGGACTACCTACAGCCAACCAGTGATATACATCAGAAATATCAAGATCCTTGAAAAACATGTGTTTGTAGTTTATAAGTAATAAGAGTGCTGTACATGGAGACTTGGTCAAAAAGCAAAGCTTCCAAAAACGGGGAAACAGTAGTTTTGTGTTTGCAACAAATAAGCAAAGAGTGTATCTTGATTGACTGTGTGTATGGCAATACGGTCTTTAAGTTCTAAGATCCAACATCAAAATCATTACCAAGGATTCAAAATGGCTTCAGAAAAACATCCATTTTGGACTCACGTAAACAGCTGTGGTGTTAAATAATTATCTCCTAAACAATAATGAATGACATCAATAAAGCTGGGCATACACAAATCAATTGCCAATTAGGTTCAAATTCAGGTCATGGATGGATGGTGCTTGTTTTACAGCGTTCATGGGAACAATTAACATTTTTAATTTGGTAAGACTAGATATTCCAAATGCAGTACAAATTCAGTCGAAATTAAAGCCTGGATTAGGCTTCTGTTTAGTCACTAGGCCGTTGCTCCCATCACCGTCTTTTTCCTTCTATAGCTCTTTGTCTGGGATGACCGGGTGAGGCACCTAATGCTTTGTAGTGGTGATTCTGTGAACGTGAGCAACCACAACTCTCGCTGACTAGCCATTTAGCTTCCTGAATAGCAAAAGTGTATTATTGTGTGTCTGAAGAGACATCAAGATCGTTGTTGGAGCTGGAACAGCGGTCACGTTTAAAATACATGTGGCTTTTGCAGGAAGAAAAAATAGGAAAGGCTACATATTGGAAATTGTGTATGAAAAAAAGCCCATCAAACATAGCTTTGAGGTCTGCGTTGCTGTTGATGCGATATAACAGACCTTGAGTTGCACATCAAGCTCCGCAAGAGGGCTTGGAAAAGGAGGATCAAGTGACCCTGTAGCCTAACCCAGGCTAACCCGTTGTTAGCATTTATTTTAGCTTTAACGTTCAGAGCACAAATGGCTAAAAAGGTCCTAAAAATCTGTCGTCTACATAACAGACTTTTAAAGTCAAGCTGCGGCTGTCAGCTGATCCGTTCAGTGTGACAGTGTGACATTAGACTGACTCAAATCAATCAAATGACGTGATCACTGCATGCCCAGCTCAAAAGTTTACTTTTTCCTCAACATAAAACAGGAATATAGGAAAACTGGACAGATTAACAGAATGTTTACATGGCAAATTTACGCTCAATTTCCTGAGCTATATGAATGAGCTCTTTCAGTAAAAGTGGATTGTTAGGTATTACAAATGGATATGGACGCCCATTCCCCAGGGTATAGACCCTTTTTTAGATCTAATGTCATGTACCTCCCACATTTGCCACATTTTTATTTGTGAAAAAAACCCAAAGGAACAAAAAAACAACCCTATGCTGGAGCTTGGTTGTTTTTGAACAACGCAATATAAATGTCAAAAAAGGTTTGGCCAGATTGAACCCATTTGTCTTTATTGTAATATATGTGTGGACGCCAAGTGCATGGCACAAACACAGCCATTATTCGGAAGAAAAGTTACAATTAACACTCCACGACGAATCACAACACAATACAGCTAGAAAAAGAATTACATAGGGGTCTACTAGAGCTTAAGGGCAACCTACATTTCTACTCTACTGACAATAGAAAATAAAAAATGAGTATACTGACTAAATCAAATGTCAGAATAAAACTTGGAACATTCTGAACTTAAATACAAACAAATTGTGAGTCATCTTGTTATCGGAGAAACTATACAAACGCTGCAGAAAGGGAGAGCGTTTAAAAACGAGCTTTCTTAGCAGGACTGTCAAATTCCTCGCGGACCCTTCCGTAACTGGAGTTATTACCCGAAGCAATTCCTCTGGCACCACTCTGACCGAAGCGCTCAGTGCGCTGTGGAGGACAATTAGCCGGGGAAGCAGATCGGGTGGTGTGTGAGTGTGTTCGGTATATGTTGGAGTCAGGGCACAGTTCATGTCCACGTGGAAGCAAATACATGTATATATATATGCATGTATAGCAAATGGCGTTTTTAGATCACCAACAGATTGACAACAAAAGCAGCAGGCGACACATCCGAAGAATTCCAATATGAAGGTCCACAGGTGCCACAGGTTACATACGGAAAAGGAAGAGAGGGTAATGCTTTCGTTAGTCAGTGCCTCCCTAACAGCCATCTGCAGTGCATGGCGAGTCACGGCTGTGGTCACTAGTTAGCACATACACTATTTTAGGGCCCTATGAAATCCGCAAGGTGGAAATTTCTGAAAGAATGGCACGTCTTTAAACATTAAGACAGGGTTCGACTTTAAAAACCTAAGACCGATTTGCAAATGATACGGACTCTAATTGGTTTTCAAAAACACAGTGGTACAACAAAATTACTCACAGGTGAGAGGCTACAGTGGGTCTGTTGAAGGCACTGCTCACTAGGTTTGTGCCTAAAATGTGTGTTTAAAACTGTGAGCATTAAAAGTTTTTAGGAGTAATTCTTCAATACGTTGTTGAAATTCTGAATTCTTTTGGAAAATATGGGCGACATTTGACAGAAATAAGAATAATTTAGCTAGATTTCATAGGGTCCTACGTTGAAAAAAATGAACATGGCATGACTGACTATTAGGGGTGTAACGGTACATGTATTACTTTATTTCGGTACAGAGCCTTCAGTTTAGTACAAGCAAACCAAATTCCTACATTACACACAATATAAGTAAGAAGTGTTTCTTGCCTCATGCCTTTACTCTGTAATCAACTACAAGTGATTTCTAAAGCCAAGTATTGGCTGCATGAGCAGAGATCCAAACATGCATGGCATTTTTACAAACTTAGGGGCATGCGCACTATCACCACTAAAAAGGTGAGGCGTGGAAGCGTACAGAACACTTCCAAGATATTGTGACCAAAATGATCACGGTTAGTAAGTGTTTTATGGGCCTGTGGTATGAAATGAAATAAAAAAACATTCAAAAAATCCAAACAATTTTTAAATGTTGCAACAACAAAAAACAAACGTAATTAAATAAGACAAAGCTAAATACAGATTAACCTTTGAAATATATGTATGTTTTTTTAAACTATGCATACCAAAGTCCCCTTGCTTTCAATATGCGGCCCTTAGCGGGAAAATTTAGTCCAGCGCTGACATAAATAGACAAGTAGATAAGAAAAGTTATAAGCTGGAAGTATTAATGCTGCATTTCAGACAATAAAGACCTTAAATATACTAAAAATCTGCAAATGGCTGACGATCCCCGCCTCTTGCCCGAAGTCAGCTGGGATAGGCTCCAGCTTACCCACAACCATAGTGAAGATAAGCGGTATAGAAAATGGAAGGGACATACTAAAAATAATAATTTAAAGTTAAAACTGTCAACACTTGCATTCATGCATTATTTCACTTTCTTTAAAAAAAACAAAAAACAAAACTTGAAATAAAATAGTTTTACGGTTTGCATTTTGTACTCTTTCTGCCCAGAAAATGAACCGACCCGCGACCCTAGTATCGAGGAACGTATTGAACCATAAGGATGTCATACCGTTACACCCCTACTGACTATGGTGATGATGGACAACACAGGTTTTATTTAAATATGTAGTGAATAAACTACAAGTAAATTTTGGAGGTTCCTTGAACCGGCTGGTGGTATTCATTTGCGGTACACGTTAAAACATGATGTACTGCATGGATAAAATGCAAGTCTTGTTGTCTCCAACGGCTGAAAGGTCAGCACTGGACTGAACATAAACATTTTTTTTTTTACATAGGGGTTAACACAAAAAATGTATGTCTAGGGTACCTTGAGAGTGGTTTCTGGCTAAAAGAAGGTATGTACTGCACATGAAGTGAATATATTCAAGGTAGCATGTCTCAAAAGACAACTACACAAATCTATGTGAAGGAGGGTGCAGCTTGCTATTGACAAGATGACTTCGAACTGTCAACTAATTATACAAACTTTCATTTTTAGGTAGGAAAGTATGTAAATGTCGTTATAGGTTAGGGCTGGGCGGTAAAATTATATCATTATCAATATATATATTGCGATACACGTAATCTTTAAAAAATGTGTTACATTTTCTTCGTCGGGAAAAAATGGGAAGTTGCAAAGCAAGGTTGCTTGCATGAACAAAGGCATTCGCTCTATGGTAACCGAGCAACACAAAGAGATCACTGATCAGCCAATCAGGTACGGTAATAGTATCAACTATCAAGTTTGGTTGTGCCTTGTTGTCTCGCAGTTGATTCTTTAAAAGGAAAAGAGAAACTAAAAATTAGTGCTGCGGAGAGCGTAGAAATTGTTAACTTAGGTTTTTATTGTTTTTAGATTAAAAAAATCAAATCAAATAAAAAGGGACCACATTCAGACTAATTTGGTCTGTAAATTATGTGAGCCGCTCATCCCCACCAAGACCGATAGTACCACACCACCTTAGCTTAAGAGGTTATTGTTAAATGTTTAATGTGATTCTAGAGTATTTTCCATGGTTGTGTTGACACTTTCCTTTCGGTCTTGATAGATGAGGGGATTATAATCAGAGGAAAGTTACATTTGTATTAAACATTTTTATATTTAAGATATTTTTCCCCTGGTTCTTATTTTCAATAAGTCATAAAAAAATATAAATGATTATCGATACCGACTGCAATAAAACACATATTGTGATACAATTTTCAGCCATATCGCCCAGCCCTATTATAGGTGCAAACAAGAGTATGACCAACTTCTACTTCAACTCAAATCCACCTGAGCAAAAAACAGGTAGCACTATTTCACAAGGCCGTGTCCCTCCCCAGGAGTTAGAAATTGAGTCTTAAAAAAGTGACTTCTCTTTCTTGTTTATTTGCTAGACCGCCAGCCTGCACTAAACACACTTCTGTAGAGGAAAAAAAAGGTAGTGAGCCAAATGTTATCCAAGATAAATGCAAATATGTGTCACTAAGTTGTACAAAAAGGAGCACAAGAACATTTCTTCTCATGGCTGATTTTGCTTCTAAGTGCTAGCACAGCATGGAAGACTTACTTGAAAATACAAGGGCACGCTGTCAACAATATAAAAGGGCTTTACATTAAAACATGCACACCGTTCTGCCTACTACCAAGAAAAAGTGCCTGTCCAGCTCACAAGAGACAGGGCTTGCAAAAGTGTGATATGTGAGAAGTATTAGAATTTAGTACAGGCTGGTGACTAACTTAAGTTTATCCACTCATAAACAAACCTGAGGGGGGCTGGCTTGCCAGTAAAGAACATTTGTGTCTGCAAGTATCGACAGGCAGAAAGCATACGTAACAATCTGGAACCTCCCATCGGAACCAAGCCAACGTTTAAAGAACACTAATCAGTTCAGAGTCTTTTCCCACTGAAGGGAAAGGCCAAACACTAACTACATCAACTACTGAGCTTCCTGGAAACGGGATACATTACCATTTCGTTGGTCATCATGGATCCTGGAGATGACTGCTGCCCCTCAAATCCCATTCCACTCAATGAGAAGTTCTGGGTGACGGTGGTAAAGGACATATCTGAACAGGAAAGCAAACAAGTCAAAAACAAAAGTGCAGGAAAATAACAGAAACAGATCCTCTCTTAGGAGGTGGGGGAAATAATCAATTTTTAGATGCATCGCATTTCGGACATGGCAGATTATAAAATCGATTAGTGAACGTCAATAATCGATTTATTTATTGTAAATAGAGTAATGCAGACAGTTCTAAAATTTGGCTGACTGCAGCGAGACACCTCAACGAGAGATCCGACTAGCTCCTTTACTATCGGGGACTTATGGTCCAGTTTGCAACAAATTTTCATCATTACATGTGGGAATTAATTTAACAGTTTCTAATTTCTATTGAATTGTTTTTTTTTTAAGTTGCAAGTGATAAACGCTTATTTAGTGAAACAAAAATAAATGTAAAACTGCATCAATATACCAGTACATGAATTAAAGATGCAATAATAATCGATTTTTGGGTTGTGGAGGCCAGCCAAGTGGAGTTCAAGTACCTCAGAGTCTTGTTCACAAGTGAGGGAAGAGTGGATCGTGAGATCGACAGGCGGCGTCGTCAGTAATGCGGACGCTGTATCGACCCGTTGTGGTGAAGAAGGAGCTGAGCCAGCGGGCAAAGCTCTCAATTTACCGGTCGATCTACATTCCCATACTCACCTATGGTCATGAGCTATGGCTTATGACCGAAAGGACAAGATCACGGGTACAGGCGGCCAAAATGAGTTTCCTCCGCCGGGTGGCGGGGCTCTCCCTTAGAGATAGGGTGAGAAGCCCTGCCATCCGGGAGGAGCTCAAAGTAAAGCCGCTGCTCCTCCACATCGAAAGGAGCCAGATGAGGTGGTTCGGGCATCTTGTCAGGATGCCACCCGAACACCTCCCTAGGGAGGTGTTTAGGGCACGTCCGACCGGTAGGAGGCCACGGGGAAGACCCAGCACACGTTGGGAAGACTATGTCTCCCGGCTGGCCTGGGAACGCCTTGGAATCCCCCGGGAAGAGCTGGACGAAGTGGCTGGTGAGAGGGAAGTCTGGGCTTCCCTGCTTAGGCTTCTGATTTATAATCTAGAATAACTTTCACCAGCTGATGATATAGTTAAAAAGCAGAGGCGCTCCATTTGTGACACCATCTGATCCCAAATCTACAGAAATTGCCAAAGACGATCGGGAGCGAAATATTCAAATTGGTCGTCTGAAATTGTATCATTTTGTGGATGTTAAGACGGTATTTTCACAAACTTTGCGGATTGGAAATACAATTGGATATGGTTTAATGCAGTGGTCCCCAACCGTGGATCGATTGGTACCGGGCCGCACAAGAAATGTAAAAAATAAAAATAAATAATTTTAAATCAACATAAAAAACACAAGATACACTTACAATTAGTGCACCAACCCAAAAAAACTCATTCACACTCATTCGCACAAAAGGGTTGTTTCTTTCTGTTGTTAATATTTCTGGTTCCTACATTATATATCAATATAGATCAATACAGTATGCAGGGATACAGTCCGTAAGCACGCAAAAAACCCCCCAAAAAACCCAAAAAAAAACATGACCCCGTCCGTCCGTGGGACAAATTTTCAAGCGTTGACCGGTCCGCAGTTACAAAAAGGTTGGGAATCACTGGTTTAACGGATACAATGGAACACAATTCAGCATATTTAAAGTCAACCTGTTTTTCAACTCTACTGATACTTTAAGACCATTGTCGAAAATGACGCCAAGGGTGGAGGCTGTGAGATGAAAGAGTTCTTGAAAAGGGTCAAGTCTAGTAAAGGATCAATCCAGCAACATTAGTTTCCTTCCCATTAAGCTTTAAAAAATTCTGAGCCAACCAGGCCTGGACATATTTTCATTTTTTGGCTCGTGGCAGGTATATTTGACAAATATCTGCATAAAATTGATACGCGATGCCATGCTTTTAAAATATTGCACCGAGTGGGATAATATTATGGGCAAACAGGATGGGCCCAAGAATTGATCGCTGACGGTCTACACAGTCAAAGGGGACAGTGGACGACGTGAAGTCTCCCAGTCTTACAGAGGCATCTCCCTGACAGGTATGAGCTGAACCACAGGGAAGTCCCCCTGACATCCACACAATCAAAATAATTATGCGGTCAACTGTGTCAAAAGCAGCAGTTCGGTTTAAAAGATGTTAAATGGCTTAACCAACAGAATCAGTTATTAGAAGCCAGTCATTAGAACATTTGAAAGTGTAGACTATGTTCTAAAGAAGGCTTTGTAGCCTTACTGGAAAGAACCAAAAATACCACTGGTATCGAGAAAAAAAGGCAGTATGTGTGCAAATACACACTTCTCTAAAATGGGAAGTTTGAAATTAGAGGGTAATTTAAAAAAATAGAAGGGTTAGTTAGGAATACCGTATTTTTTGGACTATAAGTCGCAGTTTTTTTCTTAGTGCGACTTATACGCAGGAGCGACTTATGTGTAAAATTATTAACACATTAGCGTAAAATATCAAATAATATTATTCAGCTCATTCACGTAAGAGAGTAGACGTATAAGATTTCATGGGATTTAGCGATTAGGAGTGACAGATTGTTTGGTAAACGTATAGCATGTTCTATATGTTATAGTTATTTGAATGACTCTTACCATAATATGTTACGTTAACATACCAGGCACCTTCTCAGTTGGTTATTTATGCCTCATATAACGTACACTTATTCAGCCTGTTCACTATTCTTTATTTATTTTAAATTGCCTTTCAAATGTCTATTCTTGGTGTTGGGTTTTATCAAATAAATTTCCCTAAAAAATGTGACTTATACTCCAGTGCGACATATATATGTTTTTCCCTTCTTTGTTATGCCTTTTCGGCCGGTGCGACTTATACTCCGGAGCGACTTATAGTCCGAAAAATACGGTAGTCTTTTTAAGCAAGTGTTTCATTCACTGTTGAACATTAACAAACCAAAGAAATTAACTTACCTCCCATGCCCAGTGCACCAGAAGAAGTCATTCTCATCTCTCTCTCCCTCTGAATAAAATACATTTAAAAAGTATGTCACAACTTGATCAGCGTAGTATTTATTTACAAGTCAAACTTACGTCCATGAAGTTGTTCATCCTATAGTTCTCCTCACGCTGACGCCGCAACTGTTCTTCCACCTCTCGCTTGCGTAGCATCTCCTCCTCCCTCCTGCGACGCTCTTCCTCTTGTCTACTCACAACAGACATCTTTAACAACGAGCAAACTAAAAGGCATGGCGCACCAAAGTCTAGTGGACTTCAATACCTTAACTGAATCTCCTTCCTCTTCTGCATCTCCTGACTGTGCATCTCTTCCATGCGCCGCAGCTCCTCCTGTCGCCTGAGCAGATCTGCAAAAAAACAATTACATTTTATACATGTCCTCTAAGGTTGCTTGGGTCAAGGACAACTGCAAAGATCTGATGTGACGGCAGGATCACCGGTCTTTCCTACCTTGGCGGATCATGTTGGCCTGGTGCTCATGGTAGGCATCCTCCATCTCACTCTCGAGCTTCTCACGAGCCTCGCGCATGTTTTTCTCCACTTGCTGCCTCTGTTGCTTCTCCATCTCGTCAAGGGACTTCCAACGCTTAGAGTACTCGAACTCAAAGGTGCCTGGCCGGGCAAAGCGAGGAGGTTCTTCGCGCTCTCTGTTACGATAGAAGAAAAATGTAAAATAAACCACAAATATAACTTTGTTGAATCCAATTAACCCATTTTTGGGGAAAAAAAAATGTTTTAACATATATAGGTAAAATTGGTGTCTGAGAGATAAATAGATAGAGATGTATGTAGTAGTATGTTATGTATACACAAACAGACCGCTAAACATGTCCACTGTAGAGAACACTGCTTCTCAGAAAGTAAACGTTGAAAGACACTAAGTGACATTATTCTTTTACACTTGTTACACTGGATGTTTATATTGTCACTTTAAAGACACACATCTATTTGTTTTATTTTTATATTTGCTATAAATAGTGGCTGTCCCTGCACAATTCTTCATACTTAAAAATTCATGTTTGTAGTAAGAAATATGATTAGAATAGTTTAGCATTACGTTTGTGTTCAATTACAGTAAGTGTGTTCATCTTAAACATTCCTGCCACTTCATTTTACACACTGTGGCATTTTTAAGTCTTTCTAGTGGTTGCGATTCACAATTAAAAAGTAAACAAGATGAAGCAGATAAATAATGACAACATTCCTGGTATCGTACCATGAGATTTGATACCACAAGGAGTCCTAATATACATACTATTTTTTGGACTATAAGTCGCAGTTTTTTTTCATAGTTTAGCCGGGGTGCGACTTATACTCAGGAGCAACTTATGTGTGATATTATTAACACATTACTGTAAAATATCAAATAACATTATTTCACTCATTCACGTAAGAAACTAGACGTATAAGATTTCATGGGATTTAGCGATTAGGAGTGACAGATTGTTTGGTAAACGTATAGCATGTTCTATATGTTATAGTTATTTGAATGACTCTTACCATAATATGTTACGTTAACATACCAGGCACGTTCTCAGTTGCTTATTTATGCCTCGTATAAACGTACACTTATTCAGCCTGTTGTTCACTATTCTTTATTTTAAATTGCCTTTCAAATGTCTATTCTTGGTGTTGGGTTTTATCAAATAAATTTCCCCCCAAAATGCGACTTGTACTCCAGTGCGACTTGCATATGTTTTTTTCCTTCTTTATTATGCATTTTCGGCAGGTGCGACTTATACTCCGGTGCGACTTATACTCCGAAAAATACGGTATACGCGCATGCACACACAAACAAATGGATAAAGCAGTAATGGACTGGATTAGACGTTTGGTGGAAAATGTCATGCGTCTGTCATTTGTCCATTTTATTTTTTTAAAAAAGCATAATGTTTAATTAACAAACATATACATAAATCAAATTGTCCAGTCATGGTTGTACATTTTTAAAAAAGACAAGAAAAAACGTATTGAGTGATTAATCATAATGTATTGTTACTTAACTCTGAGCAAAGTGACTAATCGTAAATTAATCACAATTTATTATTACTTAACTCTGAGCAAAGTGACTCGTATATTAATCACAATTTATTATGACTTAGCTCTGAACAAAGTGAATTAACTATGGACAAAATGCAATTAACCGCAATTAAATATTCTAATCATTTAACAGCCTGAGTTATGAAATAACAAATGTAAATCGGACAAAACATTTTAGGTTGGTTTCAGGGGGGTCTGCTTACGCTTGATATCTGAGGTTCTTCTGTGCCAATTTCTCAGGAAGTCCATCTTCATCATCATACTGCTCAAGGGGCTCCACAACTATGGGCCTCGGTGACCTGAAAAGATGGAAACAAAAACATTAAGTCTTCCAAGGTCCCCCCGAGTACCAAAGCATCCACAAAGAGTCAACTTACGTGGTGAGCAGAAAGACGCCCTCGTTGCATCGATCCAGGGCCTTCCTGGCCGCAGGCTTGGAAGCAAACTCCACAATGCCCTTGCCGGTGGAGCGCCCGCGGTCGTCAACAATGACAATGGCCCTTTCCACCAACCCGAACTGTGAGAAGGCCTCCTCCAGGAGCTCGTTGGAAACATAGGGTGACAGGTTCTTGATGGAAAGAGCCGCAGAGTGTGTGGCAAACCGTACACGGAGGGTTCTGCCTTTCATTGGTGTGTCATCAAGCTCCACTTTTGCTATCTCGGCCAAAGCACGAGACTCCTTCAAATGAGGAACACATTTAATGAGAGGAATGGTCAACCTAAATGAGCCTGTGTTGGTGATGTTTGCGTTCAAAATTCAACCTACCAGTCGAATGAAAGCAAAGCCTTTGGCTTTGTTAATGAAGACCTCACTTGGCTCGCCATACTTGGCGAAAAGCTTCCTGAAATGCTCCTCTGTGATGTCATTGGGAAGATTGCCGACGAACAGACGGCATCGCTGTGTGTATGTTTTCTCGCCAGGCTTTAGCAACATGGACAATGGCGCCTTAAAATCCTGTGAAATATCGAAATACTTTTAACCGCCAGCGATGTATTGTTGGTGAAGTAATCAAAAAAACATGACGTAACTGGGGGTGGGGGGGTCAGTTTTATTTTCACCGTCGCCATCTTTACTTCTCGAGGACACACGCTCGTGTCGTCAAATTCGATACAGCGCGACCACGGAGATAAACATACAACAGTCTCTATTCCTACATTAATGAGGCTGGAGTTAAACTAATCAACACATTTTGTTAAAGTAAATGAACAACAACGTTCAAAACACAAAGGAATCACATAGGTTTATTACTAAGGCCTTTAGACAAAATGGCGGACGGATGAAAGCGCAACACTGGGTGCGTTCGATATATCCCCCACCTCGCGTTGTTGTAAAGACAAAAGGGAGGAACGTCTTTTTGCTGAACGTACGCTTTGTCGCACCGCCCCTGCGGGCTGCTTAGTTAGTCAAGTTAAACACCCATGCAGCTAAGATAAAAATGCGTTTAGCTGACTCCATCGTCGACATTTTAGCGGTCTAAAGGGAAACTAAAATAATACTGCATATTAAAATCAAAACAAACCTTTGCTTGACTTTCATCCGAACTTTTGCCCGCTGCCTCCTCTCCTTGGTCTTGACTGCGATTAGGCCCGGTTCTCTGGTCCTGTTGCGGGCCTCCCCTCTGGGTTTGTTGCTGACCCATCCTCTGGTCCTGTTGAGGGCCTCTCCTCTGGTTTTGTTGCTGACCCATCCTCTGGTCCTGTTGTGGGCCTCCCCTCTGGTTATGATGCTGACCCATCCTCTGGTCCTGCTGCGGGCCTCCCCTCTGGTTTTGATGCTGACCCATCCTCTGGTCCTGTTGCAGGCCTCCCCTCTGGTTTTGTTGCTGACCCATCCTTTGGTCCTGTTGTGGGCTCCCCCTCTGGTTTTGTTGCTGACCCATCCTCTGGTCCTGGTGTGGGGCCCTCTGGTTTTGTTGCTGACCCATTCTCTGGTCCTGTTGTGGGCCTCCCCTCTGGTTTTGTTGCTGACCCATTCTCTGGTCCTGTTGGTTTTGCTGCTGACCCATTCTCTGGTCCTGTTGGTTTTGCTGCTGACCCATCCTCTGGTCCTGTTGTGGGCCTCCCCTCAGGTTTTGCTGTTGATCCATTCTCTGGTCATGTTGTGGGCCTCCCCTCTGGATTTGCTGTTGATCCATTCTCTGGTTCTGTTGCTGGCCCGGGGTCTGGTTCTGTTGAATTTGTTGCTGGCCCGGGGTCTGGTTCTGTTGAATTTGTTGCTGGCCTGGGGTCTGGTTCTGTTGAATTTGTTGCTGGCCTGGGGTCTGGTTCTGTTGAATTTGTTGCTGGCCTGGGGTCTGGTTCGGTTGAAATAGTTGCTGACTTGGGGTCTGCTTGGGTTGAATTTGTTGCTGACTTGGGCTCTGCTTCGGCGGGATTTGTTGCTGACTTGGGCTCTGCTTCGGTTGAATTTGTTGCTGACTTGGGCTCTGCTTCGGTTGAATTTGTTGCTGACTTGGGCTCTGCTTCGGTTGAGTTTGTTGCTGGCCTGGGGTCTGCTTTGGTTGAGTTTGTTGATGGCCTGGGGTCTGCTTCGGTTGAGTTTGTTGCTGAGTTGGGGTCTGCTTGGGTGGAATTTGTTGCTGAGTTGGGGTCTGCTTGGGTGGAATTTGTTGCTGAGTTGGGGTCTGCTTGGGTGGAATTTGTTGCTGGCCTGGGGTCTGCTTCGGTTGAATTTGTTGCTGGCCTGGGGTCTGCTTCGGTGGAGTTTGTTGTAGGCTTGGGGTCTGCTTCTGTTGAATTTGTTGCTGGCCTGGGGTCTGCTTCTGTTGCTGCTGATTTTGTTGTTGGCCTGTCCTCTGGGCCTGTTGATTTTGTTGTTGGCCTGTCCTCTGGGCCTGCTGGTTTTGTTGCGGGGCTCCCTTCTGGTCCTGCTGCGGCCCCGACTTGGGACTAGTCAGCGCAAATTGATTTTGCTGCTGCCTGTTAGCATTTGCATTAGGTGACTTAAGCTGCTGGTTGTTGTTGGCCTGGTTCAGCTGGGGCGATGCTACGTCCTTGCGCTGATTGTTGGGCTCGGTCGCAGGGGTTGCCGGCTTCGTCGGCTCCTGCTTGTTGGGTGTCTGCTGCTTCTCCATCGGTCCTTGCATGGTGAGAGCAGGCCCGGGGCTCGGCGGTGGGATTATCGATGGCTTCTGATGAGTCGCCTGCTGTCCATGGTTGGACGACCTATTGAAGTTGTTGTTCTGTCCTCTTTGGTGGTGGTTTTGGAAAGGGTGGTTCCTCATTTGGGGGATAAAACCACCGCGCATCGGACCACCGATTCCACCACCTCTGCGAGGCTGGAATTGATTCATTCCCATGCCGCCGCGGTTATTATGAAAGCGAGACATCGATCCTTACTACCGACTACGTATGTAAAGTAGCACTAAACGCTGTAAAGCTCACAAACACGACGCTCGCTCTGGGTTAGAACGTGTCAAAGATGGCTGCCGACGGTTGCGCTACAAAGACTTCTTTCTTCTTCGTCTTCTACTACCAAGGCACCGCCCTAATACTCTCATTGGTTCATTTTTAAAAGAAGGCGGAGCCAATAGCCCCTGTTTATAGCACTAGTAACCAATGACTATTAGTTTGGTCACAAAGGCTTTATGTCATTTTTGTATCTACCTTTTATATTTCACCCTAAAACTGTTTTATCTTGCATCGGTTGGTTTCCTTCGGCTGTTTTATTTTGACGTAGTGTGAACAGATTAGGCCTAAAGCCACGCCGATGCGGGAAATTTATCATTTTATATTTTAAATGTTTAATATGTTTAATGAACCCTTATAGTTACAGTGCAAATATTCAACGTATGATTTAAAAACGTATATATATATATATATGTATATATAATGGGCAGATCGTTGATATGTTCGTGTCGTGAAGTCGAATTGGAAAAACAGGAAACGACTGGTTTATTGGAATTTTATTTTGAAAATAAAAATGGAAAACACCCAACGTTTTTCCGTGTTGAAAGGCAACGACTACATCCCACATATTTATTTTTATTTTATATTTCACATTAAAAAAAATGCCAGTCAGAAGAAACGTAAAACTGTAGCAAAAACAAATGATTATTTAATATTCAACACCGGAACCGGAATTCGCTATGTTTTTATAGCCGACATCACAAAGACCACTTGATGGATTTCAGCTGATTAACTATTTTCATTTTGGTTGTGATATATAAAACGAAAAAAAAAACAGGTTTTAGATGTAGTTATTTCTCTTCAACGCTGAAAAGGGTGTTTTTAAAATTAAAATAAAATAAAATTCAAATAAACCAATCGGATTTTCATATTCCCATTCATTAAAATGAAAATGCAACAACCAAAACATACACTGTTCAAAGTTGGAAAATAAAGTTAGATGTAGTGAAATACCTTCACATTTATACTTATTTACTTTCATAGCCAGGCAGGGCAAAGGTAGTTACAATTTAATAAGTGTACGCTAACATATTCAGTATGTCTAACTGCTTTAAAATCAAATTAATTTAAAAAAAGCTGAATATTACATTGTAGTGTCATGCCTGTGTCGGAATTTCAAAGCCATGATGCGTTTTACCATGAATTGATTTACGTGGACTCCGACTTAAACAAGTTGAAAAACTTATTCGAGTGTTACCATTTAAAAGTTAAAGTGCCAATGATTGTCACACACACAAGAGGTGTGGCGAAATTATTCTCTGCATTTGACCCATCACCCTTGATCACCCCCTGGGAGGTGAGGGGAGCCGTGGGCAGCAGCGGTTCCGCGCCCAGTAATCATTTTTGGTGATTTAACCCCCAATTCCAACCCTTGATGCTGAGTGCCAAGCAGGGAGGTAATGGGTTCCATTTTTATAGTCTTTGGTATGACTCGGCCGGGGTTTGAACTCACAACCTACCGATCTCAGGGCGGACACTCTAACCACTAGGCTTCTGAGTGGTCAATTGTACGGAATATGTACTGTACTGTGCAATCTACTAATAAAAGTTTCAATCAATCAATTCTGCTGACTGCAGTATTGCTTTTCCCCATTTCCTCTCCTCCTCTGCAACGGCCTCAAACTCGCAACTTTCCTAACACCCTGCAGCAAAAGCGCAGAAATATGAGAAATAACATGACGACGCAATGAAAAAGTGGTATTATTGGTCATTACATGACCGACTGACACGTATGCGGTTCGAAAAGTCTTGTGTGTGCGCTTCAGTTCATCACCTAAAAACATTTCACTCAACATTTACCATTTTTCTTGTCATTTATTCTGCATTACAGGTGCTTGGAAATAACATAACTTTACTGAATAATCAATACAAACACGCAACAACAAAGGATGAGATGACAACAGTGGCAAAATAAACACAAAAAATATGTTCCGTTACACAAAAACATACGTAAAAATTCAAACCAATCACAACATACAACTGAGGAAAATGAGAATGTGTGTCACACACACACACACTGAAAAAATAAATGAAAAAAGAAGTGAGGCAGCAGTTGACGAGGACACAAAGCAAACACAGGTTGCATGATTTCATGTGTGACGCGACAGAGACATTCATTGATTTGTCAACAACAATCAACGCGGATGTCTGTCCAACCGTCTTTTTCAAATCGAGTTTGCAAACTAAAGAACATGAGGGAATTGAAAGCAACATCTGAAAAGGAAAATGCAAAAAAAAAACACTTGGGGAAAAGTTTTGTTTACTGACACGACTCCTCACAGATCGAACTGCTCAGGGTTAACTTTCTTCACTTTGTTGAACCGCCCACCGGTTACGTTTCTCTCCGTCTGTTGCCATGTTGGGAAGCTTTGAACTTGATCAGTGGGTTAGACACCAAGTGGCCAAAGGAGGGAGATGGGCTTAACCAGCGGGAATACGCAGCTTCAAACTTGTCGGACAATGACGCAAACAATGCAACGGGGGTGGGTGGCAGGGTGGCGAGTGGGCATTAAGAAAACATCACAAGGGGAGGGAAAGGAAGACAGCTAGATCAAAATAAGGTGACAGTGGATGAAAACAAGGACAAATCACCAGGAATGTTCCGTGTGAGGTGGTGTTTCTCCCTCCAGAGGCTACCCATTATGAGTGAGATCACTTTAGTTACATCCAATTAGTTTGTGACAAATGTCCATTTATTAATGCGTCTCAAAAGTGTGTGGAAGGAAGAAAGGGTGCTCATGGCTGTTTCCTGTTGGGGGAACGACAGAACAAGGGTGAGAGAGGTCAGTGTCACGAGGGGAGGAGGGGGCGTCACAGTCGGATCGAGGCGGCGAGGTCAGATCCGAGGCAAGTACTTCTCGATGAATTCTTTTACTGCCAGCATCTCCTGCAAGCGAGACAAGAGCACACACTCAACTGCACGTTCCAATGAGATGCATCCAACACACTGGCAATAAGGTAATCATCTCACGAAACACTTATTGTCACGTGGGGATGGGCTCCTTTCACAATTGAAAGTAAGGGGTGTATATTGTAGCGTCCCGGAAGAGTTAGTGCTGCAAGGGGTTCTGGGTATTTGTTCTGTTGTGTTTATGTTGTGTTACGGTGCGGATGTTCTCCCGAAATGTGTTTGTCATTCTTGTTTGGCGTGGTTTCACAGTGTGGCGCACATTTGTAACAGTGTTAAAGTTGTTTATACGGCCACCCTCAGTGTGACCTGTATGGCTGTTGATCAAGTATGCATTGCATTCACTTGTGTGTGTGTAAAAGCCGCATATATTATGTGACTGGGCCGGCACGCTGTTTGCATGGAGGAAAAGCGGACGTTAAAGGCAGTGCCTTTAAGGCACGCCCCCAATACTGTTGTCCGGGTGGAAATGGGGAGAAATTCGGGAGAATGGCTGCCCCGGGAGATTATCGGGAGGGGCACTGAAATTCGTGAGTCTCCCGGGAAAATCGGGAGGTTGAAACCGATACCGATAATTTCCGATATTACATTTTAAAGCATTTATCGGACATCTATCTCTAATTTCACTTTTAACACGATAACGATAACTGCGCTGTCTTGTTTTCTTACGCTTTCACTTAAAATTTGCAAGTATGCAGTCAGGAAGGACTCTTTGCCATTAGCTTGAGTGTGGAAGTATTGTCTTATGTTGCACCCTACATGTGTACTAGGGTTGTCCCGATACCAATATTTTGGTACCGGTACCAAAATGTATTTCGATACTTTTCTAAATAAGGGCATACTTGCCAGCCCTCCCGATTTTCCCGGGAGACTCCCGAATTGCAGTGCAATATTGGGGGCGTGCCTTAAAGGCACTGCCTTTGCGTGCCGGCCCAATCACATAATTTCTACGGCTTTTCACACACACAAGTGAATGCAATCCATACTTGGTCAACAGCCATACAGGTCACACTGAGGGTGGCCGTATGAACAACTTTAACACTGTTACAAATATGCGCCACACTGTGAACCCACACCAAACAAGAATGACAAACACATTTCGGGAGAACATCCGCACCGTAACACAACATAAACACAACAGAACAAATACCCAGAACCCCTTGCAGCACTAACTCTTCCGGGACGCTACAATATACACCCCCGCTACCACCAAACCCCGCCCCCTCATCTCTCGAATTCGGAGGTCTCAAGGTTGGCAAGTATGAATAAAGGTGACCACAAAAAATGGCATTATTGGCTTTATTTTAACTAAACATCTTACGGTACATTAAACATATGTTTCTTATTGCAATAGAAGAACAATTTTGTCCTTAAATAAAATAGTGAACATACTAGACAACTTGTATTTTAGTAGTAAGTAAGCAAACAAAGTCTCCTAATTTGTCTGCTGATGTATGCAGTAACATATTGTGTAATTTATCATTCTATTATTTTGTCAAAATTATAAAGGACAAGCTGTAAAAATGGATTATTAATCTACTTGTTCATTTACTATAAGATCTGCTTATTTTCCGTTTCAACATGTTCTATCTACACTGCAAAAACTGAAATCTAAGTAAGATTAAATATCTCAAATAAGGGTGACATTTGCTTATTTTCTGTCTGATAAGATAATTCTTCTCACTTAGCAGATTTTATGTTAGTGTTTTACTTGTTTTAAGGGTTTTGGTCCTAAATGATCTCAGTAAGATATTACAACTTGTTGCTGAGATTTGATGACCTATATTGAGTATGCAAAGCTGTGTCATCAACATTCACAAGTATAAAACTACTTTTTTAAAGTAATGATTTCTTACTTCAAGCATGAAAAAAATAATCATGATGCCGAGCACATATCATTATGTCAAGATAATGGCACTAGCATTTACCTAATTTAAGAATATTTTTCAACATATTGAGCAAAAAGGTCTTATTATTTTTCTACCAAGAAAAGTGCACTTGTTATTAGTGAGAATATACCGTATTTTTCGGAGTATAAGTCGCACCGGAGTATAAGTCGCACCTGCCGAAAATGCATAATAAAGAAAGAAAAAAACATTAGGCAACTTTCATAAACTATGAAAAAAACTGCGACTTATAGTCCGAAAAATACGGTACTTATTTTAAGGTATTTGTGGGTTCATTGAGGTTAGCTGATTTTACTTGTTTTGGAAAGTCTTGACAAGCCGAATTTTCTTGTTCTATTGGCAGATAATTTTGCTTAGTTCAAATAACATACCCATAATTTTGGTTTTTTTTTCTTCTTGTTTTTGAACACCGACTTTTTGCAGTGTACACTTCTGTTCAAATGTAATAATCCCTTATTCTTCTGTTGTTTGGTGATTTCTTGAGTTTATAAACATAATATGAATTTTTTAAAAAGGAAAAAAGATTTTTGTACTTGGTATCATTACAGTGGATGTCAGGTGTAGATCCACCCATGGCATTTGTTTACATTCAGGCGCACTACCTTTTGATAGCGGCGAGGCCGGTGAGCTATTGTATCCTCCTACGGTGTGTAGTGAAGCATGTTTATAGCTATTCCTCTTCCTGCAGGGATGATACTTGTAAGAAACCCACTTTATTCATCGCCATGGAGGTGAGGGTTAGTGATTTAGAAGTAGCTAAAACACTGCCGACTGCAGATGGATGTTCGCTGCTAGCCTGTCTTAAAGCACCTCTTCCTGAGGGTGTTTCAGTTTTTAAGCCAAAATGCGTCCATTCTCCCTTTTCTGTCTATACACTGTCTGCTTGTAAGTACTACTTGATTTTGCTCTTCTGAACATGCTCATAAAACCATGACGTGACGATGCGCCGTCATGCCTGGGAACCGGTACTTCTAAAACACAGTATAGTACCGTTTTTGATTCATTAGTACCGCGATACTATACCAGTACCGGTATGCCGTACAACCCTAAAGTGTACTTAAAACACACCAGCTGTTTGATTTTAACCTGCATCTTAGTTGTAGTTGTCTTACCAAATTTCGAGGTGATGAAATTGCCATGTAAAAATGCTAATACCAATCAGTAGGGCTGTGAATCTTTGGGCACCACACAATTTGATTGGATTCTTGGGGATAACGATTTGATTCAGAATGGTTTCTCGATTCAAAATCAATCCTTTTTTTTAAATAACATTGGGTGCCGAGTCCGCAACCAGACGTGACATCACATGCAACAACAAAAGGTATCAAAATATGGTAGTTTTACGTGAGTTGGTGCGGGGTACAGACGGAACTCGATCGGTACCTATTGCTTGGATTTTGAGGACGTCATTGCCTATGCGTGGTGGTCAAGCAGCGTCTGTTCTCAATGGGTGAATATGCGCCATTTAGCCTTTCTCGAAGAAAAATGCCACTATGCTCGCGTTGTTTTTGGCTGTACAAATTGTCAAATCGCAAAAAAGGATAAGTGTTTCTTCAGAGTTCCTCGAGAGGTAATCAGGAAGGGCGGAAGACTTGAGGATTTTACGAAAGAAGACGACCAAAGTGGCACACACTTCAGTCCAAAGGAGCAAAGTCGAAAAACGCACAAGTTTTTTAAAGGTTTGTTTGATATACTTTTAATACACTTTACTCATTTAGTATATCCCACTGAATTATTATCTTGATATTGTTACAATGATGCTTTGTCAGGAAAAGTACTTCTATGTCTCCACTCTTGTTTATTTTGTACACAAATGTGTCAGAGTAAATATGACAACAAGACAAAAATCAAATATGGTGATGATTCAGTAATTGTTAGCTTGTTAAATAGAAATGCAGTCACGGGTTTCGAGCTGTCGGGTGTTAGTTTGTTTACATGTACGCGAGAGGCAAAAAAAATCATGAAATGCAACCTCGCCCGGGCAGAAAAGATGCATATTTTTCTGGGAGAGTCTTGATGCTAATTTCCTTGACCCAGCCACACATAAAGAAGTTATAGACCTCCATGCTTTTCATCTGTTTTGTTGTGTAGAATGACGTCGGAGCACAAGATAGTTCGACATGTCTGGGAACTCCACGGACAGATAACCCTTGATATCACTCGACAAATCTTTTTTCGATAAAGTATAGGGTGCTATTCCATTGAATAGTTAGATCTTTTGCTCGTATCTGCTTTTTGCAGGAAGATCTAGGCCCCTTGCCTACTCATATAGTTTGCACACTGCTTGCTGCACAACAGCCATCTTGGCTTGGTTGACAACTGCTTTTTTTCCACTTCCGGTAAAGAAGTCAAATGTCAGAATAAAAGCAATAAAAGTACCGAATTTGGTACCCATGCCTATTACCGCTGTACTGTAGATCCGTGCTATCTGTGGGTGGTGTTCCAAGACCCCAAGGGACTCATGGAGAAACACTAATAGTGTAAAATCTTCCGATATTCAAGCCAGGGCTATTCAACCGGGGGTTCGGGGACCAAATCCAGGGATTTACGTCATTAGAGGCCCCAAGTTCAGTTAAAACCTTGGGAGACAAACATTTTTGCAGCAAATTCCTAAAAACACTAGTGTGCTCATGTTGTATCGAGGAGCTTGGAGCACTATAAACACATTGGCAGATCCTTGCATTGACATTTTAACCTTTAACCACTTTAACACTGGGTTCCAAACTTAACTGAGGTGTTCCCCAAGGCCCTCTTCTTTTTGCCAGTTATTTTTCGTAGTGTGGTTTTCTTCAAGGTTTCATTTTAGGTCCTCTCTTTTTCGTCACTTGGGCTATTCAACTGATGGTCCATTAGTTCAGTTCCAAAAAAACTGTGAGAGACTCACATTTTTCAGCAGATTCTTAAAAACACTAGAGTGCTGTTACAGAGATGATCTTAAGCAAGCTTTTTTGCAAAAGTTCCTTAAAAACAGCGGAGCGCTCCTGTAACTCTGACAAAATAAATAGACCAAATTCAAATGTCTACTGAAGAGGAAACTGGTTCTCCGAAATATAGAAAATAAGACTAACAGTGATGGGAGAAGTCCGGCCACCCGATCCTCAGAATTTTCCAAAACAATTAAGTTGAATATCCCTGCTCTAAGCCCAATAATATGCCTCACAAACAACTTAAACCACATTGTAAATTGTATGATGTAAATGTAATCAACACTAATGAAGAGTAATGACCAGGGCTGTGAATCTTTGGGCACCACACGATTCCATTCCATTCTTGGAGGTAACGATTCGATTCAGAATCGATTCTCGATTCAAAACAATTCTTGATTCAAAATCTATATTTTTTCAATAACATTGGATGCCAGTTCTATGATTAACTACATTCCTCCATCAAATAGATACAAAGCTCAGATCAATTTCTATATTACTTAAAAGAAAACTGGTTTCGTTTAATATAATTCTACCAGAACATTTAATAAAGTCCAATACAAATAAGGCAACAAGAGAGGTATCACACACTTCTCTTTTCTAAAGTAAATCTGTACAGCAGATATGATCATCTACATCAGGGGTGCTCACACTTTTTCTGCAGGCGAGCTACTTTTCAATTGATCAAGTCGTGGGGATCTACCTCATTCATATATATAATTTATATTTACTTATTTATGAAATATATGTTTTTGTTAACAAGTTAAAGGTGTTTAATGATAATACAAGCATGTTTAACACATATAGTTAATATTGTTAATAAGTTAAAGGTGTTTAAAGATAATACAAGTATGTTTAATACATATAGTTAATATTGTTAACAAGTTAAAGGTGTTTAAAGATAATGCAAGCATGTTTAACACATATAGTTAATATTGTTAACAAGTTAAAGGTGTTTAAAGATAATACAAGCATGTTTAACACATATAGTTAATATTGTTAACAACTTAAAGGTGGTTAAAGATAATACAAGCATGTTTAACACATATAGTTAATATTGTTAATAAGTTAAAGGTGTTTAAAGATAATACAAGCATGTTTAACACATATAGTTAATATTGTTAATAAGTTAAAGGTGTTTAAAGATAATATACAAGCATGTTTAACACATATACGGTAGTTAATATTGTTAACAAGTTAAAGGTGTTTAAAGATAATACAAGCATGTTTAACATATAGATTCCTTTCTTTCATGAAGACAAGAGTATAAGTTGGTGTATTACCTGATTCTGATGACTTGCATTGATTGGAATCAGACAGTGGTGCTGATAACGTCCGCATTTTCGAATGGAGGAGAAAAAAAGTCCTCCTTTCTGTCCAATACCACATGAAAGTGGTTGGTTTTTGGCATCTTATTTGTCCAGCTTCCGTACTCCTTTGTATACACTTTACAAGAAATACATTGTCGGCAAACTCCGTAGCTTGCTAGCTTGTGCACGCCAGCTTTCTGAGACTCTTATTTTGTTAGCACAACTGTGCAACTGTGCAGTCGGTCTTTGGAGTTTTGACGACAAGTACGGCGCCAGAGTCTGTTGAAATAAAGTGTTTCTCGCCTTCCAGTCGGTAATTTTAATGAGCTGGCAGCAGCCAGCGTCATCTCAGAAGACCCTCGGGTGCCGTGAATGTCAATCAAGTGACGAAAGTGACGTCATAGTGAAGATTTATGATCGCTAATTTTTAGGACTATTTTTTTAATGCCTGGCTGGTGATCGACTGACACACCCTCCGAGATCGACCGGTAGCTCGCGATCGACGTAATGAACACCCGTGATCTACATCAACAATATGATTTGCCTGAGTGGCTGAACTGGACAGATTGAAAAAATAAAATAAATCTTGTAAAAAATGATTTTTGATTTTTTGTAATCGATTAAGAATCGAGAGTAATCTGAAAATCGATCTTTTTTACACCCCTAAGAATGACAGATACAGTCAAACCTGTATTAGCGGTCACTTGCCTATAGCGGCCACAGAAAAAAGTACAGTTATATACCCTGTCTATAGCAGCCACTCGTTTTCCATACTCAGTATAGCGGCTACCGATATCCACATTTGCCATACCACGGGCCGTGAAATTTCATTTCTTAAGCGGGATTTGCAGTGACCGCAACGGCATCCCAACCACGGGGTGGCGAGCATCCAGACCAGACCTGGGCAAATTAAGGGCCGGGGGCCACATGCGGCCCGTTAAGCGTTTCAATCTGGCCCGCCGAACATTCCCAAATAATTGTTTTAGATCTTTAAGATGGAAAGTGTAGCTGCCATCATGATGTGCAGTGATGTTTTCAAATTACCGTATGTCTTGAATTATACAAAGTATTTCAATGGTTGGAATCTGCGCTTTTGCATGATATACTAGTTACTATGGTAATCTACTTAGTTACTATGGTAATCTAATTAGTTACTATGGTCATGTAAGTCACAGCAGCTCAGACGAGGCACCAAGCAGTGTGGGTGGGGAGCGTTTCCACAGAGTGTTTCCAGAGCGGCCAGCCTGAAATGCGGGTGTCAGGGACAGACACGAAATGAGATTTTTACGACAAAGTTCTAAAGCTTAGTGATATATCAGATATTTCAGATTGTAGGTGTTTTTTTTTACCCTTCACGTTCATATTTCGCTGTTTGTTGCATTTTTGTTGCGTTTCGCTTGATTGTAAAACATGTCGATCGAGAGGGGGTGTGACGTTCATATGTTGTCAATATTCAGAGTTTTATCGTTCATAGTTAATATTGTAAATCTCACATTCTTTATTTTCATGTACATTCTGGGTGTCTCATTCAGTAAAAAAAATTAAAACTCCATTCCGAATTTTAGCATTCAATCAGACATCATTGTGAGGTTTTGTATTAGTGTTCCTAAAAATAGATATACCGGCCCCAGACACACTTTTTCCCTAAATGTGGCCCCCCGAGTCAAAATAATTGCCCAGGCCTGATCCAGACCATGCAGCCGAGTTGACTGATCCCCAAAAAGTCTGTCATGAATGTAAAACAGCATCCTATTCATGTGAGCAACACCGAGCAGGCTCAAATTCAATAGCACTGTTCAAGCTTAGAAAGTTTGTAAAACTGTATTTTGGAAACGGTTTACTTCCCTTCCGAATATAATTGTTTAAAGGTCAACATGTACGGAAATTCAAAATGGCGGCCAACCGACATATAGTGACCACATGTCTATCGCGGTCACTTTCTTTGTTTCCTTTGAGTGGTCACTATAGACAGGTTTGACTGTAACTGACAGAACAGAGAATCTAAGTCAGTCTTTCGCCTGGTCGTCAGGCTCCCACTACAAATATATTATATTCTACACTGCTTGACTGTTGTAATTCCATTAATGACTTACGATTACATACTAATTGGTAAATGGGTTATACGTGCATAGCGCTTTTCTACCTTCAAGGTAGGGCTGGGCGATATATCGATATACTCAATATATCGCGGGTTTGTCTCTGTGCGATATAGAAAATGACTATATCGTGATATTCAAGTACCGTATTTTTCGGACTATAAGTCGCAGTTTTCTTCATAGTTTGGCCGGGCTCCAGTGCGACATATATATGTTTTTTTCCTTCTTTATTATGCGTTTTCGGCAGGTGCGACTTATACTCCGGTGCGACTTATACTCCGAAAAATACGGTATATGTTCTCACGCAGTTGCTTTTATCTGCGGGCATTACACTACAGGCTCTTCTCCCTCTTTCTTGCCTCTGCATCTCACAGAGATATAAAACAAGCGCACCTTCTTACATACGTCACATACGTATACGCCCTCGCGGAGCAGAGAGGTAGCGGCATGTGTAACGTTAGCTGTGGTGCGAGTGGTAATACGACAGAAAGAAGGTGCGAATCTGGTAACAAATGAAGGAAGAATTAATTCCCAAGAAAAACAGCACGGGGTCCATCGTCTGGCGGTGGTTTGGCTTCAAGCGGGAATATGTCGAACAGACAACCGTAATATGTCAAGCGTGGGGCAAAAGCGTTGCTACAAAAAGTAGCATTACTGCTAATATGTAGCATCATTTGAAAAGTCACCCGCTAGAGAATGAAGAGTGTTTGAAACTCCGCATGTCAACATCTCCGTTCGGTGCCACACCCAGAAAATGCAGAGGCAACCATTTCCAGATCAACACTGTATGAAAAAAATAGCAACAACAGAAGGAGATAACGTCCGCAGGAACCTACCACATAGTGAAGGACATACACTATTTGATTTCCTATTATGCAGCTAATTCTTATTGACACTTATTCAAATATCTTGTGTGACATCATGCACTAAAGTGCACTTTATTTGTTTTAAACTATTGTAGTGGCGTTCTGTACAAAAAGTGCACTTTAATTTAGTGTTGTTTTGATATGTCATCTTAGTGACATCATGCACAAAAGTGCACTCACAGCTTGTTTTAAAATGTCTCTGACAATCTTGCACTTTCTGTTTTGGAAATGACATGAATGTTTGTGCCACTGCTTAATAACTGTTTAATAAATTGACTTAGTCAGGAATGTGATTTGACCACAATGAAAAAGACTGAAAAAATGTCCGGGGGTCTGAGGGCCGAAGGCCCCCAGCCAGGTCCAGGGCGGTGCCCTGGTGGGGGGACAAGGGGGCTCCTGGTTTTTCACCAATTTAACATGCTAAAATTAACAAAGACAGCACCATTTGAAGAAAATATTTTAGTGTTTAAAAACATGAAAACATCATTAATATAACATTCCTTGCTTTAAGTTGTTTCATATGTTTTTGGCGTTTCGCATGTACTTCCAAAGCCTTGAAACCTCATGATCCATAGTCAATATTATCATGACACCACGTGCACAAAACCTTTCCGGGACGATCGATTTTCCGAATAAAATCACCGAACAAAGTCGTAACTTCCTTCTTCCCAACAGTATCAGTGATTTCCCTTTCCATCCAGTCCCATCGAAACTTATTTTTGACATGTTTATCAATTTCTTTTACTCGTAAAGCGTCCTTTCTCTCGAGAACCGACATCGTTTACATATGGAAAATGGCGGTAATAACCATTATGAATGATGACGTTTTTAACGTCATCATTCATAACAGATGTCCTGATTGGTCACAAGGAACATATCGACCAATCAACTACGGCGTAATATAAACTACGTCTCGAATCTTGATTTAGGGTCGGAAAAAAAACCGGAAAAACGGGAGTAATTTTTTTTTTCCTCCCGAGATTAAAAAAGACGGAATTCCGACTTTAGACGGAAAAATCACATGCCTGCTTAGTTGTGATTTCCCTCCCTGCATGAAAGTTTAAAATGAGCATATATTAATGCAGTAAGAACAAGAATGTTTTAATGTAGACACATAGAATCATCATACTGCTGTGATTATATGCATCAAGTGTTCATTCAAGGCTAAGGCAATATATCGAGATATATATCGTGTATCGTGACATGGCCTAAAAATAACGAGATTTAAAAAAAAGGCCATATTGCCCAGCCCTACTTCAAGGTACTTAAAGCGCTTCGACACTATTTCCACATTCACACACTGATGGCGAGAGCTGCCATGCAGGGGCCTAACCACGACCCATCAGGAGCAAGGGTGAAGTGTCTTGCTCAAGGACACAACGGATGTGACTAGGATGGCGGAAGCCGGGGATCAAACCAGGAACCCTCAGGTTGCTGGCACGGCCGCTCTACCAACATCGTTAACTTGTGTTAACCGTCCTTGGTTTCCCTGGCAACCAAAAGCGAAAGCTTGGCAGGCAAAGGGTTGCCATCTTACACCTACATCGTTACATGTGTTTTATTTTAGCATTATCGGTGAATGAGATGGGTTTTCTAGAAAAAACTGCATATTTTTGGAAAGAATAAACACAAACGCAATTCCGCGGTGCCGCAAATACTGAATAGCTGGCGATACAATCGACTGCACAACATGCTGATAACTGTTGGTAACCTCTGAAGCTGCATGAGAAATATAGCATATATATAACATTCTGCAATATATATATAACATTCTGGCCACAATGGCGTGATGTAGTTTTCCGCACCTGAGTGCAGGACGAGTGAGGCACCCCTGGGTATGTTTTGAAGGTGATCATCTGCGGGGTGACTATGCATTTCAGCTTTTCTGCCGTCATGGCGCCAAACTGCACGGGGATCATCTCGTCCTTCTCGCCGTGGCACTGCAGGATGGGCATGTTCTTGTAGCCGTTCGACGCCTGCACAGTGGGGACACCACAACTGATTCGACCGAGGACTTTAGCTCGACACCAAATAATGATAATAATAGTAAGCACCGAAGGGAAAGACTTGTGAAGTGGCAGCCAGCAGCTGAGGGCCACGACGCCGGCTAACTGATGCTGGCAGGTCAAGGCGGTGTACAGGGACAACGCCCCGCCCTGAAGGAGGACGCACACAACAGAAGGACATCAGCGTTGATGCTTGAAGTTCCTGTGCTCAGCCTAAAAAAAGGTTCCTACCTGAGAGAAGCCTCCGAGCATGATGCGGTGGGGAGGAATGCCGTTTTTAGCCTCGTGTTCAATTATGGCCTTGACTGCAAGAAGAGACAAAAATAGAGATAAAATGTAACATAGATCACAAAGGACTCCTGGTCAATGCGCTTCATTTAGGACCATCTTCGACGCAGGATTTTCATAGTCGGATCTGATTTGTTAGATTTTGCCCATCGCCGACGACTGACTGGTCACCAGGTGTCAGGAAAGTCACATTTCACCCTTTGACCACTGGGGGGAGCTTTGAGTCAGGTATTGCTTGTCTCATGCCATGCCCTCTCACTGGATGGTGTCCAACCGCAGAGGGTCAAAACATCCATCCATCCATCCATTTTCTACCCCTTGTCCCTTTTGGGGTTGCGGGGGGTGCTGGAGCCTATCTCAGCTGCATTCGGGCGGTAGGTGGGGTACACCCTGGACAAGTCGCCACCTCATCGCATACAAATGGAAAATAGTTTTCATGATGGCGTCTTAGTTAAGTTTGTGAGCATCTTTATTGCAATCAATTAAGACACATTTAAATTGATGAATTATACATTTTAGCCCTTTACATACCGTACATAGGAATGTAGGATATGTGCGATATGGTCTAAAATCTATATCGCGATATACTGTAAATTCCCAACTATAAGCCGCGACTTTTTTTCCTATGCTTTTCACCCTGCGGCTTATAAAACGGTGCAGCTAATACATGGATTTTTCTTTGCAAAGGGGCATAATGCAAATAGTACCAAGCAAACGCTAAGTAGGTGTGTTATTGTTTTTGCTATGGTGCCATTTTATGGACGACACTGAAGGTCGGGGGTCCCCAAACTTTTTGACTCGGGGGCCGCATTGGGTTAAAAACACACACACACACACACACACACACACACACACACACACACACACACACACACACACACACATTTATATATACATCCATTTTCTACCGCTTGTCCGTTCGGGGTCGCGGGGGGTGCTGGAGCCTATCTCAGCTGCTTCGGGCGGAAGGCGGGGTACATCCATCCATCCATCCATCCATCCATCTTCTTCCGCTTATCCGAGGTCGGGTCGCGGGGGCAGTAGCCTAAGCAGGGAAGCCCAGACTTCCCTCTCCCCAGCCACTTCGTCCAGCTCTTCCCGGGGGATCCCGAGGCGTTTCCAGGCCAGCCGTGAGACATAGTCTTCCCAACGTGTCCTGGGTCTTCCCCGTGGCCTCCTACCGGTCGGACGTGCCCTAAACACCTCCCTAGGGAGGCGTTCGGGTGGCATCCTGACCAGATGCCCGAACCACCACATCTGGCTCCTCTCGATGTGGAGGAGCTGCGGCTTTACTTTGAGCTTCCCCCGGATGGCAGAGCTTCTCACCCTATCTCTAAGGGAGAGCCCCGCCACCCGGCGGAGGAAACTCATTTCGGCCGCTTGTACCCGTGATCTTGTCCTTTCGGTCATAACCCAAAGCTCATGACCATAGGTGAGGATGGGAACGTAGATCGACTGGTAAATTGAGAGCTTTGCCTTACGGCTCAGCTCCTTCTTCACCACAACGGATCGATACAGCATCCGCATTACTGAAGACGCCGCACCGATCCGCCTGTCGATCTCACGATCCACTCTTCCCTCACTCGTGAACAAGACTCCGCGGGGTACATATATATATATATATATATATATATATATATATATATATATATATATATATATATATATATATATATATATATATATATAATATATATATATAATATATATAATCTCCTGACGATTGAGGGTACCCCCCCTCATGAAACAGGCCTGTAGAGATGAAATAGTTTTGTGATTTTTTTCCCACACATACATACATACATATATATATATATATATATATATATATATATATATATATATATATATATATATATATATATATATATATGTCAGAAAAATTGTATGTAAATTATCAAAAAACTTTCCGTCCTCTGAGTTCCCAGTGAACAGACGAAAGCTGTCTTTGTTGCACCAAGCCAAAGGCTTGGAAAATTCCGCTGTGTATGATGGGAGGAGACGGGAGGGGTTATCTATTGTAATCCAAGACCTGCCCAAGCTCGATCCAGGACCAGTCCAAGCCCGTGGCATCTTTTTCTTTTGTGTAAATATGACCGAAAACAATGGCTGTTTACATACTCCCCATTCCT
The DNA here is from genome assembly GCF_033978685.3 of Nerophis lumbriciformis. Taxonomy (NCBI): domain Eukaryota; kingdom Metazoa; phylum Chordata; class Actinopteri; order Syngnathiformes; family Syngnathidae; genus Nerophis; species Nerophis lumbriciformis. Next base: position 14,699,961 of record NC_084584.2, on the reverse strand, counting down.
TTAGAAACAGCTGTTGTTATGTAAACAGGGAAAGTCCAAATAAAAAGAGGTGGCGTACAATTTTCCGCCAGAGCGTGCTGGAGACTGTACAAGAGTGCAGCCCAGACGTTTCTCCTCAAATTGAGCCAAATTTAATTCTGTCTCTGTTTAATTCCTTGCTTCTTGTCTCGTTTAATAGATGTCATCAGTGTTTGAACATGACAATATACATATAAGCTTAGAAAGTTTGTGGGACAAGTTAACATATACGTATATATGCATTTTACTGTGTGGAGTTTGCATGTCCTCCCCGTGACTGCGTGGGTTCCCTCCGGGTACTCCGGCTTCCTCCCACTTCCAAAGACATGCACCTGGGGATAAGTTGATTGGCAACACTAAATTGGCCCTAGTGTGTGGATGTGAGTGTGAATGTTGTCTGTCTATCTGTGTTGGCCCTGCGATGAGGTGGCGACTTGTCCAGGGTGTACCCCGCCTTCCGCCCAATTGTAGCTGAGATAGGCTCCAGCGCCCCCCGCGACCCCAAAGGGAATAAGCGGTAGAAAATGGATGGATGGATGGATGCATTTTTAGACAATATGATTTGCCTGAGCAGCTAGGAGACACCAAGAGCAACAAGCAATAGAAAATGAATTAGAAAGGACAGATTAAAAAAAACAACATTTTATAACTTGGGACTTCCCGCGGGCCGAATTTTGGACGCTGGCGGGCCTTATCCAGTTTGGGGACCCCTGCTGTAGGTGCTGCATGCCCTTCTGTTTAGACTGAGCTTTTTTTTAACACGAAGCACTGTTCCATCTTCTAGCAGTCCATAGCGTTTCTACTCGTATGGATTCTTCAGTCATGAGTCCAAGCAACATTTGTAAGTTTTACAGTACAACAATTCTTACTTACTAAACTGTCCCATGTGTGACGTCTGTAGGACGGTTTTCATGCATATTTGTACGGGCTATTGTAATGTAATCAAGCTAGCGTTGTTAACATTAGCTAATATGCTAACACGTTCCTGAGTGTCTGTGTTAGTATTATTAACTTACAATTAGGGATGTCCGAAAACATCAGACTGCCGATATTATTGGCCGATAAATGCTTTAAAATGTAATATCGAAAATTATCGGTATCGGTTTCAAAAAGTACAATTTATGACTTTTCAAAACGCCGCTGTGTACAAGGGCGTAGGGAGAAGCACAGAGCGCCAATAAATCTTAAAGGCACTTCCTTTGCGTGCCGGCCCAGTCACATAACACCTACAGCTTTTCACACACACAAGTAAATGCAAGTCATACTTGGTCAACAGCGATACAGGTCCCACTGAGGGTAGACGTATAAACAACTTTAACACTGTTACAAATATGCGCCACACTGTGAACCCACACCAAACAAGAATGACAAACACATTTCGGGAGAACATCCACACTGTAACACAACATAAACACAACAGAACAAATACCCAGAACCCCTTGTAGCACTAACTCTTCCGGGACGCTACAATATACACCCCCCGCTACCCCCTCTCCCCCCACCTCAACCCCAGCGATACAGGTCCCACTGAGGGTAGATGTATAAACAACTTTAACACTGTTACAAATATGCGCCGCACTGTGAACCCACACCAAACAAGAATGACAAACACATTTCGGGAGAACATCCACACCGTAACACAACATAAACACAACAGAACAAATACCCAGAACCCCTTGTAGCACTAACTCTTCCGGGACGCTACAATATACACCCACCTCTTCCGGGATGCTACAATATACACAATATACACCCCCCCCCCCGCTACCCCCTCTCCCCCCACCTCAACCCCAGCGATACAGGTCCCACTGAGGGTAGACGTATAAACAACTTTAACACTGTTACAAATATGCGTCGCACTGTGAACCCACACCAAACAAGAATGACAAACACATTTCGGGAGAACATCCACACCGTAACACAACATAAACACAACAGAACAAATACCCAGAACCCCTTGCAGCATTAACTCTTCCGGGACGCTACAATATACACCCCCCGCTACCCCCTCTCCCCCCATTTCAAACCCGCCCACCTCAACCTCCTCATGCTCTCTCAGGGAGAGCATGTCCCAAATTCCAAGCTGCTGTTTTGAGGCATGTTAGAAAAAATATAGCACTTTGTGACTTCAATAATAAATATGGCAGTGCCATGTTGGCATTTTTGTCCATAACTTGAGTTGATTTATTTTGGAAAACCTTGTTACATTGTTTAATGCATCCAGCGGGGGGGCATCACAACAAAATTAGGCATAATAATGTGTTAATTCCACGACTGTATATATCGGTATCGGTTGATATCGGAATCGGTAATTAAGAGTTGGACAATATCGGAATATCGGCAAAAAAGCCATTATCGGACATCTCTACTTACAATGGCATTCTTTTTGTATTGTTCCAGTTTCGTAAATTCACCAAAACGTCACTGTGGACTTATTGAGGTCTGTTTAGCTGTAGCAAGTGGCAAACACAAAGTGCTTCACTGTTTCGTTAAAAAAAACCCACCTAAGTAGAAAGGAGACCAGAAAAGCTTTTACTTTGAAAAGTAGACGCTTGCTGAAGGCCCCAGACAATACGGCATGAGATGGGAGCCATGACACTGGAGGTCTCCAGGCTGCAGACATACACTCCTGGGAGCTCTAAGTCTTTGCTGAAGGCCACTAGAGGTTTAACATGTGCTGCTTTATCACCGTGAATGCATGCAGGAAGACTTCCAATGTGCCAAGACTCAGCCAATCAAGTGTCTTAACCAGAGCGGCTATCTTATTTTACCCGTCCTCAAGCACTTTAGCAGCCTAAAAATGTCAGTGGGGAGGCAGAACAACGCTGCACGTGACTCCAACTCACTGTTTTCTGCTGCCTTTTTGATCCCAGGTTCGTCCTCGGGGGTGTCGGGGCTCAGGCCCATCAGGTCAAACCTGCACACAAATCCTCATTTTGACTTTGTTTTCCAGGCGGCGGCGCAAACATCTCTTACCACGCCGGCATCATGAGGTTCCGGCTGAGAGTGACAGGAATCCGTGGCCTACAGGAGGAGAACACAAGAAGGTCGGTAAAAACAGGAGCGACAAGCTTTTTTTTTTTAGCACCAAGGTGACCGGTTTGACTCGTTTGAAGAGCAAAGTGTGCTTTCAACTCCTGCTGCTGACTGACTGAAAGACTGTAGAAATCAAGGAATGAAGGACACTCACGCGTGCGGGCAGATGAACTTAACGTGGGGCAGCTGGATGCCCGTCAAGGTTTCGGCCCACCCGTGCCTATCAAAGAGGAGAAGTTTCAAGCAGGGTGACAGCATTCATCTTAACACAAGACAGTCCATCAGGGGTAGTCTACTAAATTGTGTTGGGGGCCGCATTTTAAAAAGATAAGGACCGGACCTCTCCCTTCACTATCAGTCTTATTTTGTATATTCCATAGAACCAGCGCCCTCTAAAGTAGTGATTTTGGTATGTTTATTTTGTCTGAGTTAGCGAAGCGCTTACTGTTTTGAAAGACCTTCAGCAAAAAAGCTGGCGAAAGAGTCTCCTCACAAATTTTCACGGGCCACCATTTTAATAGCCCAAATCGGGGCTCAGCAACCCGCGGCTCTAGAGCTCTATTTTTAATAAGTGATGGTTTAAAAAAATATAAAAATGTATTTTATTTTTTTAGATCGACTTTTGAAAATTATGAATCGGGGTGGTGGTTCCTCTCTTTAAGAAGGGGAACCGGAGGGTGTGTTCTAACTATCGTGGGATCACACTCCTCAGCCTTCCCGGTAAGGTCTATTCAGGTGTACTGGAGAGGAGGCTACGCCGGATAGTTGAACCTCGGATTCAGGAGGAACAGTGTGGTTTTCGTCCTGGTCGTGGAACTGTGGACCAGCTCTATACTCTCGGCAGGGTCCTTGAGGGTGCATGGGAGTTTGCCCAACCAGTCTACATGTGCTTTGTGGACTTGGAGAAGGCATTCAACCGTGTCCCTCGGGAAGTCCTGTGGGGAGTGCTCAGAGAGTATGGGGTATCGGACTGTCTGACACAATCAGTGTCAGAGCGGTCCGCTGTAAGTCGAACACATTCCCAGTGAGGGTTGGACTCCGCCAAGGCTGCCCTTTGTCACCGATTCTGTTCATAACTTTTATGGACAGAATTTCTAGGCGCAGTCAAGGCGTTGAGGGGATCCGGTTTGGTGGCTGCAGGATTAGGTCTCTGCTTTTTGCAGATGATGTGGTCCTGATGGCTTCATGTGGCCAGGATCTTCAGCTCTCGCTGGATCGGTTCGCAGCTGAGTGTGAAGCGACTGGGATGAGAATCAGCACCTCCAAGTCCGAGTCCATGGTTCTCGCCCGGAAAAGGGTGGAGTGCCATCTCCGGGTTGCGGAGGAGACCCTGCCCCAAGTGGAGGAGTTCAAGTACCTCGTAGTCTTGTTCACGAGTGAGGGAAGAGTGGATCGCGAGATCGACAGGCAGATCGGTGCGGCGTCTTCAGTAATGCGGACGCTGTATCGATCCATTGTGGTGAAGAAGGAGCTGAGCCGGAAGGCAAAGCTCTCAATTTACCGGTCGATCTACATTCCCATCCTCACCTATGGTCATGAGCTTTGGGTTAAAGGACAAGATCACGGGTACAAGCGGCCGAAATGAGTTTCCTCCGCCGGGTGGCGGGGCTCTCCCTTAGAGATAGGGTGAGAAGCTCTGCCATCCGGGGGGAGCTCAAAGTAAAGCCGCTGTTCCTCCACATTGAGAGGAGCCAGATGAGGTGGTTCGGGCATCTGGTCAGGATGCCACCCGAACGCCTCCCTAGGGAGGTGTTTAGGGCACGTCCGACCGATAGGAGGCCACGGGGAAGACCCAGGACACGTTGGGAAGACTATGTCTCACGGCTGGCCTGGGAACGCCTCGGGATCCCCCAGGAAGAGCTGGACGAAGTGGCTGGGGAGAGGGAAGTCTGAATCGCGATTTGTACACCTCTACAAAATAAGCAATTATTCCTCCCCCCAAAAAATTACAAAATTGTTTATTTCATGTGAAGTAATTGGAGCCTTAAATAGGTCAATAATGCACAACAACATTGATTTTAATTCGTTATAATTTTTTGAGCAATGATACTTTAAAAAAAAAAAATCACACTAAATTTCTCAGGGATCCAAAAGGACCCCACTCATAAAAGTGTAAAAAATAGGTCATACATTATTTTTTTTACTTTCAGTGCTTAAAACTCTAGATCGGTGGTCAGCAACACGCGGCTCTTTAGCGCCGCCCTAGTGACTCCCTGGAGCTTTTTCAAAGATGTGTGAAAATGGAAAAAGACGAAAACAATTTAAAAAAATGGTTTGACTATGGTTTCTGTAGCAAGATAAACATGACACAAACCTTCCTAATTGTTAGAAATCCCACAGTTTATATTAAACATGCCTCGCTGATGAGAGTATTTGGCGAGCACCGTTTTGTCCTACTAATTTAAGCAATCCTTGAACTCACCGTAGTTTGTTTACATGTATAACTTTCTACCATGCTGCCACAGAGAGACCTGTTTTATGCCACTCCTTCTTTGTCTCATTTTGTCCACCAAACGTTTTATGCTGTGCGTGAAAGCACAAAGGTGAGCTTTGTTGATGTTATTGATTTGCTGGAGTGTTTATCAGGCATACTTGGTCAATGCATGACTGCAAGCTAATCAATACTAACCTGCTATTTAAGCTAGCTGTGTGTACATATTGCATCATTATGCCTCGTTTGCAGGTATATTTGAGCTCATTTAATTTCCTTTAATTATGTCCTCTGTGTATTTAATTTATATTTGCATGTCTCATGGCACATTATCTGTATGTAATATTGTAGGCATTTCTGATAGTTGTTTGTGTTCGTTCAATGAATGCTCTTCAATTTGTCATCCCCAAAGTAAGAACTGAACTGGGCAAGAAAGCATTTAGGTTTTCAGCATCGAAGGCTTGGAATAACCTACAATCGAATACTCAACTTCAAACCCTTGTTACATTGAATGAGTTTAATGCTTCTGTGAAAGGACTGCAGTCTACCTTGTCTGTATGCACATGTGTCATGTGAGCAAGTTTTAATGTTGTAAATTTGATGTTTTATGTGTTGTTTACTGTTTTTAATGTATCCTTGCTGCTGTCCTCTTGGCCAAGTCTCCTTTGGAAAAGAGATCTTGGATCTCAATGGGATTTTTACCTGGTTAAATAAAGGTTAAATAAGTGTGCCATGTTGTTCCAGACCACAGCAAACGTTACCCAGCTCGCAACGATTGTAATAAATCCATTAGAAGAAGACAGCCTGCCTTTTCCTTTACCTTGGACACACTCATCTATACCTTTTGCCATTCTGAGCCAGTCATTTCCAGAAGTTATCTCACACTGTGAGAAGCCTCCGTTTTACTAATGTTATCCAATGTTGCAAAAATGTGCAGAATAAAAATAAAAAGGCAGCATTTCTGTCAACGAAAATTTGCGTCAGCCTGCGACACATAGTCATTTTGATAGTAGGCTAATATAGACACTTACATAATGTGTTGCCTTCATTATAACACTTATATAAGGCTTTTAATTTTTTTGCGGCTCCAGACAAATTTAATTTTTTGTATTTTTGGTCCAATGTGGCTCTTTCAACATTTTGGGTTGCCGACCCCTGGCCCAAATGATGAAAAAGAGAGGACATAACGGAACCTTGAGGAACACTACCAGTAATGTTGTAGCAAAATAAACATTTTAACAATCTCTTGTCCAAACATTTTTTTTGTGTAAGTAACAGACCTAATGTGATTTATGTTGTATTGCTTCTATTCAATGCATTGGTCTTTTCTTCTTCTAAAAATACTCTTTTATAGAGCTCTGTTTGGTGGTTCTTACATCCGCCCCCCACCTTCCCAGCGCATAGGACAAGACTGTTATGATGCCGGACATCACTAATTTATATCGTATTTGTATGTTGGTCAAAGGTTACTCTCCAAATGGGTTTCTCTTGTGACTGATGCTGTATTACTGCCTTTCCAAAAATGTTTAACCAAAAACATTCCTGTTCACAAACAATAGAGTCTGATTTGTTGTTGCTGGCGTTAGCTGGCAATAGCAGGTTGTAATAGCACGGGATAATTGATAATTAAATGTTCATTGCCAGTTCATATACAGTACATGTATTGTATTTTACCGTGTAATGTATGCATAACAACATTTGCTAATTGTTGTGTGCCCAAAATATGCTTTATGCGACAGTAGAGTGAAGAAAAAAGTGCACTCGTTCTGTATTAAAGTCATTTGTAATTTTGGATGTATTAATAAGTTGAGTGTTTCCTATCTATAGGGTCAATTGTTGGGCCATGAGCGCCCCATAGACGGCCTCCAAAAATATTTTATTCTCTGCTCTGCTGATGCCGGACATCACTAATTTTATATTGCATTTGTATTTTGGTCAAAGGTTACTCTCCAAATGGGTTTCTTTTGTGCCTTTCCAAAAGGTTTAACCAAAACATTCTTGTTCACAAACAACAGAATCTGCTCATCCTCCCTCCAAAAATGAGTCACTTCGCCCCAACACCTCCTCTTTCTTCTCACATTCTCAAGACAAATATAAAGATCTGGAAGTTTTTTCTTTGTCTCTCATTCCCTCTGTCTCTTTTTTCTTCCATTTAGACTTGCTCCTCTGTACCCTAATGTTTTTTGAGATCTCAAATACTTAAAATACCTTTGCTTTCTTTGGACATTTCTTTATTGGATAGGAAACAAATCCAAAACAGTATAACTAAAGAAGTTGCACAAATGACTACATCTGAAGTGAACAAGCTGGAGCAACACCTTAAGTTACATAAATCACATTATGAAAAAAAAGTGTAAGTGCCAAAAAGGAGAAGACTTTAAAGGTGTCCTTTGATGAACGTCCTAGTTATGTAAATCATACATTTGGAACTCAGTGTTTTATGGCCCAGTTTACACTGCACATCAAATCAGATTTTTTGCAGTGACACAGATCTGATTTTTTTTGCCAGTCTAAACACTCCAAAGTGCTTCAAACCTTTGGAATCAGATCTTTTCAAATGTGACTGCAGTCTAAACGCAATGTGCCCTGAAAGTGACGTTTGTCGTCAGCTTTGGACGAGCTACGTCAGAAAGACGGGGTCGCCAGTGGAAGTTGATATTTTATCACAACATCCGGTTTCGGTGAGCAAAGTCTAATAAAGACGACCGAATTTTCGGTGCATCACTTGTCAATAGTGCGCAAATAATAGGCTATATGTAATATATGAATATATATTTTGATTTGGAAGAAATATCGATTGTTGAAAGACCGGAATTGGTGCTGTGGTGCATTTGTTTACATGTGAGTAGAAAAATAAAGCTCCCATAGATCCACGCTGATGTCTGTGTCTACTACCTTAACAGTCAATAAAAAGATTACAACCCTCCCAAATATATTACATTATATATATATCCATTCACACATTATATTATTTTAATTTCACGTAAAAAAACACTCATTTTGAAGGGGTGTCGACTTTTATTTAATTTTGTTGTAGTAACGACTTCCTCTTGGTCAACTTATATACAAACCCCGTTTCCATATGAGTTGGGAAATTGTGTTAGCTGTAAATATAAACGGAATACAATGATTTGCAAATCATTTTCAACCTATATTCAGTTGAATATGCTACAAAGACAACATATTTGATGTTCAAACATAAACATTTGTTTTTTTTGCAAATAATCATTAACTTTAGAATTTGATGCCAGCAACACGTGACAAAGAAGTTGGGAAAGGTGGCAATAAATACTGATAAAGTTGAGGAATGCTCATCAAACACTTATTTGGAACATCCCACAGGTGTGCAGGCTAATTGGGAACAGGTGGGTGCCATGGTTGGGTATAAAAACAGCTTCCCAAAAAATGCTCAGTCTTTCACAAGAAAAGATGGGGCGAGGTACACCCCTTTGTCCACAACTGCGTTAGCAAATAGTCAAACAGTTTAAGAACAATGTTTCTCAAAGTGCAATTGCAAGAAATTTAGGGATTTCAACATCTACGGTCCATAATATCATCAAAAGGTTCAGAGAATCTGGAGAAATCACTCCACGTAAGCGGCATGGCCGGAAACCAACATTGAATGACCGTGACCTTCGATCCCTCAGACGGCACTGTATCAAAAACCGACATCAATCTCTAAAGGATATCACCACATGGGCTCAGGAACACTTCAGAGAACCACTGTCACGAAATACAGTTCGTTGCTACATCTGTAAGTGCAAGTTAAAGCTCTACTATGCAAATCGAAAGCCATTTATCAACAACATCCAGAAACGCCGCCGGCTTCTCTGGGCCCGAGATCATCTAAGATGGACTCATGCATAGTGAAAAAGTGTTCTGTGGTCTGACGAGTCCACATTTCAAATTGTTTTGGGAAATATTCGACATCGTGTCATCCGGACCAAAGGGAAAGCAAACCATCCAGACTGTTATCGACGCAAAGTTCAAAAGTCAGCATCTGTGATGGTATGGGGGTGCATTAGTGCCCAAAGCATGGCTAACTTACACATCTGTGAAGGCACCATTAATGCTGAAAGGTACATACAGGTTTTGGAACAACATATGCTGCCATCTAAGCGCCGTCTTTTTCATGGATGCCCCTGCTTATTTCAGCAAGACAACGCCAAGCCACATTCAGCACGTGTTACAACAGCGTGGCTTTGTAAAAAAAAGAGTGCGGGTACTTTCCGCCTGCAGTCCAGACCTGTCTCCCATCAAAAATGTGTGGCGCATTATGAAGCGTAAAATACGACGGCGGAGACCCCGGACTGTTGAACGACTGAAGCTCTACATAAAACAAGAATGGGAAATAATTCCACTTTCAAAGCTTCAACAATGAGTTTCCTCAGTTCCCAATCGTTTATTGAGTGTTGTTAAAAGAAAAGGTGATGTAACACAGTGGTGAACATGCCCTTTCCCAACTACTTTGGCACGTGTTGCAGCCATGAAATTCTAAGTTAATTATTATTTTCAAAAAAATATAAAGTTTATGAGTTTGAACATCAAATATGTTGTCTTTGTAGTGCATTCAACTGAATATGGGTTAAAATGGATTTGCAAATCATTGTATTCCGTTTATATTTACATCTAACACAATTTCCCAACTCATATGGAAACGGAGTTTGTACTTATATACTTAGATAAAAAGATTATAACACATGGAGTACCCCATGGTTCTGTACTGGGACCAAAATTGTTTTTATTGTATATTAATGATATCTGTAAAATCTTTAAAAAACTCAACTGTATTCTCTTTGCTGATGATACATGTCTGTACTGTTCTGGGCAAGACCATGGCCAACTCCTAGTGACGGTAGAGAGTGAACTCCACATACTAAAGCAATGGTTTGATGCCAATAAACTATCAATCAACCTAAATAAAACAAAATATATAATTTTTGGAATTAGGAAAAATAACATACAGTGTCATATAAGAATTGATGATATGGAGATAGAAAGGGTGTATTCAACACATGTTTTGGGAATCTATATAGATGATAAATTAAATTGGAAACTCTACATAAATATACTCAAGACAAAGATGGCAAAAATCATTGCTATGTTACATAAAATTAAAAACTCTGTAAATCAAAAGGCTCTTAACATGTTATATAATTCATTTGTACTCCCATATCTTAATTATTGTGTTGAAATCTGGGGTAACAATTACAAATCAAACATCATTTCTATGTTCTTACTTCAAAAGAAAGCGATTAGAATTGTAAATTATGCGGATTATCATGACCATACCAATGCTCTGTTTATTCAATTAAAAACATTAAAACTGGACGATCTTGTTGACCTCAACACTGCTCTTGTGACGTACAAAGCTCATAACCACATGCTGCCTCGGTAGGAGAGGTTCAAACCTAGGGAGGGTCCCTATGACCTCAGAGGTTCAGCTGTCTTTCAGAAAGCAAACATAAGAACGAGCTTAAAAAGTAGATGTGTTTCTGTCAGGGGGGTTCAACTGTGGAACAGCTTGGATGATTCCTTAAAATGTTCCAGTTCCAAGGATATTTCACATGCCTTTACTGTGTATATAATTGAACAGTATTTATGTTGTGTTCAATGTGTATTTATAATATGTTGTGAAAAGGAAATTTCTTATTCTTTTTTGGAAGCTCATCTCGTACTTGACTTCGTTTATAGGGTTAGGCGCAATTAGTGTTCAACTTCAGCCTAAACCAGGGGTCGGCAACCCGCGGCTCTGGAGCCGCATGCGGCTCTTTGACCACTCTGATGCGGCTCAGCTGTATTCTTGCCAACCCTCCCGATTTTTCCGGGAGACTTCCGGATTTCACTGCCTCTCCCAGGGCAAACATTCTCCGATTTTCACCCGGACAACAAAATTGAGGGCGTGCCGTGATGGCACTGCATTTTGCGTCCTCTACAACCTGTCGTCGCGTCCGCTTTTTCACCTAAGAAACAGCGTGCCGGCCCAGTCACATTTTGTCTGCTCACACACTAAGTGACAGCAAGGCATACTTGTTCAACAGCCATACAGACCACACTGACGGTGGCCGTATAAACAACTATAACACTCTTACTAATATGCGCCACACTGTGAACCCACACCAAACAAGAATGACAAACACATTTCGGGAGAACATCCACACCGTAACACAACATAAACACAACAGAACAAATACCCAGAATCCCATGCATCCCTAACTTTTCCGGGCTACATTACACACCCTGCTACCACCAAACCCCGTTCACCTCAATCTACGCACGGGGGGTTGGGGGGGTGTTGTTGATGTGTGGGGAGGCAGGGTTGGGGTGGCCGGCTTTGGTGGTAGCGGGGGTGTATAAAGTAGCCCGGAAGAGTTAGGGATGCATAGGATTCTGGGTATTTGTTCTGTTGTGTTACGGTGCGGATGTTCTCCCGAAATGTGTTTGTCATTTTTGTTTGGTGTGGGTTCACAGTGTGGCGCATATTAGTAAGAGTGTTAAAGTTGTTTATATCGCCACCCTCAGTGTGATCTGTATGGCTGTTAACCAAGTATGCATGGATTCACTTATGTGTGTCTGCAGAAGCCTCATATAACACGTAACTGGGCTGGCAAGCTGTTTGTTCAAGCCGTAGAGGGCGCTAAAGGTAGTGACATCACGGCACGCCCTTATTATTGTTGTTTGGGTGAAAATCAGCATACATTCGAGATAATAGTTTCCCTGAAATTCGGGAGTCTACCGGAAAAATCGTGAGGGTTGGCAAGTGTGACGCTGTTTTGTGGCTCCCATTGTTTTCTTTAATTTGTGGAAACGGGTCAAAATGGCTCTTTGAGTGGTAAAGGTTGCCGACCCCTGGCCTAAACCCTTTCGGTCTGCAACATTTTTTTTAAATTTATGAATGTACAACTGTTTGTTTATGTGAAACTGTTTGTTTATTTTGTTGACCATTGACCGAAGAAATAATAAACTAAACTAAACTTCCTTGGTTTTCATTTTATCGAAGTGCACATGAGGCCACATTGGTGCATGTGCACGTTTACACTGGAGTCTGATAAAAATCAAATTTTACTTGCAGTGTAAACAAACAGTCAGCTGGGAAAAATCAGATCTCAAAACAAATCCGATTTGGCCTGCAGTGTTAACGTAGTCTATGTTTGCTCGCAAGGTTAAAATGTCAATGCAAGGATCTACCATTGTGTTTACAGTGGTCCAAGTTCCTCTAGACCAGTGTTTTTCAACCTTTTTTGAGCCAAGGCACATTTTCTGCGTTGAAAAAATCCGGAGGCACACCACCAGCAGACATCATTAAAAAACGAAACTCAGTTGACAGTAAAAAGTCGTTGTCGCAATTGTTGGATATGACTTTAAACCATAACCAACCATGCATCAATATAGCTCTTGTCTCAAAGTAGGTGTACTGTCACATCACCCCCTGACTTATTTGGAGTTTATTGCTGTTTTCCTGTGTGTAGTGTTTTACTTCTTGTCTTGCGCTCCTATTTTAATGGCTTTTTCTCTTTTTTTGGTATTTTCCTGTAGCAGTTTCATGTTTTCCTTTGAGCAATATTTCCCGCATCTACTTTGTTTTAGCAATCAAGAAGATTTTAGTTGTTTTTATCCTTTTTTGTGGGGAGATTGTTGATTGTCATGTTGCTCCACAGTAAGTCTTTGCTGTCGTCCAGCATTCTGTTTTTGTTTACTTTGCAGCCAGTTCAATTACTTTTCTTAGGGGCACTCACCTTTTGTTTATTTTTGGTTTAAGCATTAGACACCATTTTACCTGCACACTGCCTCCCGCTGTTTCCGACATCTACAAAGCAATTGGCTACCGGCTGCCACCTACTGATATGGAAGAGTATTAAACGGTTTCTCTGCCGAACTCTAGACAGCACCGACACTCAACAACAACACATCATTTGCAGACTATAATTACTTGTTTGCAAAAAATATTTTTAACCCAAATAGGTGAAACTAGATCATCTCCATACGGCACACCAGACAGTATCTCACGGCTAGTGTGCCGCGGCACAGTGGTTGAAAAACACTGCTCTAGACCAGTGTTTTTCAACCTTTTTTGAGCGAAGGCAAATTTTTTGTGGTGAAAAAATGCGGAGGCATACCAGCAGCAGAAATCATTAAAAAACGAAACTCGGTTGACAGTAAAAAGTCGTTGTCGCAATCGTTGGATATGACTTTAAAGCATAACCAAGCATGCATCACTATAGCTCTTGTCTCAAAGTAGGTGTACTGTCACCACCTGTCACATCACACCCTGACTTATTTGGACTTTTTTGCCGTTTTCCTGTGTGTAGTGTTTTACTTCTTGTCTTGCACTCCTTTTTCTCTTTTTTTGGTATTTTCCTGTAGCAGTTTCATGTCTTCCTTTGAGCGATATTTCCCACATCTACTTTGTTTTAGCAATCAAGAATATTTCAGTTGTTTTTATCCTTCTTTGTGGGGACATTGTTGATTGTCATGTCATGTTCGGATGTACTTTGTGGACGCCGTCTTTGCTCCACAGTAAGTCTTTGCTGTCGTCCAGCATTCTGTTTTTGTTTACTTTGTAGCCAGTTTCGTTCTGCATAGCCTTTCCTAAGTTTCACTGCCTTTTCTTAGGGGCACTCACCATTTGTTTATTTTTGGTTTAAGCATTAGACACCTTTTTACCTGCACACTGCCTCCCGCTGTTCCCCACATCTACAAAGCAATTAGCTACCTGCTGCCACCTACTGATATGGAAGAGTATTACACGGTTACTCTGCCGAGCTCTAGACAGCACCGACACTCAACAACAACACATCATTTGCAGACTGGTTTGCAACAAATATTTTTAACCCAAATACGTGAAATTAGATAATGTCCCACGGCACACCAGACTGTATCTCACGGCACACTAGTGCGCCGCGGCACAGCGGTTGAAAAACACTGCTCTAGACGACAGGAGCACTCTGGTATTTTTAGGAATTTGCTGCAAAAATGTTTTGAACTGAACACGGGGGCTGGTATGTTCTCATTCCTGGGCTGGATTAGGCGCCCGGGGCCGCCAGTTGAATAGCCCTGAAGTAAATTGTCGCTATTCAATGCGGTTACACGCCGAGACTCCCAGCAAAGGGCGAAATCAGACGAAAAAAGGTCACCCCCATAAAAAGCCCTAAAAAGGCTACTTTTAGATACTCCAAACACTATAATATGCCAGTACATTGGCAAATTTTGGTGAAACTTTCAGAAATTATAAGAACAAATGAGAATTTACAAAAAAAAGTTATTACATTTTGTGAGTCTTCTCTTCTATACAAAAAAAAATCTGTGACTATGCTGAAAAGCAAAACATCCCGGAAGCAGGAGACAAAAGACGCCTGTTCTCAAACAAAGCGGGTCTTTCTTCCTGTCATAAAGAGCCGCATGAGGAGAGGAAAGATGTCCTCCGCTGTCGTCCTTTGTTTGGTCTTTGTTCAATTCATTGGCACGTCATAGCTTTAACCGTGAAGGGACACCGTACAACCGAACATCCGCACAATGTGTCCCCTTTCAAACTTACCCTGTGTCTCCCAATCCATGAAGAAAGATCACCTGGGAAGAGGGGGAAAGAGCAGTTAAATTACTGCTAATCCTAAACGTGTATTCTATGTAAACGCTGGAAGAGATCATGGAACATTCTTGATTAGAGATGCACAATGGGTTTTTTTTCAAGCTGATACCGACAACCTCCTGCTTCTCAAGACCGATACAACCTATTATTGCTTAAATCAATTATTGCTGATAGTAAGAAAGACTCCAACAAAGATGGATTTGACAAACTTACTTGGAGATTGACCCTAACCAAATATGATACCACTTTTACAGTAGGGCGAACATCATGTCGTATTTTGTTAGCAAACTGCCAAAGAAAACTTGTTTCCAATCCGCATAATCCAGGTGTGTTAATCTATCCATCCATCCATCCATCCGTTTCCTACCGCTTGTCCCTTACAGGGTCGTGCGGGAGCCTATCTCAGCTGCATTCGGGCGGTAGGCGGGTTACACCCTGGACAAGTCGCCACCTCATCGCAGGGCCAACACAGATAGACAGACAACATTCACACTCACATTCCCACACTAAGGCCAATTTAGTGTTGCCATACTCAGTGGCCTAGTGGTTAGAGTGTCCGCCCTGAGATCGGTAGGTCGTGAGTTCAAACCCCGGCCGAGTCATACCAAAGACTATAAAAATGGGACCCATTACCTCCCTGCTTGGCACTCAGCATCAAGGGTTGGAATTGGGGGTTAAATCACCAAAAAGATTCCCGGGCGCGGCCACCGCTGCCGCCCACTGCTCCCCTCACCTCCCAGGGGTGAACAAGGGGATGGGTCGAATGCAGAGGACAAATTTCACCACACCTAGTGTCCATCCATCCATCCATTTTCTACCGCTTTTTCCCTTTGGGGTTGCGGGGGGCGCTGGAGCCTATCTCAGCTACAATCGGGCAGAAGGCGGGGTACACCCTGGACAAGTCGCCACCTCATCGCAGGGCCAACACAGATAGACAGACAACATTCACACTCACATTCACACACTAGGGCCAATTTAGTGTTGCCAATCAACTTATCCCCAGGTGCATGTCTTTGGAGGTGGGAGGAAGCCGGAGTACCCGGAGGGAACCCACGCAGTCACGGGGAGAACATGCAAACTCCACACAGAAAGATCCCTAGCCCGGGATTGAACCCAAGACTACTCAGGACCTTCGTATTGTGAGGCAGATGCACTAACCCCTATTCCACCGTGCTGCCCACACAGTGTGTGTGTGTGACAATCATTGGTACTTTAACTTAACTATAACTTTAACAATCCACCTATCCCATGGTGCATAATCCAATTTTTCAAAAAGCAAACAGGATCAGATTAAGGGGTTTCTATGTGTCTAAGAAATCTTATTTTGAGCTGAATTAGTTGTGGAAAACAGACAAATATAGTGCATGGAAATATACTGACTGTGGGCTATGAAGTAGGAGCGCTTGATTTGTCCACCCTAACCCATCTACAGCACAGTACGGGTAATAAATAAATGATGATGATAAATGGGTTATACTTGTATAGCGCTTTTCTACCTTCAAGGTACTCAAAGCGCTTTGACAGTATTACCACATTCACCCATTCACACACACATTCACACACTGATCTAATCTAATCTCGCCTCTTTGGGGCATTCTTTATATGTTATCATAGTTATTTTATTATGTTATCAGATGTGTAACGTCATAATTCCTTATATCGATAATTATTGCGCATCCCTAATCTTCCTACAATCTATTTGCAATTGTGCACACGCAGAACCCCCTGCAGAGGCGCTGTGGGCTGAACAAACCAAAACTGCAAGAAATCAGACAATCGTTGTTTTGTTTTACTCACAGCCGCGGTCTCCTTCTCGTTCCCAGACACCGTCACAGCCTCGGCGAGCAGCGGCACAGACATGTTGTTGCCACACATACACTGGAAGAGAGTCTGCAGCAATAAAAAATAAAATTAAAAAAATGACACATTAAAACGTTGTCACAGGTCAGTACGTTTCCATGTTTAGTAGTAATAGACTTTTTTAGTTTTTACACCGCAACTAAGAGCTAATTTAGTGTCAAGCCCCGCAGGGGAGGAACTTTGGGGCATGTGTTGGTCCAATTAATTGCTACCATGCAGCAATAGAGCTGCCTATGAGGAATTTGATTCGCTACAATTGATCTTCATCTTAAAGGCCTGTCACTAACCCAGTAATTTGATTTCCTCTTATGACCTGCGAGCGCACCAACTGACACGGAGCTACCCGATGTATTCCCCGCAGCGATAAGGCTAGATTGCAGCGAGCGCGTGCAGTTATTAGGCGGTAGAGCAGTAAAGCCCCTCCTTGATGCCCTTCGACACTTTGATGACGTAGGCTGAGACGGCACGGGCCCGATTGGCACAGAAGAAAGGCGAGCGGGGGGGTTAATGTGTAAACCTTGAACTGGATTAGACTCGGTGGCTGTTAAAATTCCAACACCGTCTAGGTTGGGAAGCCAAACTACTGCGCTGCCTGCCCGGCGGCTCGGTGTGTTTACTCTTTGGGCTGAAACCGCCAACTAAAAGTCATTTTACAACACTAAAAAACATGGAACTGGAAGTGATTGAATGAAACTGGACTTAACTTAAGTGCAGCCTGCAGCTTGTTTTTTTTGTTTTTTTTTCATTGAACCACAAAATAAATTCTAAACCAATTAAACATGGCCTGCATTATATGACGCCATGACGCACGTGGGTTAGGGTTGCACTATGTAAAGTATATATATTTGGCCTACGACAAAGATTTTAATATTATCGTCATGTTGTAATAATTAGAGATGTCCGATAATGGCTTTTTTGCCGATATCCGATATTGTCCAACTCTTAATTACCGATTCCGATATCAACCGATACCGATATATACAGTCGTGGAATTAACACATTATTATGCCTAATTTTGTTGTGATGCCCCGCTGGATGCATTAAACAAAGTAACAAGGTTTTCCAAAATAAATCAACTCAAGTTATGGAAAAAAATGCCAACATGGCACTGCCATATTTATCATTGAAGTCACAAAGTGCATTATGTTTTTAACATGCCTCAAAACAGCAGCTTGGAATTTGGGACATGCTCTCCCTGAGAGAGCATGAGGAGGTTGAGGTGGGCAGGGCGGGGAGAGGGGGCGGGGGGGGCGGGGGGGGGGGTGTGAAGTGAAGTGAAGTGAATTATATTTGTATAGCGCTTTTCTCTAGTGACTCAAAGCGCTTAGTGGCCTAGTGGATAGGGTGTCCGCCCTGAGATCGGTAGATTGTGGGTTCAAACCCCGGCCGAGTCATACCAAAGACTATAAAAATGGGACCCTTTACCTCCCTGCTTGGCACTCAGCATCAAGGGTTGGAATTGGGGGTTAAATCACCAAAAATGATTCCCGGGCGCGGCACCGCTGCTGCCCACTGCTCCCCTCACCTCCCAGGGGGTGAACAAGGGGATGGGTCAAATGCAGAGGACAAATTTCACCACACCTAGTGTATGTGTGACAATCATTGGTACTTTAACTTAACTTTACATAGTGAAACCCAATATCTAAGTTACATTTGAACTAGTGTGGGTGGCACTGGGAGCAGGTGGGTAAAGTGTCTTGCCCAAGGACACAACGGCAGTGACGAGGATGGCGAAAGCGGGAATCGAACCTGCAACCCTCAAGTTGCTGGCACGGCCGCTCTACCAACCGAGCTATGCCGCCCCATCTCCCATATATATTTGTAGCGTCCTAGAAGAGTTAGTGCTGCAAGGGGTTCTGGGTATTTGTTCTGTTGTGTTTATGTTGTGTTACGGTGCGGATGTTCTCCCGAAATGTGTTTGTCATTCTTGTTTGGTGTGGTTTCACAGTGTGGCGCATATTTGTAACAGTGTTAAAGTTGTTTATACGGCCACCCTCAATGTGACCTGTATGGCTGTTGTCCAAGTATGCCTTGCATTCACTTGTGTGAGAAGCCGTAGAAATTATGTGATTGGGCCGGCATGCAAAGGCAGTGCCTTTAAGGCACGCCCCCAATATTGTTGTCTGGGTGGAAATCGGGAGAAATTCGGGAAAATGGTTGCCGCGGGAGATTTTCGGGAGTGGCACTGAAATTCGGGAGTCTCCCGGGAAAATCAAGAGGGTTGGCAAGTATGACTGGGAGACGCAACTGCTCCGTACTTCTCCCTACGTCCGTGTACCACTCCGTACAGCGGCGTTTTAAAAAGTCATAAATGTTACTTTTTTAAACCGATACCGATCATTTCCGATATTACATTTTAAAGCATTTATCGGCCGATATTATCGGACATCTCTAGTAATAATGCATGTTGGTGACACTTTCTAGCTGTTAACCACGTCCTCAACGTAATGTAGCATCTTTGCTAGCAGCTAATGTCTCTCCACAGTGTGAATTTTTTCAGCAGCAAGAACTGGTAGACTAGTCAAGATAGAGGGAAAGATGAATGCAGGAATGTACAGACACATCTGGGATGGAAATCTGTTCCAGAGCGCTCTTGAACTCAGACTGAGGCGACAGTTCATCTTTCAGCAGGGAAACGACCATAAGCGCACAGCCAAGATATCAAAGGACTGGCTCCAGGACAACGCTGTTAATGTCCTTTGAGTGGCCCAGCCAGAGCCCAGATCTACAAAATGGCTGCAAATCGACGCTTTTAATCCAACCTGATGGAGCTTGAGGCCCCTTCTACACTAAGCCGGCGAAGGTTATCCAGGGTAAATTCCATCTAACCTTATCCTTGTCCACACACACACACACACACACACACACACACACAATGGTCGTTCAAGACCCCCTCCCTCCCTCCGTCCGCCGGCGCAACGCGACCTTGTACGCATGCGCAGAAAATGCGCACGTCATAGTCACCTCCAGTGTTGCTTTGTGTGCAAGTTCTTAAATGAAATTGGACTTATCTGAACAATATCCAGTGTTGTGGTATTTCAATTAACTGGAATCCAGTGTGCTGTGGGGCCCTATTGTAGTGAATCACACCTGAGCCATCATACATTAATCAAATCTTTAATGAACACGTGAAAGCATACTTGCCAACCTTGAGACCTCCGATTTCGGGAGGTGGTTGGGGGGGGCGTGGTCGGGGTGGGGGCGTGGTTAAAAGGGGAGGAGTATATTTACAGCTAGAATTCACCAAGTCAAGTATTTGATATATATATATATATATAAGAAATACTTGACTTTCAGTGAATTCTAGCTATATATATATATATTTTTTTTAATTTAATTTATTTATTTGTTTATTTATTATTACATATATATATATATATATATATATATATATATATATATATATATATAAATAAGAGAAATACTTGAATTTCAGTGTTCATTTATTTACACATATACACACACATAACACTCATCTACCCATTGTTGAGTTCATTGTTGAATTGTCCATCCTTGTTCTACTCTCTGTCACTATTTTTCTAACCATGCTGAACACCCTCTCTGATGATGCATTCTGCTTCGTCTCCTTGTTGTGTGCGCAGTTGTGCACTGCACTCTCTAAAAGCCCTAGATGTTATTGCCACATATGCATGTACAGTAGATGGCAGTATCGTCCTGTTTAAGAGTCTCACAACATTGCTGTTTACGGCAGACGAACTGCTTTATGGTAGACAAAAACGTGACTGTTGTTGTTGTGTGTTGTTGCCGCGCTGGGAGGACGTTAATGAAACTGCCTAACAATAAACCCACATAAGAAACCAAGAACTCGCCCTCGATCATTCTACAGTTATAATATGATTGGGCAGGCAGCTGTTTATATTGTGGGAAAGCGGACGTGAAAACAGGCTGTCGACACGTCACTCAGGTCCGCGTGGAGCTGGAGGGGGCGTGGCCTCCAGCTCCGCCTGAATTTCGGGCGAAAATTTGTCCCGGGAGGTTTTGGGGAGAGGCGCTGAATTTCAGGAGTCTCCCGGAAAATCCGGGAGGGTTGGCAAGTATGTGTGAAAGTACACAATGTGACAAAGAACATTTTACAACAATCATTTTAGGGATCTAGATATCTGGTCAGGACACTCCTCACTCTTTTGCCTTCACCTTCATTGTCCATTCCTTTTTGGTGACTTTATATACTCTGGACCGAGACGCTGAGTCCGCGACATACATGGCGGACAATAACTGATACAGTCTGCTTTGCCAGTCTAAGTGCATTCGATGTTTTCCGTAGTCTTCCCTCGACGGCCAGGTAATACAAAGCACACGCTACCTTTTTTATCACATCCACGGGAGGTAAGGACAAAGTTTTTCGGTACATTCGAAAGTTCTTTTTCCGTCTGAGAAGGGTTGAATCCGAAATAGCTGCAATCGCGTGTTTCCTTCACTTAAGGTATTGATGCGTGATTTCCACAAGCGTCTGTACATTTAGAACAGTGGTTCTTAACCTTGTTGGAGGTACCGAACCCCACCAGTTTCATATGCGCATTCACCAAACCCTCCTTTTTTTTTTTAAATTCAAGACAAAGTTATTATGTTTTTGGTAATACTTTAGTATGGGGAACATATTATAAGTAACAAAGACTTAATTTAGAGTTTCTTGGACACTAGGGGAACATTTTCTAAGTAACAAAGACTTAATGTAGAGTTATTTGGTTAGGGTTAGGGTTATAATAAGGCCATGCCGAATAAGGCATTAATAAGTACTTAATAATGACTAGTTAAAGCCAATATGTTACTAATTTGCATGTTAATAAGCAACTAATTAATGGTGAATATGTTCCCCATACTTAAGTGTTACCATGTTTTATTACTGGTGCACAAAATGAACCGTGCATGAACATCACCTTGTTCAAAGAACAAAACCAACACAGTGCATAAACTCACAACAAATTACACACCTGCAAACCAGTGTGACTTCTGCTGTTGCCGTATCCGTAAAACCCCGATAGGGAGAAGTTTTTATTTACATGATGAGTCGGTTGTGTCTTGACCTCCGCCGAACCCCTGAGCCCGACTCACCGAACCCAGAGGGTTCGATCGAACCCAGGTTAAGAACCACTGATTTAGAAGGAGAAACACGGGCATGTCTGGATGACTCGCCTCCATCTGTCCAGTGGTTAGCTCCGGTTGTTATGAGGCTCGCTGTGGCGCGTTCTTCCTGTGTCTTTCTGACTTCATTTCCTCTCCGAACTCAGTTTGTAAACGATCAATGAGTCCATACAAAGCTAAGAGCTGGAGATTCAATAAATACACGGCGCACTTACCCGTGTAAAAAATTGTCAGAGGAGGGGAACCTTAAACGATAGATTAGTGTGGTTGAAACAAGGCTTAGGCTAAATAATTATTTGTTTAAGGGGTTATCCGGCTTAGTGTAGACATAGCCTGAGAGGTGCTGCAAAGAGGAATGGACGAAACTACCCAAAGATAGGTGTGCCAAGCTTCTGACAACAACTTGAGGCTATAATTGCCACCAAAGGTGCATCAGCAAAGTATTGAGCAAAGGCTGGAATTGGATTGATACCCCAAAACTAATGTAAAGTACATGTGATTTCTTGTTTAGTTTTTTTAAACTTGCAAAATTAATTGTCATTATGGGTTATTGTGTGTAGAATTTTGAGGACAAAATTAATTCATTCCATTTTGGCTGTAGCGTAACATAATGACGAAAGAGTGAAGCCTGTGTGAATACTTTCCGGATGCACTGTAAGTCCCTGGACACGGGAGGACTTTAGGTGCAAAAAACAAAGGATTTAAATCAGAGTCAATAGTAATTTTTGTTTAAGTTTAGTTATTTTGCATTATGGAGTATATTTTGATCAAAATATTATATGTAATAAAAAAGAATTAAAAAAATATTTTCAATATTGAATTGATACTGTTACATCACCATCCTGTATTTTTGTGTGGTTGTAATTGTGATAAAAAATGTGAAGTATCAGTATAGGTATGACCAATACTGCCCCTTTAACTACTTGGAATTGGATCGATACTCCAAAACTTTGTTTTATTCGTCAACATTGCAACTTTTTCTAAATTACATTTCACATTTATGCTTTTTTATTTCACTTTTGTTGTGTTTTTGTTTATTTTAATAGTATTTTTAGAATGTGCCGTGGGCCTTTAAAACATTAGCTGTGGGCCGCAAATGGCCTCCGGGGCACACTTTTGACACCCCTGCTATAGATAATAAAAAATTAAATGTGATAAATCTATGGATAAAAAGCAGAGCCTGGCGACGCATGCGCGTTTATCATAACTCTCTCTCTCTCTCTGTCTCTGCCCCTCCCTCACCAATGCTGCTGCGCGTACAATTTGTTTTGTTTTTAACCCCTTCTTAACCCTGAACGTACATTGTTAATACACGCAACTATAACTCAAAATGCCGGACATTTGAGGCATTTAAGAAACTCCGCCCGGACAGCTCCGCAAAAGAGGACATGTCCGGTGAAAAGAGGACGTATGGTCAGTCTATAGACACACAACGTGCGTACGCTACTTAATATGTCCGTGTGGAAACTAGTTCGGTACACCTCCGAACCGAACCGAAACCCCCGTACCAAAGCGGTTCGATACAAATACACGTACCGTTACACCCCTAGTAACCAGATATTAAAATAGCAAGCATATCATATCATAGTTTTGAGCAATTAATACAGCTGGAAATTATGTTAAATGCATACGTCAGCAGCCAAATTAGGAGCATTTGTAACACGTTTGAAATGGTTCTATTGTCATTAATATGCCAAATGATACATTGTGGTATATATTGTTATTGCAGGAGGCTGGATTAATGTGGATTTTAGGCCATATCGCCCATCCCTAACGTGCATATAATGTTTATGGACACTCAGAGACAAGAAGTGAGCGTAACACATGACAAGCAAATCAAATAATATACTTTATAAGTGAGGGCGAACACTTACAGTAGAGCATAATTTATTTGTGGCAGTCCAAATGTACAAACCCCGTTTCCATATGAGTTGGGAAATTGTGTTAGATGTAAATATAAACGGAATACAATGATTTGCAAATCATTTTCAACTCATATTCAGTTGAATATGCTACAAAGACAACATATTTGATGTTCAAACTGATAAACATTTTTTTTTGCAACTAATCATTAACTTTAGAATTTGATGCCAGCAACACGTGACTAAGAAGTTGGGAAAGGTGACAAAAAATACTGATAAAGTTGAGGAATGCTCATCAAACACTTATTTGGAACATCCCACAGGTGAACAGGCAAATTGGGAACAGGTGGGTGCCATGATTGGGTATAAAAGTAGATTCCATGAAATGCTCAGTCATTCACAAATAGGGATGGGGCGAGGGTCACCACTTTGTCAACAAATGCGTGAGCAAATTGTTGAACAGTTTAAGAACAACCTTTCTCAAGCAGCTATTGCAAGGAATTTAGGGATTTCACCATCTACGGTCCGTAATATCATCAAAGGGTTCAGAGAATCTGGAGAAATCACTGCACATAAGCAGCTAAACCCGTGACCTTCGATCCCTCAGGCTGTACTGCATCAACAAGCGACATCAGTGTGTAAAGGATATCACCACATGGGCTCAGGAACACTTCAGAAACCCACTGTCAGTAACTACCGTTGGTCGCTACATCTGTAAGTGCAAGTTAAAATTCTCCTATGCAAGGCGAAAACCGTTTATCAACAACACCCAGAAACGCCGTCGGCTTCGCTGGGCCTGAGCTCATCTAAGATGGACTGATACAAAGTGGAAAAGTATTCTGTGGTCTGACGAGTCCACATTTCAAATTGTTTTTCGAAATTGTGGACGGCGTGTCCTCCGGACCAAAGAGGAAAAGAACCATCCGGATTGTTATAGGCGCAAAGTTGAAAAGCCAGCATCTGTGATGGTATGGGGGTGTATTAGTGCCCAAGACATGGGTAACTTACACATCTGTGAAGGCGCCATTAATGCTGAAAGGTACATACAGGTTTTGGAGCAACATATGTTGCCATCCAAGCAATGTTACCATGGACGCCCCTGCTTATTTCAGCAAGACAATGCCAAGCCACGTGTTGCATCAACGTGGCTTCATAGCAAAAGAGTGCGGGTACTAGACTGGCCTGCCTGTAGTCCAGACCTGTCTCCCATTGAAAATATGTGGCGCATTATGAAGCCTAAAATAGCATAACGGAGACCCCTGAACTGTTGAACAACTTAAGCTGTACATCAAGCAAGAATGGGAAAGAATTCCACCTGAGAAGCTTAAAAAATGTGTCTCCTCAGTTCCCAAACGTTTACTGAGTGTTGTTAAAAGGAAAGGCCATGTAACACAGTGGTGAACATGCCCTTTCCCAACTACTTTGGCACGTGTTGCAGCCATGAAATTCTAAGTTAATTATTATTTGCAAAAAAAAAAAAGTTTATGAGTTTGAACATCAAATATCTTGTCTTCGTAGTGCATTCAATTGAATATGGGTGGGAAAGGATTTGCAAATCATTGTATTCCGTTTATATTTACATATAACACAATTTCCCAACTCATATGGAAACGGGGTTTGTATTTGTGACGAGTGATAACTGTAACTGAAATTGAAAATGTTTTTAATTTTCAATTATAAAGTTGCCCAACGCCCCATACCACACCCATCAGTTTGTCAGTGAAAAAAGTTTGGACACCCTTGCCTTGAGTAAAAGATCAACAATGACTGTAAATTATATTGCACACAAGACTTTTGCAGTCAAAGGCAGGAAGTCTGAGCAACACTGCACATGGACGTACTGGAAAAAACGGGCAGATCTCCTCATCAAGCAACGGGATGATTGATTGCGGTCTAACCTTTCTTTCCATAGACCCGCAATGATCCATAACACCGACCACACACGGCGGTCCTTAAAAGCCGTCATAGGAAACAATGGCTCGCTCGCCGCACCTCGGGAGGAGGGCATGAGTTAAAAATAGAGCTTGCGCCTTGTACAATTCAAACTGGGGCGTAAAAGCCACTAAAGCGCAATTAAGATGTGGCTTCATTTTGACAACGCTTTCTATTTTTGTTCGCCCATGTATCTCAGACACTGTGAGCCAAAAGAACACACATGACCTCAGTCTGATGCAGTGCAGTGAACCACGAACATTCATTACACAGCCATCCATTTAGAATAAAGCCCATCCCAGGTGCTCATATGAGCCTAATGTGCATGTTTTTGCAGGTGGGGCGTATCCGCAGCAACCGCACGCCAACAGGGGAGAACATGTCATCTTAACAGACGACGGTTAAACCCGGATCTCCAGACTGTAAGGCTCAGGTGCTGTTTGCTATGTCTAATTACGGTTGGGCGATATGACCTAAAATCTATACTGTGATAACGCTATACAGTGAGTACGGAAAGTAGACAGACCCCTTCAAATGTTTCATTGTAGCCGTTTGCTAAAATCAAAAAAGGTCATTTTATTTCTCATTAATGCACACAACGGAAAAAAACAGAAATGTAGAAATTAAAAAAAAAAATTTAAAAAAAAATCAGACCCTTTGCTCAATACTTTGTTGATGCACCTTTGGCAGAAATTACAGCCTTAAGTCTTTTTGAATATGATGCCACAAGCTTGGCACACCTATCTTTGGCCCATTCCTCTTAGCAGCACCTCTGAAGCGCCATCAGATTGTATGAGAAGCGTTGGATGTCTCTGTATATTGCTGCATTCATATTTCCCTCTATCCTGTCTAGTCTCCCAGTTCCTGGCGCTGAAAACCATCCCCACAGCATGATGCTGCCACCACCACGCTTCAGTGTAGGGATGGTATTGGACTGGTGATGAGAGGTGCCTGGTTTCCTCCAAACATATTGCCTGGCATTCACGCCAAATAGTTCAAGCTTTGTCTCATCAGACCGGATCATTTTGTTTCTCATGGTCTGAGAACCTCCATGAGGAGACCAAAATGAATGCAGCAAAGTACAGGGACATCCTGGATGAAAACCAACGCTTCTCAATCAACCTAATGGAGCTTGAGAGGTGCTGCAAAGAAGAATGGGCCAAACTGCCCAAAGATTGGTGTGCCAAGCTTCTGGCATCGTATTCAAAACGACTTAAGGCTGTAATTGCTGCATCAACAAAGTAAAGGGTCTGTATACCTATGTACATGTGATTTGATTTTTGAGTTTTTTATTTTTAATAAATCTGCAAAAAATTCTAAATTTCTGTTTTTTTTAGTGTCAATGATTGCACTAATAAGAAATAAAATGAACTTTTTTGATTTTAGCAAATAGCTGCAATGAAACAAAGAGGGAACAACATAAAGGAGTTTGACTACTTTCCGTAGCCACTGTATACCCCTACCTATTATTTGGTAAATAAATAGAACCAACTATTTCGAATCAGGTTACAAAGGATTCTGAGTGCTGCTGATGTATGCGGTACATACACTGCAAAAACTGAAATCTAAGTAAGATTAAATATCTCAAATAAGGGTGATATTTGCTTATTTTCTGTCTGATAAGATAATTCTTCTCACTGAGCAGATTTTATGTTAGAGTGTTTTACTTGTTTTAAGGGTTTTGGTCCTAAATGATCTCAGTAAGATATTACAGCTTGTAGCTGAGATGTTATGACCTATATTGAGTAAAACATGCTTGAAACTAGAATATCAACTGTTGCACAGCTGTGTCATCAACACTCACAAGTATAAAACTACTTTTTTAAAGTAAGAATTTCTTATTTCAAGCATCAATCCATCCATTTTCTACCACTTATTCCCTTCGGGGTTGCAGGGGTCGCTGGAGCCTATCTCAGCTACAATCGGGGGGAAGGCGGGGTACACCCTGGACAAGTCGCCACCTCATCACAGGGCCAACACAGATAGACAGACAACATTCACACACTAGGACCAATTTAGTGTTGCCAATCAACCTATCCCCATGAGGGAAAAAAATCATGACTTTGACACAATTGTGTCTCATATTAAAACAGATGACAGCCAAATGGACTTTGCTGGTTTATTTTCAATGAAACAATAGAAAATATGTACTCATATAGTAGTACAGTTGTTATTAGTGAGAATATACGTATTTTAAGGTATTTTTGGGTTCATTGAGGTTAGCTAATTTTACTTGTTTTGGAAAGTCTTGACAAGCCACATTTTCTTGTTCTATTGGCAGATAATTTTGCTTAGTTCAAATAAAATACCCCTAATTTTTGTATTTTTGTTGTTGTTTTTGAACACTAACTTTTTGCAGTGTCGTATTATTTTCTCCAAACTATTATTAATCTACTTGCTACTTTTCTGTTAATAACTGGTTACTTTCTGTTGTAACATGGTTCTATTTACACTTCTGTTAAAATGTAATAAGCACATATTCCTCTGTTGTTTGGGTACTTTATGTCAGTTTTGGGCGATACTACAAATGTGGGTATCGACCCAATACTAAGTAGTTACAGGGGCAGTATTGGTCATACCAATGCTGATACTAATTATTCAAAATTGTAATAATAACATTCTTGATCACAATTATAATCAGACAAAAAAATACAGGCTGGCAATGTAAACATATCAATTAAATCAGTGGTTATCAAACCACAAACATAATGACCAACATTAAAATACAGTAGCACAGTGGACCTAAACAATTGTAGAGTTTTTTTTAAAAACACGTACATTTAATATTTTGGCCACTGTAACATTACACACAGTTTGAACAGTAACACTGTGTTGGAATATAGGAAAATAAAACACTGTACTTTAATTAAGTGATTATTTGGCGTACCACTCGATGGAGCCCTTGTACCACGACCACAGTTTGAGAATCACGGAATTAGATATTACATTTTTTTCCTGTTACATTTTTTACATAACATATTTTGACCAAAACACAGTCCATCGTGCAAAATAACTAGACATAAAAAAAACCCACTATTTGCTCTGATTTTTTAGAGCATTTGTTTTCAGACTTTAAAGTCCTCCTCTGTCCATGGACAAAAAACTATGTTGTGATAATAAAATATAATCTAATCACTGTAATATCAAACATATACTGATACAATACTTAGTATAGTTAGTCGATATTTGTATCGATCAGTCCACTCGGTTTGCATTCAAGAACTCTAGCTTATTGGTTAGCATAGCTTCTTGTATTCTCCTACGTTGTGTAGTGTAGTTAAGTGTTAAGGAATGATACTTGTAAGAAACATAGTTTATTTGCCGCCCTGGAGGCGAGGATTACTGACTTAGAAACGGCTTCACACTGTGGAGGGACATTAGCTGCAAGCGAGGACGCTACATTGTGCTGAGGACGAGGTTAGTCAAATTTGCGGGAAACAGCTAGAATGTGTCATCAACAAGCATTATCACGACACGACGATGGTATTAAAATCTCTATCGACCGCCAAATTTATAGCATTTATATGGTCAAGATCAGGTCTTAACCTTTTTGACCTTGGGGCCCAACTTTTCCACTGTAGAAGGGCCCACTTAAATATTAACAATGAATGAATAATTATACACATGATTTTAAGGGTATTCAACAATTATATCTAACCGACTTACAGTTTAACAGGATAAAACTAGTCAAATGATATGAAAGCATGTGTTAATCACAAATATTATTATCAAGCCTTAGGTCAGGCTGATTACAATAAACAATAATCAAATATACTGCAAAAGAACGGACTCATAAAAACTGATGAAAAATACATTTACATACAATTACGCAGAACTAAAATAAATACATTCTAATTAAATTAACAATAAGAAATAACATCTGTGTTTCTAAAATAAACTGCCGATAAAATTTAAGTGCAAAGGAAAATACAGCTTTACCACTTTAGTCATAATTTTTGCGCTCAAGAAACTTTTCTATGACTTTAGCACAAGAGTTCTTCTGTTTGTTTAGAATAGAATAGAATAGAAAGTACTTTATTGATCCCTGGGGGAAATTCAGCACCACAGTTCGCTCACAATAAACACTTGGGTATTTTTTACATGTGAATAATATAAATACAGTCTATTATACAGCATTATTCACATGTGAATAATATAAATACAGTCTATTATACAGCATCATTCACATGTGAATAATGAACCCTGTATAATACAGTCTATTATACAGCATTATTCACATGTGAATAATGCTGTATAATAGACTGTATTTATATTATTCACATGTGAATAATGCTTTATAATAGACTGTATTTATATTATTCACATGTGAATAATATGTGAATATACAGCATTATTCACATGTGAATAATACTGTATAATAGACTGTATTTATATTATTCACATGTGAATAATACGCCTTCCGCCCGATTGTAGCTGAGATAGGCTCCAGCGCCCCCGCGACCCCAAAGGGAATAAGCGGTAGAAAATGGATGGATGGATTGTCATTACTGCCACAAGTGGTGGAAAAGTGTATTACAACTGAGTACCACTGTAAGAAACAGATATATTTTGGCAGCCCTCTCGGGGGTGCTTGCGGCCCAACAATGGGCCTATGGTTAAAAAACTCTGGTGTATCGAATACATGTAGTATGGAACCAAACGCAGCTGTACAGATTTCTCACTCGAAAGGTAAACATTTGAAGTGAATACAGGAAGTGTACATTTGGCATGCACCTACACAAGCCCTGGTTGTGCCACTGAAATGGAGACTATATTTTGTATTTCTTTATTTGAGAATGTTATCCATCGGAGAATTTATTACCAGCAGATTGCGATTGCATTTCAAAAATCATTACAAGTCATCACGAGTATGTCTTCTGCATGACTCCAATTTCATGAGAATGAAAGAAGCAAACAGGCAGGAAGCACAAAGAAACGCACAGAGAGAGAGAAGACAGCCTGCAGAAGGCTCACATGTCTGACAAACAGGATGATAATATGCTGCAGTGAATGACAGGCAGACTCCTCCTGCTCTTCCCGTATGCGCTCGGGACGGCCGATACTGTCAGTTCAGGTGTCGGTGCGATACCAAGTAACTATGGGGTCAGCATTACAAATACCTTTACTTTTTTCTCAAAATATTTTGGGATAGTTGAGTGATTCTAATTTAATTAATCACAAATATAGTAAGACCCAATCTTAAGCAAACGGAACCTATCAACAAACTTATTTGTGAACGATACATAAATTCTACTTCCAGTGAGGGTTGGACTCCGCCAAGGCTGCCCTTTGTCACCGATTCTGTTCATAACTTCTATGGACAGAATTTCTAGGCGCAGTCAGGGCGTTGAGGGGATCCGGTTTGGTGGCTGCAGGATTAGGGCTCTGCTTTTTGCAGATGATATGGTCCTGATGGCTTCATCTGGTCAGGATCTTCAGCTCTCAGTGGATCGGTTCGCAGCAGAGTGTGAAGCGACTGGGATGGGAATCAGCACCTCCAAATCCGAGTCCATGGTTCTCGCCCGGAAAAGGGTGGAGTGCCATCTCCGGGTTGCGGAGGAGACCCTGCCCCGAGTGGAGGAGTTCAAGTACCTCGGAGTCTTGTTCACGAGTGAGGGAATAGTGGATCGTGAGATCGACAGGCGGATCGGTGCGGCGTCTTCAGTAATGCGGACGCTGTATCGATTCGTTGTGGTGAAGAAGGAGCTGAGCCGGAAGGCAAAGCTCTCAATTTACTGGTCGATCTACGTTCCCATCCTCACCTATGGTCATGAGCTTTGGGTTATGACCGAAAAGACAAGATCACGGGTACAAGCGGCTGAAATGAGTTTCCTCCGCCGGGTGGCGGGGCTCTCCCTTAGAGATAGTGTGAGAAGCTCTGCCATCCGGGAGGAACTCAAAGTAAAGTCGCTGTTCCTCCACATTGAGAGGAGCCAGATGAGGTGGTTCGGGCATCTGGTCAGGATGCCACCCGAACGCCTCCCTAGGGAGGTGTTTAGGGCACGTCTGACCGGTAGGAGGCCACGGGGAAGACCCAGGACACGTTGGGAAGACTATGTCTCCCGGCTGGCCTGGGAACGCCTTGGGATCCCCCGGGAAGAGCTGGACGAAGTGGCTGGGGAGAGGAAAGTCTGGGCTTCCCTGCTTAGGCTGCTGCCCCCGCGACCCGACCTCGGATAAGCGGAAGAAGATGGATGGATGGATAAATTCTACAGTTACATTTTGTAATCAGATTAGTCACACTTATGCATTTTGACTAATTGCAGTAAATTACTTCTGTACTTTAATTAATTAATTTAAAAAAAGACCTTAATATTTGGGCACAATGCAATTTTATTGTCAGAATGTCATACAGTAACATTTTTAAATGTGTTACTTAAATGCACGATTTTTTGGCAGTGTGTTTGTACATAGTAAAATACGCAGACATCGCTTCCAATAGAGCACAGTGCACCTATTGGTGACGTACATCGCACTACGGAGTGCCGAGAGATTTGTCTTAAAGAAAAACGACGACATGGTGGAAAGAGGGCAAAGGGCCCAAAGAAGACGAGAGGTTTTGCAATCATTTATAAGTGCAAAAAGACAAGATATCGAGGTGACATGTTTGACGGCTGGGGTTTCACCATAGCACTACATCGATGATAAAGAACATTACCAGAACGCGTTCTTCATATTTAAAAGCAGCGAACATGGTAAAAGTCTCATTTGGCAGCTAACGCCATCTTATATGTTAATGCATGTTTTATTTAAACAAATGGGGGCATGTGAGGACATGTTAGCATCTACAGTTTGTGTGTTCATGCTAACAAGTTTGTCCACAAATTAAACAGCACTCCCTCAAATAACACTTTTTTTTTTAAAATGTGTTCGTGAATACATTGTCACTTGAGGACATGTTAGCATCTACAGTTTGTGTGTTCATGCTAACAAGTTTGTCCACAAATTAAACAGCACTCCCTCAAATAACACTTTTTAAAAAAAAATGTGTTCGTGAATACATTGTCACTTGATTTATTATACTTTACCGGGGTGTTTTTATTTACTTTAATTCTATGCGATACCTCTTACCAGGTTTTAAGTTACACAGAGGTTTGTATTCCCTATTTGTTTTAATATAAGTAATACTCCCATGGTGAAAGTGCGACTTTAATGTTATGTGCATTTAAAAGAAGAAAGAAAAAAGGTAATTAGAAAAATCCTTGTTTATTTCAACTATTTCCCTAAAAGGCATGAAACTTTAGCCCTAACTATAAATACCACAAAATCAGAAAATGTAATGTATTGGGGGGCACCGGGGAACATGCTTTATCAGTATCATGCAGTGTCATGCTTCAACACCCCCCCCCCCCACACACACACACACACACACACACACACACCATCTCCCGAATTCGGAGGTCTCAAGGTTGGCAAGTATGCCAATATGATTCCCATTTATTACATAAAATGTTTTTGAAAATTATATTTTCATGCAGTGATGTTTTATTCAAATCCCAAGGAGCCCTGTGTCAAGTTAGTGTCTTTGGCATGGGTGTCAAACTCTGGCCCTTGAGGCAATACCAAATTAACATTAGAGCTGGCGGTGCCGCTGTAACACCGCATTCACCGCTAATACTCATACTTGCCAACCCTCCCCATTTTCAGTGCCCCTCTCGAAAGTCTCCCGGGGCAACCATTCTCCCGAATTTCTCCCGATTTCCACCCGGACAACAATATTGGGGGCGTGCCTTAAAGGCACTGCCTTTAGCGTCCTCTACAACCTGTCGTCACGTCCGCTTTCCCTCCATACAAACAGCGTGCCGGCCCCTGTCACATGATATATGCGGCTTCTACACACACATAAGTGAATGCAACTCATATTTGATCAACAGTCATACAGGTCACACTGAGGGTGGCCGCATAAACAACTTTAACACTGTTACAAATATGTGCCACACTGTGAAACCACACCAAACAAGAATGATCTACAGCCCTTACCTTTGGGCTGATACCGAGGGCGACTGTGTTGACCAGTTTGATGATAGAATGTCCAGTACTGTAGAAATGTGTTTGGATATGAGAATCCGTTTATTCCAAGCTATCTAAATTAAATCAAATGTAAGTTATATAACAAAGTATGCTAACCTTGAATGGCACATTATCACAGCATTGTCACCACATGACACGGTCAAAAACTGTTTGTCCTCCAATCGCTACAGCCCATGCTCACACCTGAACCCAATTTAAGGAGGCTAACTTGGTGACCGCACCATAGCAACAGTCCCCTCCCTGTCAACACTTCCTGGTTCTTAACAGGAAGTGGGCGGAGCAATCTGCCGAAAAGGAAATTCAACATGCTGAACCCAACAATCAAGTAGAGAAAATAAAATATAAACAATATAAACAAATAAGGATATTTGGCTCCAACAAATGACAAACACATTTCGGGAGAACATCTGCACCGTAACACAACATAACAAATACCCAGAACCCCTTGCAGCACTAACTCTTCTGGGACTCTACTAGGGCTGCAACTAACGATTAATTTGATAATCGATTAATCTGTCGATTATTACGTCGATTAATCGATTAATAATCGGATAAAAGAGACAAACTACATTTCTATCCTTTCCAGTATTTTATTGGAAGAAAAAACAGCATACTGGCGCCATGTTCTTTCAACTTGCCAAAGAAAACAAGGAAAATGTTACAAAAATGCACACTTTTGATACTCCTGCTATAGATAATAAAAAATTAAATCTGATAAATGTATCGATAAAAAGCAGAGCCTGACGACGCATGCGCGTTAACCATAACTCTCTCGCTCGCTCCCCCTCCCTCACAAATGCTGCTGCACGCACAATTTGTTGTGTTTTTAACCTTCTTAACCCTGAACGTATATTGAAAATACACGTAACCCTAACTCAAAATGCCGGACATTTGAGGCATTTAAGAAACACCGCCCGACAGCCCCGCAAAAGAGGACATGTCCGGTGAAAAGAGGACGTATGGTCAGTCTATCCCACACTTGCCAACCTTGAGACCTCCGATTTCGGGAGGTAGGGGGGAGGGGCGTGGTTGGGGGTGGGGCGGGGGCGTGGTTAAGAGGGGAGGAGTATATATATACAGCTAGAATTCACCAAGTCAAGTATTTCATGTATATATATATATATATACACAGTCAAGAAAATAAGTATTTGAACACCCTGCTATTTTGCAAGTTCTCCCACTTAGAAATCATGGAGGGGTCTGAAATTTTCATGGTAGGTGCATGTCCACTGTATGAGAGATAACCTAAAAAGAAAAATCCAGAAATCTCAATCTATGATTTTTTTAACAATTTATTTGTGTGATACAGGTGAAAATAAGTATTTGAACACCAACATTAATATTTGGTAGAGTAGCCTTTGTTTGCAATTACAGAGGTCAAACGTTTCCTGTAGTTCTTCACCAGGTTTGCACAGACTACAGGAGGGATTTTGGCCCACTCCTCCACACAGATCTTCTCTAGATCAGTCAGGTTTCAGGGCTGTCGCTGAGTAACACAGACTTTCAGCTCCCTCCAAAGATTTTCAATTGGATTTAGGTCTGGAGACTGGCTAGGCCACTCCAGAACCTTGATATGGTTCTTACGAAGCCACTTCTTGGTTTTCCTGGCTGTGTGCTTTGGGTCATTGTCATGTTGGAAGATCCAGCCATGACTCATCTTCAATGATCTGACTGAGGTAAGGAGGTTTTTGGCCAAAATCTCACAATACATGGCTGCAGTCATCCTCTCCTTAATACAGTAGTCGTCCAGTCCCATGAGCAGAAAAACACCCCCAAAGCATGATGCTACCACCCCCATGCTTCACAGTAGGGATGGTGTTCTTGGGATGCTACGCATCATTCTTCTTCCTCCAAACACGCACAGTGGAATTATGACCAAAAAGGTAAATTTTGGTCTCATCTGTCCACAAAACTTTCTCCCATGACTCCTCTGGATCATCCAAATGGTCATTGGCAAACTTATGACGGGCCTTAACATGTGCTGGTTCAAGCAGGGGAACCTTCCGTGCCATGCATGATTTCAAACCATGACGTCTTAGTGTATTACCAACAGTGACCATGGAAACAGTGGTCCCAGCTCTTTTCAGGTCATTGACCAAGTCCTGCCGTGTAGTCCTGGGCTGATTCCTCACCTTTATTAACATCATTGAGACCCCACGAGGCGATATCTTGCATGGGGCTCCACTCCGATTGAGATTAACCGTCATGTTTAGCTTCTTCCATTTTCTAATGATTGCTCCAACAGTGGACCTTTTTTCACCAAGCTGCTTGGCAATTTCTCCGTAGCCCTTTCCATCCTTGTGGAGTTGTACAATTTTGTCTCTGGTGTCTTTGGACAGCTCTTTGCTCTTAGCCATGCTGAATGTTTGGGTCTTACTGATTGTATGGGGTGGACAGGTGTATTTATGCCGCTAACGACCTCACACAGGTGCATCTGCTTCAGGATAATACAGTGGAGTGGAGAAGGACTTTTAAAGGCGGACTAACAGGTCTTTGAGGGTCAGAATTCTAGCTGATAGACAGGTGTTCAAATACTTATTTTCAGCTGTATCACACGAATAAATTGTTAAAAAATCATAGATTGTGATTTCTGGATTTTTCTTTGTAGGTTATCTCTCATATAGTGGACATGCACCTACCGTGAAAATTCCAGACCCCTCCATGATTTCTAAGTGGGAGAACTTGCAAAATAGCAGGGTGTTCAAATACTTATTTTATTGACTGTATATATATATATATATGCTCTACAATATACACCCCGCCCCCCATCTCCCGAATTCGGAGGTCTCAAGGTTGGCAAGTATGCCAATATGATTCCCATTTATTACATAAAATGTTTTTGAAAATTATATTTTCATGCAGTGTTGTTTTATTCAAATCCCACGGAGCCCTGTGTCAAGTTATTGTCTTTGGTATTACTACAAAAACGTGACAATACGAACAGCACAGCAACACACATAGCGAATCGAACTAGTATCGACCCGATACCGATACTATCCTTAGTGCCGACAAACAATATCAACATTTGGATCGTTGCGCCCACCCACAATACACCAGTAGCTCCACATCCATCAACAAAGCTCGCTATGCCGGGTCAGTGTATTGATCAAAGCGGTGAAAAGTGGCGGCTAACGCGGAGGAGGAGGAAGTAGGCTGCGGCGGATGTCGACGCGAAGAACAATGGTGGTTTTCATCCCGATTCATCCCCATCAGTGATGGCATTCAGCGCCACCAACCTGCCTCGATAAAGACTCCCGTCCCTGTCTGAGACGGATTTAATCCGGATTAATGTGTCCACACGCGAAACTAGCAGACTAAGCGGGTAGCTCACACAATAACTTGTTATCGTGTGAGCTACCGGCGAGCGAGCGTGACGAGTCCACCTTAACCGACACAAAATGGCCACGCCAGAGTTCGTTCGGCTGCTATGCGCTCCGAGGTTAAAGCGAGAAAGTGTGGCCATTTTTAAAAAAAAATGTTCAAAATGTGAGACTTGCGTGTCAAATGCGGCCCGCTAACTGTAACAAATTCTTGCACTCACCGCTTTGCTGTCCCACTTCAAGACGAAACGGGACTTCCGGTTAGTGTCCGCAGACAAGAGGCGGGGCCTGGCGTCCCGACGTCATCACTATAACCACGCCCATTACTAGTAGTACTACATGTGTTATCGTCATACCAGTTAACTATTGCGTTATTATTATGGCATCTTCTAAACGTTCTACACAATGAGTCTCACACTGAAAAAAGCCATTTGGATTTTTAATTTTGTCAAAAAAAAGCCTTAAGAGGACGTTTTCCAGGCTAATTGCTGGAAAGACTCCTTCTTATATATCCATCCATCCATTTCCTACCGCTTATTCCTTTCGGGGTCGCGGGGGGTGCTGGAGCCTATCTCAGCTACAATCGGGCGGAAGGCGGCGTACACCCTGGACAAGTCGCCACCTCATCTTATATATCCTGTCTAAAATTGTGTTGTAAATAAAACTGGTCCTAAATGTGCCTTGTTCTCGTGCAATACTAAAACATTTAATCGATTATAGTATAGACCCAACAAGAGCTCGCTGGCCACCGGCGTGCTAATCGCTGGCTGACAACTAGCATGTTAATCGCTAGTTAACTGCCGTGCTAATCTCTATAGTTGACAGCTAGTGCAATAATTGCTCGCCGACAACTGCTGCGCTTATCGCTTGCTAACGGATGCGCTAATCGCTAGCTGGCCACTGGTGTGCTAATCGCTAGTTAACTGGCGTGCTATCTCTAGTTGACAGCTAGTGCAATAATTGCTTGCTGACAATTAGAGCGTTAATTGCTCGCCGACAGCTGCTGCGCTAATCGCTAGCTGGCCACCGGCATGCTAATCGCTAGCTGACAACTGGCATGTTAATCGCTAGTTAACTGGCGTGCTAATCTCTAGTTGACAGCTCGTGCAATAATTGCTGCTGACAATTGGAGCGTTAATTGCTCGCCGATAACTGCTGCGCTTATCGCTTGCTAACAACGGACGCACTAATCGCTAGCTGTGATAACTGGAGTGCTAATCGCTAGTTGACAACTGGCATGTTAATCGCTAGTGAA
The DNA here is from genome assembly GCF_033978685.3 of Nerophis lumbriciformis. NCBI lineage: Eukaryota > Metazoa > Chordata > Actinopteri > Syngnathiformes > Syngnathidae > Nerophis > Nerophis lumbriciformis. The sequence goes on along the minus strand of NC_084584.2, from coordinate 14,661,527 downwards.
CTGGCATGCTAATCTCTAGTTGACAGCTCGTGCAATAATTGCTTGCTGACAATTGGAGCGTTAATTGCTCGCCGACAATTGCTGCGCTTATTGCTTGCTAACAACAGACGCGCTACTCGCTAGCTGTGGTAACTGACGTGCTAATCGCTAGCTGACAACTGTCTTGTTAATCGCTAGTTAACTGGCGTGCTAATCACTAGTTGATAGCTAGTGCAATAATTGTTTGCTGACAATTAGAGCGTTAATTGCTCGCCTACATCTGATGCGCTAATCGCTAGCTGGCCACTGGTGTGCTAATCGCTAGCTGACAACTGCCATGTTAATCGCTAGTTAACTGGCGTCCTAATCTCTAGTTGACAGCTAGTGCAATAATTGCTCGCCGACAACTGTTGCACTTATCGCTTGCTAACAACGGACGCGCTAATCGCTATCTGGCCACTGGCATGTTAATCGCTAGTCAACTGGCGTGCTAATCTCTAGTTGACAGCTAGTGCAATAATTGCTTGCTGACGATTAGAGCGTTAATTGCTCGACAACTGCTGCGCTAATCGCTAGTTGGCCACTGGTGTGCTAATCGCTAGCTGACAACTGCCATGTTAATCGCTACTAAACTGGCGTGCTAATCTCTAGTTGACAGCTAGTGCAATAATTGCTTGCTGACAATTAGAGCGTTAATTGCTCGCCGACAGCTGCTGCGCTAATCGCTAGCTGGCCACCGGCATGCTAATCGCTAGCTGACAACTGGCATGTTAATCGCTAGTTAACTGGCGTGCTAATCTCTAGTTGACAGCTCGTGCAATAATTGCTGCTGACAATTGGAGCGTTAATTGCTCGCCGATAACTGCTGCGCTTATCGCTTGCTAACAACGGACGCACTAATCGCTAGCTGTGATAACTGGAGTGCTAATCGCTAGTTGACAACTGGCATGTTAATCGCTAGTGAACTGGCATGCTAATCTCTAGTTGACAGCTCGTGCAATAATTGCTTGCTGACAATTGGAGCGTTAATTGCTCGCCGACAATTGCTGCGCTTATTGCTTGCTAACAACAGACGCGTTACTCGCTAGCTGTGGTAACTGACGTGCTAATCGCTAGCTGACAACTGTCTTGTTAATCGCTAGTTAACTGGCGTGCTAATCACTAGTTGATAGCTAGTGCAATAATTGTTTGCTGACAATTAGAGCGTTAATTGCTCGCCTACATCTGATGCGCTAATCGCTAGCTGGCCACTGGTGTGCTAATCGCTAGCTGACAACTGCCATGTTAATCGCTAGTTAACTGGCGTCCTAATCTCTAGTTGACAGCTAGTGCAATAATTGCTCGCCGACAACTGTTGCACTTATCGCTTGCTAACAACGGACGCGCTAATCGCTATCTGGCCACTGGCATGTTAATCGCTAGTCAACTGGCGTGCTAATCTCTAGTTGACAGCTAGTGCAATAATTGCTTGCTGACGATTAGAGTGTTAATTGCTCACCGACAACTGCTGCGCTAATCGCTAGTTGGCCACTGGTGTGCTAATCGCTAGCTGACAACTGCCATGTTAATCGCTACTTAACTGGCGTGCTAATCTCTAGTTGACAGCTAGTGCAATGATTGCTTGCTGACAATTAGAGCGTTAATTGCTCGCCGACAACTGTTGCGCTAATCGCTGGCTGGCCACTGGTGTGCTAATCCCTAGCTGACAACTGCCATGTTAATCGCTAGTTAACTGGCATGCTAATCTCTAGTTGACAGCTGGTGCAATAATTGCTGCTGACAATTGGAGCGTTAATTGCTCGCCGATAACTGCTGCGCTTATCGCTTGCTAACAACGGACGCACTAATCGCTAGCTGTGATAACTTGAGTGCTAATCGCTAGTTGACAACTGGCATGTTAATCGCTAGTGAACTGGCATGCTAATCTCTAGTTGACAGCTCGTGCAATAATTGCTTGCTGACAATTGGAGCGTTAATTGCTCGCCGACAATTGCTGCGCTTATTGCTTGCTAACAACAGACGCGCTACTCGCTAGCTGTGGTAACTGACGTGCTAATCGCTAGCTGACAACTGTCTTGTTAATCGCTAGTTAACTGGCGTGCTAATCACTAGTTGATAGCTAGTGCAATAATTGTTTGCTGACAATTAGAGCGTTAATTGCTCGCCTACATCTGATGCGCTAACCGCTAGCTGGCCACTGGTGTGCTAATCGCTAGCTGACAACTGCCATGTTAATCGCTAGTTAACTGGCGTCCTAATCTCTAGTTGACAGCTAGTGCAATAATTGCTCGCCGACAACTGTTGCACTTATCGCTTGCTAACAACGGACGTGCTAATCGCTATCTGGCCACTGGCATGTTAATCGCTAGTCAACTGGCGTGCTAATCTCTAGTTGACAGCTAGTGCAATAATTGCTTGCTGACGATTAGAGCGTTAATTGCTCACCGACAACTGCTGCGCTAATCGCTAGTTGGCCACTGGTGTGCTAATCGCTAGCTGACAACTGCCATGTTAATCGCTACTTAACTGGCGTGCTAATCTCTAGTTGACAGCTAGTGCAATGATTGCTTGCTGACAATTAGAGCGTTAATTGCTCGCCGACAACTGCTGCGCTAATCGCTGGCTGGCCACTGGTGTGCTAATCCCTAGCTGACAACTGCCATGTTAATCGCTAGTTAACTGGCATGCTAATCTCTAGTTGACAGCTAGTGCAATAATTGCTCGCTGACAATTGAGCGTTAATTGCTCGCCGACAACTGCTGCGCTAATCGCTAGTTGGCCACTGGTGTGCTAATCGCTAGCTGACAACTGGTGTACTAGTCACTGACAACGGGTGCGCTAATCACTAGCAGACAATTGCCATGCTAATTGCTAGCAGCTGGTGAGCTAATCGATAGCTCACAATGGCCTTGCTAATCGCTAGCTGTAAACTAGTGCGGCAATCACTCGCTGACTAGAGAGCGCTAAATGATGAAGTAATCAAAACCACGCTAATCACTAGCTGTCTTAAATGCCAACATGAATACAATAACATTTATCTACTCATGGTTTTTATTTGAAAGCTGCAAGGTACAGTGAGGAGGGGGTCCATGCCACTGCCACGTATAAACACACTAGTGTGTTGGAAAAATTGGGAATATAAACATTTAAAAAAACAAAACAAAAAAGTCTAACTTAACAAAAATTGTCACGATCCCCCCCTGCAGTACCACTGCAGACCCCCTGGGGGTCGCGGACCTCCTTTTGAAGACCTGCATGTTTCGGGGATGTGGGAGGAAGTGTACCTGAAGAAAACGCAGGAAGAACTTGCAGAGATCTGACCCTGGGTCAGCAAAGAAATGCGTTAGCGCTCCGTGTTTTATTTCAGCCGTGACTACAAAGTCTTATATCCCGGTTCATCAAGCCTTCACTGCCAAGGAAAGAAAAGCGACACTCGGTCAGGATCAGGGCGTCGCCTGTAGCGTGGCGGTCGTCACGTGTCGGCAGCCCGCCGACGCAGGCGGCGACAAAAGCATCTTTGTGCCCGTCGATGGCCGCCGCCTCCTCCTCCTTTCTTCCCTGTGACACTTCAAGAGATGAAGTTGGTCTGTGGGATGATGCTCTCCACTTTGTGATCTGCAGGGTTGGCTGCCGCCTCGTAGTTGCAGATAGTCACTTCGTGCCTGTGAGCCTTCAAAGGATGCAAAAAAGGAAGTAAAGGTGAAAAACAGACTCCTGGTTATATATTAGGATCAACGTTCCCTCTAAGGTGCGCGCCTGTGCAATTGCGCACTGCTCAAGCGTCCTCTGTGCACGGCAAATCTATGCCACGCACAAAATCAAATTAAAAAATAAGCGCATAACAATTTTCGACACGACACGACGGAGAAAACAGTTTTCGTCATCATTGTTCAAATATTGTAACGTCTGTCGAGACGCTTTGAGGACATGAATTCCATCCATCACTTTACTGAGCAAAACTCTTTATTGTCGGCCATCACCAAAACATTAGTAAAAAAATGATATCTAGCAAAACTTGTCATTTCAAACCAGACCAAAAGCAACTTTGTTATATCAACAGCAGCCGCTCGCTCTTTCTCACTTGCGCCAACACATGCACATATGGCACTTAGCCAGTGATGCGTTTACAGCCACACAAAAAGTCGGACAACTCCAACACCACACATAAAGTGTAATTCCAGGTCGTTACACTATGATTTACCAATCAAATGTGTGTTTATTCTAGTGTCATTTATTAGGAATCTTAATTTATAAATATTAATTATGAAATGCTGTTAGTATATTAAATAAATACTAATAAAAATATACTTTTTACAAACATGAAGTTGCAGGAATGTACACATGATCCCCTGCTTACATCTCATTGTGCAACATGTGAATGTTTTAATGGGAACTAAATGCAATGTCTGAAAGGGGTACAAATTATTTCCAAAGCAGAACCTCCACCCAGACAAACAATACAAGTACACAGTTCATGAAAAACAATATTTTTTGTTATTGTCATTATAAGTGGGCCTAAACACTTAAATTAGAAAATAACCTCATGGAAATGACTGCTGTCATTTGATTATAATAATAAGAGAATGTTGTCCGTCTATCTGTGTTGGCCCTGCGATGAGGTGGGGACTTGTCCAGGGTGTACCCCGCTTTCTGCCCGAATACAGCTGAGATAGGCTCCCGCACCCCCCGCGACCCCGAAAGGGACAAGCGGTAGAAAATGGATGGATGGATGGAGATTGAACTTGTTATTTAGTCAGGTTTGGGACAGGTGTGCTGCTGGTGTAGCCACAGTGTGCACGTCTCATCATCATCATCATCATCATCATCAATGTTTATTTATAAAGCCCTAAATCACAAGTGTCTCAAAGGGCTGCACAAGCCCCAACGACATCCTCGGTACAGAGCCCACATAAGCGCAAGGATGTTGCTCACATGGGCTCCACTGAATGCTCAGGGAGTTTTTGCGTTTGCTCACACACATGAAAAATTAGAGGGAACATTGATTAGGATACACATTTCTTCAACCGAATGTGGTAGTTTTATAGGTAGCCATCAGATTAGGTTGCTACTACCGAGGTACGTGAAATCAAATTAAACCATATTTTGATAACTTTGCTGCACTTAGGGCTGGGTACCTTGCACACTTGAACCGATACGGTACAAATTCCCGGTATCGGTACTTTTGTCTGTGTTCATTTGCTAGTAAATGTTTGTTAAAATATAAAATGTAAATGTAACATTTAGCAGTGAGCTACCGTATTTTTCGGACTATAAGTCACAGTTTTTTTTCATAGTTTGGCCGGGGGTGCGACTTATACTGAGGAGCGACTTATGTGCGAAATTATTAACACATTACTGTAAAATAATATTATTTAGCTCATTCACGTAAGAGACTAGACCGCCCTAGTGGCTCTCTGGAGCTTTTTCAAAAATGTATGAAAAATGGAAAAAGATGAGGGGAAAAAATATATTTTTTGTTTTAATATGGTTTCTGTAGGAGGACAAACATGACCCAAACCTCCCTAATTGTTAGAAATCACACTGTTTGTATTAAACATGTTTCACTGATTCGAGTATTTGGCGAGCGCCGTTTTGTCCAACTAATTTTGGCGGTCCTTGAACTCACCGTAGTTTGTTTACATGTATAACTTTCTCCGACTTTCTAGGACGTGTTTTATGCCACTTCTTTTTCTGCCTCATTTTGTCCACCAAACTTTTAACATAATTTTCCTCATTTGTAGGTATATTTGAGGTCATTTAGTTTCCTGTAAGTCCTCTTAATTCAATTTATATCTCATGACACACTATCTGTATGTAATATGGCTTTTAATTTTTTGCGGCTCCAGACAGATTTGTTGTTGTATTTGTGGTCCAATATGGCTCTTTCAACATTTTGGGTTGCCGACCCCTGTACTAGACGTATAAGATTTCATGGGATTTAGCGATTAGGAGTGACATGTTCTATATGTTATAGTTATTTGAATGACTCTTACCATAATATGTTACGTTAACATACCAGGCACATTCTCAGTTGCTTATTTATGCCTCATATAACGTAAACTTATTCAGCCTGTTGTTCACTATTCTTTATTTATTTTAAATTGCCTTTCAAATGTCTATTCTTGGTGTTGGCTTTCATCAAATACATTTCCCCAAAAAATGCGACTTATACTGCAGTGCCACTTATGTTTTTTTCCTTCTTTATTATGCATTTTCGGCCGGTGCGACTTATACTCCGGAGCGACTTATACTTCGAAAAATACGGTAATAATGATAACTGTGCTCTTCAGTTGTTGATATCTTGTGTTCTCAAACTTCTGAGTCTTATCTGCATTCATTTCATTGTTGCCGTCATCAGGAAGTAGTCTTTGCCATTAGGTTTAATGTGCCAGTCGTGTTTATAAAGTGTTTATACAGTAAGTACTGTACTTGTTACACACGAGCTGTAACGTTCATCTTAGTTTTCATTACCAACCATGGAGGTGTTGAAATCGCCATGTAAAATCGCCAATGTTAATAAGTAGGATGTGCATGGCATATCAAATGTGAATTAGCATCGAGGTAGCGCATTTTGAAAGAGTGGAGCCTTACATTCAAGTGCTTTCTATCAGGCAGTTAACTACAGATACGCCTGTTTGCAGTCAAGTTGTGGTTACTCAGATTGAACTAAATCGCAAACTGGATAGCATCTTGGAGAAGCTTTCTACGCTGCAAGGCAAAGTTGTGACCAGGAATGGACAATTGAAGTGAAACGTTTGAATTAGTTCTCGTTCCTCTCAAACACAAACATTTTAACTTGGGTTTTGTTTTCCCACTGGAATGGCTTGGCAAGGTTGCTACAAGACTCCCCCAGAGTCTTTCCCCGTCTTTCATGAACCAATTTGAGGTGTTGGAATCGCCATGTAAAATCGCTAACGCTATAAATAGCACGTAGATGGACTATCCAATGTGAATTAGCATCCAGCTAGCGCATTTTGAAAAGTGTAGCCTGCCATCCAAGTGCTTTCTATCGGGCAGTTTGCTACGAATACGACCGTTTGAACTGGATTGATTTTATGTGACTTGGTAAGGCGGTAGTACCAAAGAATTTGGTCAGTACCAATAAAAGTACCAAATTCCCTCCTTTTCCCATGCTAATAAAGCAAGCATGTCTGTAAGTAACTTTTCAAAAATGTGCTAGCACCATGCTAATTTACGCGGGATATGCCATATACATGCTACCAATTAGCATTAGCGATTTCTATTGCCGATTTTAACACCTCTGAATTTGGTAATGAAAACTACAACTACAATCAAACAGCTGGTGTGTTACAAGTACAATATTTACAGTATAAACACTTTGTAAAACTTAATAAACGACAATACTTCAACTTAATGGCAAAGACTACTTTCTGATTACACAACAACACACCGTAGCCGATACACTACTGCCATCTAATGTCTTGGAATTACAACTGCATGCAAAGTCGACTGCATGACACGTGCAAATGAGACCTAGAAGTGTAAGAAAACAAAGTACCAAAAATTGGTATCGTCAAGTACTGATTGGTGCCGTATCGGTTCAAAAGTGAAAGATACCCATTCCTAGTTTTTCATATACCATCTCGTTAATCGTACAACCAAACATTGTTCGTAAATAGACATTTGTGACTTGGTCTATGCACCTTTTTTTTTTTGGAGTATCACTGCAAAATAATCAACTAAAAGATGTCATGATCTGTCAGGGCTGGACCGCAGAACGCAGAGACAGAGGCAACGTGCAGGAAAAGTGTGTTTGATTTCATCCTCACAGAGAAGTAATCCACACGTGACGTGGAAAGTAAAAAAAAAAACGCAAAGACTCACCTCCGAGTATTCCCCTCTCAGGCCGATGTAGTAGATACGGGTGTTCTCGTCTCCGAAGTTCTTGGAGATATGGATGGACAGGTGCTGGACGTTGGAAAAACGAGCAATTCTAGACGCGCCACACACACACAGAAAAAGGCTTAGTCATCCCCGAACAACAAGCCTTTATTTTTTTAACCACAGTGAGCCTCACTTTGTTGGGTACTCCAGCTGAGCGTCCGGGTCTCGGTTGAGTCTGAAGGCTTGTTCTGGTTCTCTGCCAGTGTCGTCAAAAGACATGTGAGGGATGTTCTTGTACCTGAAGGCAACATTTCCATTAGCAAGGTTTGCTCTGTCTTACAGCCCAAATGGTTTAAGTCCACTCTGCTTGTCAGGACAAGCCGTCATCAGCCTCTGGCAGCTAGTGCACTAATCGCTAGCCGACAACTAATGCGCTAATCGCTAGATAAAATAAAATAAAATTGTGTGCTAATCGCTTACTAACATTGAGTGCTTTCATCTCGAGCCGACAACTAGTGCACTAATCGCCAGCTGACATGGAGTGTGTTAATCGCTTGCTGACAACTACTGCGCTAATTGCTAGCTGACAACCAGTGCACTAATTGCTGGCTAACATCACTTGCTGACAACGAATGTGTTATTCGCTAGCTGACAACAAGTACATTAATCGCTTGCTGACAGTGAGTGCGCTAGTCGCTTACAGACAACGAGTGCACTAATCACTTGCTAACATCACTTGCTGACAACGAATGTGTTAATCGCTAGCTGATAAGTGCACTAAAGGCTTGCTGACAACAAGTGTGCTAATCGCTTACTGACAACTAGTGCGAAAATCGCTTGCTAACATTGAGTGCGTTCATTGCTAGCTGACAACGAGTGCGCTAATCGCTAGCTGACAAAGAATGTGTTGATCGCCGGCTGACAACTAGTGCGCCGATCGCTTGCTAACATTGAGTGCGTTCATCGCTAGCTGACAACTAGTGCACTAATCGCTTGCTGACAACTAGTGCGCTAATCGCTTGCTAACACTGAGTGCGTTAATCGCCAGCTGACAACTAGTCCCCTAATCACTTGCTGACGAGTGTGTTAATCCCTAGCTGACAACTAATGTGCTAATCACTAACTGACAGCTACAGTGCTAATCGCTTGCTGACAACTAGTGCGCAAATCGCTTGCTAACATTGAGTGCGTTCATTGCTAGTTGAAAATGTGTGCGCTAATCACTAGCTGTCAAAGAATGTGTTGATTGCCAGCTGACAACGGGTGCGCCGATCGCTTGCTAACATTTAGTGCGTTCATCACTAGCTGACAACTAGTGCACTAATCGCTTGCTGACAACTAGTGCGCTAATCGCTTGCTAACACAGTGCGTTAATCGCGAGCTGACAACTAGTGCACTAATCACTTGCTGACGAGTGTGTTAATCCCTAGCTGACAACTAATGTGCTAATCACTAGTTGACAGCTACAGTGCTAATCGCTTGCTGACAACTAGTGCACAAATCGCTTGCTAACATTGAGTGCGTTCATTGCTAGCTGACAACGAGTGCGCTAATCACTAGCTGACAAAGAATGTGTTGATCGCCGGCTGACAACTAGTGCGCCGATCGCTTGCTAACATTGAGTGCGTTCATCGCTAGCTGACAACTAGTGCACTAATCGCTTGCTGACAACAAGTGCGTTAATCGTTTGCTGACAACTAGTGCGCTAATCGCTTGCTAACACTGAGTGCGTTAATCGCGAGCTGACAACTAGTGCACTAATCACTTGCTGACGAGTGTGTTAATCCCTAGCTGACAACTAATGTGCTAATCACTAACTGACAGCTACAGTGCTAATCGCTTGCTGACGAGTGTGCTAATCGCTTGCTAACATTGAGTGCATTCATCGCTAGCTGACAACTAGTGCACTAATCGCTTGCTGACAACAAGTGCGTTGATCGCTTGCTGACTCGTGCGCTAATCGCTTGCTAACACAGTGCGTTAATCGCGAGCTGACAACTAGTGCACTAATCACTTGCTGACGAGTGTGTTAATCCCTAGCTGACAACTAATGTGCTAATCACTAACTGACAGCTACAGTGCTAATCGCTTGCTGACAACGAGTGTGCTAATCGCTTGCTGACAACTAGTGCGCAAATCGCTTGCTAACATTGAGTGCGTTCATTGCTAGCTGACAACGAGTGCGCTAATCGCTAGCTGACAAAGAATGTGTTGATCCCCGGCTGACAACTAGCGCGCCGATCGCTTGCTAACATTGAGTGCGTTCATCGCTAGCTGACAACTAGTGCACTAATCGCTTGCTGACAACAAGTGCGTTGATCGTTTGCTGACAACTAGTGCGTTAATCGCGAGCTGACAACTACTGCACTAATCACTTGCTGACGAGTGTGGTAATCCCTAGCTGACAACTAATGTGCTAATCACTGACAGCTACAGTACTAATCGCTTGCTGACAACTAGTGCGCAAATCGCTTGCTAACATTGAGTGCGTTCATTGCTAGCTGACAACGAGTGCGCTAATCGCTAGCTGACAAAGAATGTGTTGATCGCCGGCTGACAACTAGTGCGCCGATCGCTTGCTAACATTGAGTGCGATCATCGCTAGCTGACAACTAGTGCACTAATCGCTTGCTGACAACAAGTGCGTTGATTGTTTGCTGACAACGAGTGCGCTAATCGCTTGCTAACATCACTTGCTGACAACGAATGTGTTAATCGCTAGCTGATAAGTGCACTAAAGGCTTGCTGACAACGAGTGTGCTAATCGCTTGTTGACAACTAGTGCGCAAATCGCTTGCTAACATTGAGTGCGTTCATTGCTAGCTGACAACGAGTGCGCTAATCGCTAGCTGACAAAGAATGTGTTGATCGCCGGCTGACAACTAGTGCGCCGATCGCTTGCTAACATTGAGTGCGATCATCGCTAGCTGACAACTAGTGCACTAATCGCTTGCTGACAACAAGTGCGTTGATTGTTTGCTGACAACGAGTGCGCTAATCGCTTGCTAACATCACTTGCTGACAACGAATGTGTTAATCGCTAGCTGATAAGTGCACTAAAGGCTTGCTGACAACGAGTGTGCTAATCGCTTGCTGACGAGTGTGCTAATTGCTTGCTGACAACTAGTGCGCAAATTGCTTTCTAACATTGAGTGCGTTCATTGCTAGCTGACAACGAGTGCGCTAATCGCTAGCTGACAAAGAATGTTTTGATCGCCGGCTGACAACTAGTGTGCCGATCGCTTGCTGACACTGAGTGCGTTAATCGCGAGCTGACAACTAGTGCACTAATCACTTGCTGACAACTAGTGTGCTAATCGCTAGCTGACAACTACAGTGCTATTCGCTTGCTGGCAACTAGTGCGCTAATTGCTAGCCGACCACTACTGCACCAAATGCTTGCTAACAACTAGAGTGCTAATCGCTAGCGGACCACCAGTGGGGTAAACACTAGCTGACAACAAGTGCACTAATCGGTTGCTGACAGTGAGTGCGCTAGTCGCTTACAGACAACGAGTGCGCTAATCGCTTGCTAACATCACTTGCTGATAACGAATGTGTTAATCGCTAGCTGACAACAAGTGCACTAATCGGTTGCTGACACCGAATGCGTTAGTCGCTTGCTGACAACGAGTGTGCTAATCGCTTGCTGACAACAAGTGCACTAATCGGTTGCTGACACAGAGTGCGTTCATTGCTAGCTGACAACGAGTGCGCTAATCGGTACATGACAAAGAATGTGTTGATCGCCAGCTGACAACGAGTGCGCCGATCGCTAGCTAACAACTAGTGCACTAATCGCTTGCTGACTACTGTGCTAATCCCTAGCTGACAACTAGTGCACTAATCACTTGCTGACGAGTGTGTTAATGTCCAGCTGACAACTAGTGTGCTAATCGCTAGCTGACAGCTACAGTGCTAATCGCTTGCTGACAACTAGTGTGCTAATTGCTAGCAGACAACTACTGCACTAATCTCTTGCTAACTACTGTGCTAACCTCTAGCTAACAACGAATGCGCTAATCGCGTGCTAACAACTACTGTGCTAATCGCTTGCTGACAACTAGTGGTGGCAAATGGTGCAGTTTTTTTTCTATTCAGTGGCCCATACTACTATAGTTTTGGTATTTTTAGTTAGTTTAGCTGTTTTTATGCTTGGAAATGCGGCAAAACCAGGTAGAATATGCGTTGTTTTTTTTTAAAGGACACATACGCCAAAGCGTGACCTGACAAGTGATTAATGTTTATATAAGGAAAAAAGTTGCTAAGTTGGCAACACTGCTCCCTCCTGCTATGCTGTCTTGTTCTCTGGCAGACGATTAGTAGCGCTCCAAATGTATCCATGGCGCGCCAACACAAAGTAGTGACTATGTTTGGTTTGGTCGACAACCGCTTATGTCGACGCGAGGGCACGGGCGCCGGTCCCACTCACAGTCGTATCTCTGCCGGGTGTGAGCCGTCGTCCTCCCCAGAGATGATGACTCCTTTCAGCTTGACGCTACCTGTGAAACTAAGGAGGAGACGAGGGTCATCGCCATGGCAACCAAAGCCGGCGCAGTGAACGCCGCAAGACAATCCTGCCGTGACGGAAAAAAACCAAGAGGCTTCACAGAACAAAACAAGTGGCGCGTGTGATTACACCGAATCATCAAGAAAAACCAAACGTACAACTTACGGAATATTGAACAGCAGCTCTTCATCGGCGTCACTTTCCACGTACTGCAGGGGAAATACCAGCAATTACTGCATCATTTCACACAATTAAAGTACCAATGATTGTCACACACACACACTAGGTGTGGTGAAATGTGTCCTCTGCATTTGACCCATCCCCTTGTTCACCGCCTGGGAGGTGAGGGGAGCAGTGGGCAGCAGCGGTGCCGCGCCCGGGAATCATTTTTGGTGATTTAACGGGGGCCATTTTCATATTTTTTTTCATTTTCAAACCCAATACAATATATATATATATATATATATATATATATATATATATATATATACATATATATATATATATATATTTTTTAAACCTTTGGGGTTCCCCTCAAGTAAGTAACATATCTATTTTTCCAATGCTTAAATCGCTCGATATAACGTTTTTTTTCCAGGTTTTATTTTTGTTAAGAAAACAAATTTTTTTTAATGGCAAAAACCCAAAATATTAGGGGTGTGAATCTTTGGGCACCTAATGACTCGATCCGGTTCTGATTCCTGCCGTGACGATTCGATTCTTCATTCTCTCAATGTTTTATTTTGTGTATTAATTATAATTTTTTTTTTTAAACAGGCGACAGTTTGGAAAAACTCCTTCTGGTTGAATGGAAGGGGCCTAAAAACATATTTTTAATAAAAGTGATGGTTTAAAAAAAAAAAAAATTTTAAATCGTCTTTTAGAAATTATGAATCGATTTAGAATCGCAATTTGTACATCTCTACAAAATATGCATTATCCGCCCCCAAAAACATTACAAAATGTATTATTTAATGTGAATTAATTGGAGCCTTAAATAGGTCAATAATTCACAACAGCATTGATTAATATTTTTTGAGCAATGACAGTTTAAAAAAAAGAATTACACAAAAATTCAGAAGGACCCCACTCATAAAAGTGTAAAAAATAGGTCATACATTATTTTTTTTAACTTTTGGTGCTTAAAACTCTAGATCGGGGGTCAGCAACCCGTGGCCCCTCTTTAGCGCCGCCCTCTTTCAGAGATGTGTGAAAATGGAAAAAAAATATTTTTTGTTTTAATATATTTTCTGTAGGAGGACAAACATGACACAAACCTTCCTAATTGTTAGAAATCCCACTGTTTATGTTATACATGCTTCACTGATGAGGGTATTTGGCAAGCACCGCTTTGTCCTACTAATTTAAGCGATCCTTGAACTCATCGTAGTTTGTTTACATGTACAACTTTCTCCCATGCTGCCACAGAAAGACGTGTTTTATGCCACTCATTCTGTCTCATTTTGTCCACCAAACATTTTATGCTGTGCGTGAATGCACAAAGGCGAGCTTTGTTGATGGTACTGACTTGTGTGGAGTGCTAATCAGGCATATTTTGGTCAGTGCATGACTGCAAGCTCATCGATGCTAACATCCCATTTAGGCTAGCTGTATGTACATATTGCATCATTATGCCTTGTTTGTGGGTATATTTGAGCTCATTTAATTTCCTTTACTTATGTCCTCGTTGTTTTTTAATTTATATGTGCATGTCTCATGACATTATTTGTATGTAATATTGGCTGCATTTCTGATAGTTGTTTCTGTGCCAAGTTGTTCCAGACCACAGCAAATGATACCCAGCTTGCAAAGATTGTAATAAATCCATTAGAAGACGACAGCCTGTCGTTTCCTTTAACTTGGACACACTCATCTATACCTTTGGCCATTGTGAGAAGTTATCTCATCCTGTGAGATTGATTGAAACTTTTATTAGTAGATTGCACAGTACAGTACATATTCCGTACAATTGACCACTAAATGGTAACACCCCAATAAGTTTTTCAACTTGTTTAAGTCGGGGTCCACGTAAATCAATTCATGGTAAAAAGAAGCCTCCATTTTATTAATGATTTTCAAAGTTGTAAAAATATGTAGAATAAAAATTAAAATACAACATTTCTGTCAACAAAGATTTGCATCAGCCTTTGATTGTAGGCTAATATAGACACATCATGTGTTGCCTTCATTAGAACACTTTGATTGTAGGCTAATATAGACACTTACATCATGTGTTGCCTTCATTATAACACTTTAATAAGGCTTTTAACGTTTTGCGGCTCGCTGTACTGATTCAATACTGAGATTCCATATTGATACCATCCTAATTCTAATCAATACTAAAACTTGACATGCAATTTTTAATTGTGTCGAAACAACTTTTTTTTTTTCAAAGTTGTTACCCATTTGTTTTGTTTTATTTACTTTTTCTTTCATAGTTCTTTGTATTGATTTCACATTCACATTAACAACAAATTCAAACCCTCTTCATCCCCTACCCCTGCTGTCACTCAAAACAAAAACAAAAAGAGTACAAAAGTACCCAGAGTAATAAAAAAAAAAATACAATACAAGGCACTTGAGACAAAGTAATTGAAAACTGAAACACGCTGTAGAAGCAGCATGACAAGGCCTGAAATGTCGGCAGTCATATTTAGGTACATGTCTAGGGCTCTTCCTGCACTTGTGTAGAGGATTGGTCAAAAAAATTCAAAAAAGGTCTCCACACTTTAAAAAACTTGGTTTCAGAGCCCCGTAATGTATATCTTATTTTCTCGAGCTTCAGGTTTGCTAGCACGTCCCTTATCCAGTGGGAGACTGAGGGTGGGATAGCCTCCTTCCACTTTGTTTACTTTTTGAATAATGCCAAAGCCACACTGCAGTTTTGAATGGACTTCACTGCAGTAGGAGATATCAGATGCTATTTACTTTCCCAGTTTTACCTGAGTCAACATGTCCCTTTGTAACAGTAATAGTTTCAGTTTGGTTTAGCAGTGTCGCGGCCAGGCCCATTCAAAAGCCCATAGAGATAATTGCTCATTTAACATGGCTTCGAACTGCATCGTAATGGCTGATTTCTGGGCGTATTTCTAAAACGACCTTACTATCTAAGTTTGTATCGGAGCCCAACTTTTCCCCTAAAAAGGTATTGTGTCTAAAGAACATTTTCTTTCAAAGTTGTTACCCATTTATTTTGTTTTGTTTACTTTTTAAATAATGCCAAAGCCACACTGCAGTTTTGAATGGACTTCACTATAGTAGGAAATATCAGATGCTATATTTTTTTTATCCCATTTGACCCGAGTCAACATGTCCTTTTGTAATAATTTCAGTTTGGTTTAGCAGCATCGCGGCCATGCCCATTCAAAAGCCTATAGAGATAATTGCTCATTTAACATGGCTTCGAATGGCATCGCCATGGCTGATTTCTGGGCGTATTTCTAAAACAACCTAACTATTTAAGTTTATATTGGGGCCAAACTTTAGGTATTGTGTCTAAAGAACTTTTTCTTACAAAGTTGTTACTAGGGATGTCCCGATCCGATATTTGGATCGGATCGGCCGCCGATATTTGCCAAAAAATGCGTATCGACAAGGCATGGGAAAATGCCGATCCAGATCCAGTTTAAAAAAAACCCTCCGGTCTGTGTTTTCCGACGCACCTATTTAAATAATACATTCCACTTTTCTGCTGCTCCCTAATTTCCGTTCCGCATTTTCCAGCACACCTTCAACACATCCACAGGTCTGTGGATTCTCACGCAGTTGCTTTTAGCTGCTGGCATTACACGACAGGCTCTTCTCGCTCTTTTCTGTGTCTTCCTCTCACAGACAGCAAGTGCACCTTCTTACACACGTCACATACTGTCACGACATACGTCACATACTGTCACGTCATACGTCACATACGTATACGTCCTCTCCCAGCAGAGAGGTAGCAGCATGGCTAACGTTAGCTGTGATGCTAGCGCAGCCGTGCGACCAACGTTCTCTCTAAGGTGCGCGCTTGTGCAATTGCGTCCTCTGCGCATAGCAATTATATGCCACGCACAAAATCAAATAAAAAAATAAGCGCATAACAATTTGACACACGGACACGACAGAGAAAACAGTTTTCGTCATCATTGTTCAAATATTGTAACGTCTGTCGAGACGCTTATCTCCATTCGGTGCCACACGTCCACACCATCAAAATGCCGAGGCAAACATTTCCACATCAACACCGTATAAAAAAATTAGTGATTTTTTTAGTTGTGATTTCCTTCTCTGCATGGAAGTTTAAAAGTAGCATATATTAATGCAGTATGAAGAAGAATGTTTTAATGTAGACATGCAAGCCTTGAAAGAAAATTTTGAAAATCAAGACTTCATTTCCTGCAAATGGGTGCATTTCTACCCTATATTTTAACTTTAGATTTATTCTCATATCAAACTCTTTTGGCTGTCTTTTTCACACTTACATCAGGCGCCCCCCTCCACACCCTGGATTATAAATAATGTAAATAATTCAATGTGATTATCTTGTGTGACGACTGTATTATGATGATAGTATATATCTGATAGTATATATCTGTATCATGAATCAATTTAAGTGGACCCCGACTTAAACAAGTTGAAAAACTTATTGGGGTGCTACCATTTAGTGGTCAATTGTACGGAATATGTACTTCACTGTGCAACCTTCTAATAAAAGTCTCAATCAATCAATCAAAACACATAGAATCATCATACTGCTGTGATTATATGCATCAAGTGTTCATTCAAGGCTGAGGCAAAATATCGAGATATATATCGTGTATCGCAATATGGCCTTAAAATATCGCAATATTAAAAAAAGGCCATATCGCCCAGCCCTAGTTTCAATGATGCCATTTCTGTTTGTCATGTATAATTTTGTCTATTTTGTGTTTATCCTTGAATAAACAGGTCAGTTTCTTGTTACCAACCATTGTGTATTATTCAAACTCCCCTAATTCAGCTGGCTAGTTGTTATCAAGAGTACTAAAACCCTTTTCAACATGATTCTGACAACTAAGTAGGCTAAATAACTTTAAACTTTAATACATGCGCGGATAGGCCAGTATCGGTCAGTATCGGTACCGGTCAGTATCGGTATCGGATCGGAAGTGCAAAAACAATATCGGTATCGGATCGGAAGTGCAAAAACCTGGATCGGGACATCCCTAGTTGTTACCCATTTATTTTGTTTTGTTTACTTTTCAAATACTGCAGTTTTGAATGGACTTCACTACAGTAGGAGATATCAGATGCTATTTTCCCCCCGTTTGACCTGAGTCAACATGTTCTTTTGTAACAGTAATAGTTTCCGTTTGGTTTAGCAAAAGCCCATAGAGATAGTTGCTCATTTAACATGGCTTCGAACGGCATCGTCATGGCTAATTCCTGGGTATATTTCTAAAACGACCTTACTATTTAAGTTTAAATCGGGGCCAAACTTTTTCCTTAAAAATGTATTGTGTCTAAAGAACATTTTCTTTCAAAGTTGTTGCCCATTTATTTAGTTTTGTATACTTTTCAAATAATGCCAAAGCCACAGTGCAGTTTTGAATGGACTTTACTACAGTACCCTATGTTTATACCTTTTCATTAGAGATGTCCGATAATGGCTTTTTTGCTGATATCCAATATTCCGATATTGTCCAACTCTTAATTACCGATTCCGATATCAACCGATACCGATATATACAGTCGTGGAATTGACACATTATTATGCCTAATTTTGTTGTGATGCCCCGCTGGATGCATTAAACAATGTAACAAGGTTTTCCAAAATAAATCAACTCAAGTTATGGAAAAAAATGCCAACATGGCACTGCCATATTTATTATTGAAGTCACAAAGTGCATTATTTTTTTTTAACATGCCTCAAAACAGCAGCTTGGAATTTGGGACATGCTCTCCTTGAGAGAGCATGAGGAGGTTGAGGTGGGCGGGGTTGGGGGTGGCGGGGGGTGTATATTGTAGCGTCCCGGAAGAGTTAGTGCTGCAAGGGGTTCTGGGTATTTGTTCTGTCGTGTTTATGTTGTGTTACGGTGCGGATGTTCTCCCGAAATGTGTTTGTCATTCTTGTTTGGTGTGGGTTCACAGTGTGGCGCATATTTGTAACAGTGTTAAAGTTGTTTAAACGGCCACCCGTAGTGTGACCTGTATGACTGTTGAAAAGCCGTAGAAATTATGTGATTGGGCCGGCACGCAAAGGCAGTGCCTTTAAGACAATATTGTTGTCTGGGTGGAAATCGGGAGAAATTCGTGAGAATGGTTGCCCCGGGAGATTTTCGGGAGGGGCACTGAAATTCGGACGTCTCCCGGGAAAATTGGGAGGGTTGGCAAGTATGACTGGGAGACGCAACTGCTCCGTACTTCTCCCTACGTCCGTGTACCACTCCGTACAGCGGCGTTTTAAAAAGTCATAAATTTTACTTTTTTAGACCGATACCGATAATTTCCGATATTACGATTTTAAAGCATTTATCGGCTGATAATATCGGCAGTCCGATATTATCGGACATCTCTACTTTACATATATACTTTGAACATTATCTTTCATGTAAACACATGGCTATACTTAATGTAGTTGTCAATATAGTATTTGTGCCCCTGGATATCTGTGCAATATGTTGTTGATGTCGATATTTGAAATGACTGTGCTTATTTGAATAGGTCAAAGACAGACTTTGTTAAATGGCATTCAAGTCTCAATAAGTTTGTTTGGATGGCCAGCCGGGCTGCGCCTACCTTGTCTCGGTCTTTCCGCTGGTCCCACGGCTTGAACACCAGCCTGCCGTCGCCGTCCCTGCTCTCGTTCAGACACTGCATCTTGTCCAGGTCGATCCGCTGATACAGGCCGTACTCGACGCCTCTCTCGGCGGGCTCATGGGAGCCCTCGCAGCTGCAGCCGTGGTCGTGATGGCCATGGCCGTGTCCGTGTCCCGACATTATGGTGGCTGAGGAGACGGAAGGGACCTTTTTTTGTTGTTCAAAGTGTCCCGAAAAGAGGGAGTGGAAGTGGAAGCGAGTGACGACGCTGGCGTGGAGACTTACTGACATAGACAACTTTCATTTGGCAGCGTGTTACACCAGCTGGCTTCAGACGCTGGTTGACATATACTTCCGGGTTATGCTTTTCACACTAAAACTCAATGTTTTGAATCGCTAAGAAGATTTGTGAACATTAGCTATTTGTACATGTGAAATTGATGGCATAAGCGAACAACAAATTTGGTATGAGTAGTAAAATAACAAACCTCTTACTAAAATATGAACAATGGTTTATTTATACTCTCTGACATGTACTTCCGGCTGTGCTTTTCATCCTAAATCTCACTGTTTTAAATCGCTAAAATATACTGTGAACCTTAACTATTTTTATATTTACCAATAATAGTATATGCAACCGATACATTTTGCATAAGTGGTAAAAAAAAACTTTCTTACCAAAAAATTAAACAGCGGCTAAACAGTCTGATATTTACTTCCGGTTGTGCTTTTCATCCTAAAAAAAAAATATATTTTGAATGGCTAAGAAAATGAGTGTGAAACTTAGCTATTTTATATGTAGCATGAATAGTATACACAACCAATACATTTGGTAAAAGTACATTCTTATCAAAATATGAACAGCGGTTTATGCCGTCTGGTTTTTACTTCCGGTTATGCCTTTCATCCTAAATCTCAATGTTTTAAATCGCTAAAATATACTGTGAACCTTAACTATTTTTATATTTACCAATAGTAGTATATGCAGCCGATAAATTTTGCATAAGTGGTAAAAAAAACAACTTTCTTACCAAAAAATTAACAGCAGCTATACAGTCTGATGTTTACTTCCGGTTATGCTTTTCATCCTAAAAATTAACATTTTGAATGGATAAGAAAATTAGTGTGAAACTTAGCTATTTTTATATATAACAAACAATATACGCAGCCGATAAATTTGGTGAAATTACAATCTTACCAAAATACGAACAGGGGTTTTTGTCGTCTGATTTTTACTTTCGGTTATGCTTTTCATCCTAAAACTCGTGTTATGAGTCGCAACGGAAAATGTGTGTAAAGTTGTGAACTTTAGCTATTTTTATATATGACATTGATGACATAAGCGAACAACAAATCTGATATGAGTAGTAAAATAACAAACCTCTTACTAAAATATGAATATTATTTATACTCTCCGACATTTACTTCCGGTTATGCTTTTCATCCTAAATCTCAATGTTTGAAATCGCTAAAATACATTGTGAACCTGAACTATTTTTATATTCACCAATAATAGTATACACAACCGATACATATTGCATAAGTGGTAAAAAAAAACAACTACTTTCTTACCAAAAAAAATAACAGCAGCTATACAGTCTGATATTTACCTCCGGTTATGCTTTTCATCCTAAAAAAAATCCATTTTGAATAGCTAAGAAAATGAGTGTGAAACTTCGCTATTTTTATTTGTAACATGAACAGTATACACAACCGAGACATTTGGTAAAAGTACAATCAAAATATGAACAGGGGTTTATGTCGTCTGATTTTTACTTCCGGTTATGCTTTTCATCCTAAAACTCGTGTTTTGAATTGAATTGAAAATTACTTTGAACTTTGGATATATTTCTATGTAATATTAATAATCTACACAACTAACGAATTTTGTATAAATAGTAGAATAACAACAATTATACCGAGACATGAACAGCAGTTTATGCCGTCTGATATTTACTTCCGGTTATGCACTTCATTCTAAAACTCATGTTTTGAATGGCTAATAAAATGAGTGTGAAACTTAGCTATTTTTATATGTAACATTGATGGTACACGCGACGAACAACTTCGGTATAAGCATGGTACAAGACACAAAAAACGACACTCTTACCAAAATATTGAAACGACTAACTTGGGTTGATGTTGTGTTTGTGATGTCAGAGTTCCCATGGTCGTGAACGTACCACGCCTGATTGGTGAATAAGGAAGAAGTATTGTGGTGAATAAGGGATGAGGACATATATAAAATATACTAAATAAACTAGTTAGAATTGGGCTGTGTTGGCATAAGTGGGACGATAAAAGTTCAAACAAGCGCGTCTTTGTGTGCACTTCTTCTGGACGCAACAATACTAACAGCGACCATCTGATATTTATTACTACGAGTTACCCTTTTTTTTTTTTAAATTGTGAATTTCTGCACTCGGAGAATGATTTAAAAGAGTGTTTATTTTTTACTGTGTGCTATTAATGATGTACATTCCGAACAAAATCAACATTACTAGTGAGAACATTTCTTTCCAAAATATAAACAATTGTTGACTGTGTCACGCCAAATTTGTTCCCCCTACAAAAACCTTCCCCCCATTTACTTCCGGGGTCATTTCCTTTTACGTCATTGACAGCGATCGATAACACTTCGATTTTCACTGTCCGTCGCTGGAAGGATACTTGTTTTTTTTGTTTTTTTTATTTATTTTATTTTTTTTAAGTACAGACATTTAACAGTATTATATATTAATTAATATTAGTGAAATGGTTTCAACAATCATTTTGATTTAAAGTACAGACATTTAACAGTATTATATGTTAATATTTTTTGCACGTTACCACGAAGACAGAAGTTCCCAGCAGCGGCCCTAACACTCCGCATGGAATTTTTCAAAGCCTGCTGGTGTTTGACATAAGTCCACTGGGAAAGATAAAGACAAATACCATTCAGTGACACCACCATTTTCAGGAGATTTGGATTCTATCGATCGCTGTCAATGACGTAAGAGGAAATGACGTAAGAGGAAATAATCCCGGAAGTAAATGGGGGGAAGGGAGGGGGAAGAAATTTGGCGTGACAACTGCCATTGTGTATGTTTACTTCTGGGTTAGGTTTTCAAAATACATCTGGTGTTAATGTCTCACAAAAAAGATTCAATTAAGTCTGATTAAGTCTAAGGCAGGGGTCGGCAACCCAAAATGTTGAAAGAGCCATATCGGACCAAAAATACAAAAACAAATCTGTCTGGAGCCGCAAACAATTAAAAGCCATATTACATACAGATGTGTGTCATGAGATATAAATTGAATTAAGATGACTTAAAGGAAACTAAATGAGCTCAAATATAGCTACAAATGAGGCATAATGATGCAATATGTACATATAGCTAGCCTAAATAGCATGTTAGCATCGATTAACTTGCAGTCATGCAGTGACCAAATATGTCTGATTAGCACTCCACACAAGTCAATAACATCAACAAAACTCACCTTTGTGCATTCATGCACAACGTTAAAAGTTTGGTGGACAAAATGAGACAGAAAAAGAAGTGGCATAAAACACGTCCTAGAAAGTCGGAGAAAGTTATACATGTAAACAAACTAAGGTGAGTTCAAGGACCGCCAAAATTAGTAGGACAAAACGGTGCTCGCCAAATACTCGAATCAGTGAAGCATGTTTAATATAAACAGTGTGCTTTATAACAATTAAGGAGGTTTGTGTCATGTTTGTCCTCCTACAGAAACCATATTAAAAAAAAAAAAAAAAAAATGTTTTTCCCCTCATCTTTTTCCATTTTTCATACATTTTTGAAAAAGCTCCAGAGAGCCACTAGGGCGGCGCTAAAGAACCGCATGCGGCTCTCGAGCCGCTGGTGGCCGACCCCTGGTCTAAGGGAATATGTCATTCAACCTTAAACATCCATTAAAATTATTCACATTAAACACACCAAAATTTGAGATTATACTTTTCTGGCCTTGGGACAAATTCCTACATAACTTAAGACTCAATATCCCTCTTCAAATAAAGACTCAAAACCATACTTGCCAACCTTGAGACCTCCGATTTCGGGAGGTAGGGGGGTGGGGGCGTGGTCAGGGGTGGAACAGGGGCGTGGTTGAGGGCGGGGGCGTGGTTAAGAGGGGAGGAGTATATTGACAGCTAGAATTCACCAAGTCAAGTATTTCATACATACATACATACATACATACATACATACATATATATATATATATATATATATATATATATATATATATATCTACATCCTGAAAATATGCAAACAAAACTGTGTTTAGATAATTGATACTTCAAACTTGCATAAATAAATTTTAAGGAATATAACATAACTTGGCTTCTGAGAGCTTCAAAATGTAATGAATAAAATGCTAAAGTTGTTGATAAACAAGCAATTATTTTAATAATTAAATATGGTCATTTTAAATGAATTATGATAATTTAAAATTAATTATTTCAAATATGTTTATTTTAATGTATAATTCTATGGCTGGATGTAATAAGGAGTCAGAAAAAATACAAATAAAAATACAATTAATTTTGACGTGTTTAGCAAAATATAGTAAACTTTTTTTTTTCTTTCTTTTTTTTTTAATGAATAAATATATTTATTTTTAGGTAAGATAAACATAATAATACAATGTATCTCTAGTCTGGATGATTTAGTTCTTGTCACCCTGTTGTCCGCCCGTCATAAAGAAAAGGCTGTCCTCACTCAGGTCCGCATGGAGCTGGAGGGGGCGTGGCCTCCAGCTCCGGCTGAAAATCGGGAGATTTTCGGGAGAATATTTGTCCCGGGAGGTTTTCGGGAGAGGCACTGAATTTCGGGAGTCTCCCGGAAAATTCGTGAGGGTTGGCAAGTATGCTCAAAACACACCTATTCCTGACTGCTTATTCATTGTAATCATCTTTTCTTCTCTATCTTTGTTGTTGTTATTATTGTTGTTTTTATCCAATTTGATTTTATTGTTTTGATTTTGTACAGTGTCCAGAAAGGCGCCTTATAAGTAAAATGTATTATTATTATTATTATAACCTTTATGATCATGTACACCAGTGCTTCTGTTATTTCCCGTCATGACACCCCTGAAATTACTATTGATAACTTATTATTTGTGTTAGTCTTTATATTTGCCGCTGGCAACTTGCTTTTTTTATTCCACACAAACTTTATCTCTTCTCCTCCATTGGCTTGTTGCACACGTGTTCTTGTGTACTTACTACTACTACTGGGTAAAACAAGGCGATGAGAGTAATGTTGCCACCTAGCTGCAGGCTTGTGTAATGTTCCAACATGACTACTAAAGGGTAGACACAAATATTAAAAATCTACACCTCAACCCTATTTGAGAAACACTGATGTACAAAACACAGACGTCAACACGCATACACAGTTTGGGTAAAGTCATATTTAATTAAAAAAAATGACCATAAACATTTATTAAAATCTAATAAAATTACAGGTCTTCGCCTACTTCCTTCCTAGCGGGCCAGAGTCGAGGGGCGTCAGGACAAAGTCAATAATATATGCAATAAATATCACCGTTGTCGACGCTCCAATCACTTTGCTTATTCCTTACCTTCTTGAACGCCTCACACTCTTGTCACAGTGAAGCAGATAGAGTGTATATTTATTTACACACGGGACGCACACATTGGACAGCAGAGAAGAAGACTGAAGAGCGGTGCGGCTTGTTGATCATCGGATTTCAAAATAAAGTACATCAGGTTGCCGCGTCGGTTTGCGACAAGCGCGCAGCTAAAAAGACTAAATTAAGAATGTGCGAATGTATTTTCTTTTCTCCTGGTCGTCACACCACTGATAAAACCAAATGAGCCATTTTTAAAAGGTCATCTTTTTGTCGTTCTCTTAATTAAAATGAAAAAAAAAAGCCAATTTAAAAACAGGCTCTTGTGTCCTTATCCACACTGACGGACTTATTTTAAATACTTTTTTTTAAAAAGTCAGCTATTTTCCCACTGACCACCTAAAAGTTCACATGTTTAGTTGGTCAATGAAATGAACAAGAGGGATACTTTCGCTCTTATCGGCGGGAGAATCTGTTCTTGAAAGCTTTGATAGTTTTGGCCATCATGGGGGCGATTTCTGCACACACAAAATCAATAAAATAATAAATAACCCGGAGACAGTCAGCTCAGGTCTGAGGACGCATTCTTACTTTTGATCTGTGGCTTTTCCCGAGAGGTGTGCCCTCCACCTGTAGCTCCGCCTCCACCTGCGCTTGGCGCCGAGGAGCGGGATGAGCTGGGTGAGGGGGTGAGGAGGGAGGTGGAGGATTGGCTGGAATAGTCGCTTGTGGCCGGTCGTATTCTGAAAGAGATCAAGCGTTAAAAAAAAAGACATAACTGGGTCAAAATCTTGGAACCGGCGCTGACTTGATGGGCGTCGACGCGGCGGTGGATGCTGCGGAAGAACCGTTGGTGGTGCCAAACTTTTCCTGCCGGCGCCGGACGTCTCGCGGCGGCTTGGCGGCGGAGTTCACAAACGCAATCTTGACTTGTCGCCCTGCAGGCAAAGAGACGAGCAGACTTTTGAGACTTCGTCGACATTGAGCAGACTAGGAAAATACTTTTGTAAAGAGGGAAATTACTTCTAAAACCCCACAAACACACAAACAAAAAAAAGGTTATTCAATTAAAAAAAAAAAGATTTGCGAATATAAAAACGATTTTCTTCAATTAAATAAATAATACAAATAATTTGGCAAGTAAATAACATGAATTAAAAAAATATTTAAAAAACTATTCCCAAGTATAAAAAACATTTTTTTCAATTGAACAAACAATTCACAAGTATAAAAAACATTTTCTGCAAGTAAAAACAATATTCAAAAGTATAAAAACAATTCTCTGCAGGTAAATAAACAAATCGCAAATATAAAAAAATACTTTCTTCAATTAAAAAAACAATTTGAAGTGAATTATATTTATATAGCGCTTTTTTCTCTAGAGACTCATAGCGTTTTATATAGTGAAACCCATTCTCTACATCAGGGTGCCCCACACTACGGCCCGCCAGCGTCCAAAATCCGGCCCGGGAAGTCCCAAGTTAGGAAAAAAAAAAAAAAAAATATATATATATATTTTTAAATTATTTCCAAACCTTTCTAATCCATTTTCTACTGCTTGTTACTCTCGGTGTCTCCTAGCCGCTCAGGCAAATCATGTTGTCTAAAAATGCATTTTCCCATCAATAACATCGCGCTGCGGCCCCTCTGGAGTCAAAAAGTTTGGGGATCCCTGCTTTACATCTTTAAGCTACAATTAAACCAGTGTGGGTGGCACAGGGAGCAGTTGGGTTAAGTGTCTTGTCGAACGACACAACAGCATTAATGAGGAAGGCGACAGCGGGAATCAAACCTGCAACCCTCAAGTTGTTGGCATGGCCGCTCTACAAAGCGAGCAACGCCACCCCTAAAATATAAGTATGAAAACTATTTTCTTTAATTAGAAAAACGATTCGCAAATCAAGTATAACATTTCTTTCTTCAATTAAATAAACAATTTGCAAGTACAAAAAACATTTTCCTCAATTAAAAAAAAACTATTTGGAAGTATAAAAACAATTTTTGGTACGTAAATAAACGATTCACAAACAATTCGCAAGTAAAAAAACAATTGCCTTCAATAAAAAAAAAAAGATTCGTAAGTATTACAAAACAATTTTTGGCAAATACATAAACAAATCGAAAGTAACAAAACAATTTTCTTCAATTAAAAAAAAAAAGATTTTCAAGTATGAAAACAATTTTCTTCAATAAATG
This sequence comes from Nerophis lumbriciformis, assembly GCF_033978685.3. NCBI lineage: Eukaryota > Metazoa > Chordata > Actinopteri > Syngnathiformes > Syngnathidae > Nerophis > Nerophis lumbriciformis. Next base: position 14,634,625 of record NC_084584.2, on the reverse strand, counting down.
ATTTGCAAGTACAAAACAAAAATGTTCTTCAAATAAAAAATTGATTCGCAACTACGAAAGCAATTGTATTACATAAAAACATGATTCGAAAGTATTAAAACAATTTTCGGCAAGTAAAAAAATAAATTTGCAAGTTTAAAAAACAATATTCTTCAATTAAATAAAGGATACAAAAAACATTTCTATTAAAAAAATGCAAGTATAATCATTTTCTTCAATATAAAAAATAATAAGTATAAAAATAGTAAGTATAAAAATAATTTTCAGAAAGTAAATAAACGATTTGCAAATAAAAAATGTTTTTCTACAATTATAAAAACGATCCGCAAGTACAAACAATTGTCTTCAATAAAAAAAAAAAAAGATTCTCAAGTATTACATAACAATTTTTGGCAAGTAGATAAACAAATCGCAAGTAAAAAATGTTTTTTCTTCAAATAAAAAAAAAGATTTGCAAGTATAAAAAATACTTTCTTCATTAAATAAACAATTTGCTAATACAAAAAAAATTTTCTTCAATTTAAAAATTGATTCGCAAGTATAAAAACAATTGTCTTCAATAAAAACACGATTAGAAAGCATGAAAACAATTTTTAGCAAGTAAAAAAAGCTAATTGCAAATGTAAAAAACATTTTCTTCAATTAAAAAAGTCGATTCGCAAGTATAAGAATGTTTTCTTCAATTAAAAAAACAAACCACAAGTATAAAAACAATTTTCTTCAATATAAAAAACTATTTGCAAGTATAAAAATAATTTTTGACAAGTAAATAAATGATTTGCAAGTACAAAAAACATTTTCTCCAAAAACAAAAGGATAACCAATTGTCTTCAATAAAAAAACGATTCGCAAGTATACAAGTATTACAAAACTATTTTTGGCAAGTACATAAACAAGTAACAAAACAATTTTCTTCAATTTAAAAAAGAAAAATTGTAAGTATAAAAAATATTTTCTTTAATAAAAAAAACGATTTGCAAGTATACAAATAATTTTCTTAATTTAAATAAACAATTCGCAAGTATAAAAAAAATTGTCTTCAATAGAAACACGGTTAGAAAGCATGAAAAAAATGTTCAGCAAGTTAAAAAAGCAAATTGCAAATATAAAAAAAAAAATGTTCATAAAAAAAAAAAAAAGATTTACAAGTACCGGTATAAAAACAATTTTCTTCAATTAAAAAAATCAATTCACAAGTACCAAAAAAAATGTTCAGCAAGTAAAACAATTCGCAAGTTTATAAGCCATTTTTTCCGGGTAAAAAAGCGATTCGCAAGAATAAAAACAATTTTCGGCAAGTAAATAAACAGTTCGCATGTACAAAAACAATCTTCAATTAAAAAAACGATCTACAAGTATAAAAACATTATTTTTCAAGTTAAAACTTTTGTCAGCAATTTCTGGCAATAACTTCTGTCCGCCATTTTACTCCCGACCCTGCTTCTTCTTCTTTGTTTTTTTTGGCGGATGGCACCATACGCAAATAACAGCAGCTCTGACGGCCTTAAATGGACTCGGCAGCACCACCTGTCGTGAATTACGGGTCCTCTGAGTGCAAGTGTGTGGAATATTACTGCCAAAAGTTTTATATTGTTTAATGATTGCGAATCGTTTTTTTAATTTAAGAATTTTTTTAAGTTTTTTTTACTTACGAATCGTTGCATGAGTAAAAACCTTTTTATGTGTTTGCGGAGGTTTGGCAGTAACTTCGCGCCGTACCTTTGGGCTTGTTGGCGTGCGCCGAGCTGATGTTTTGGGTCAGCCTCCTCAGCCGCGCTTCTCGCTCGTCGTGCAGCCGCAGGTACAATTCCCGCCAAGACTCGTACTCCTGCGGCGTCTCCCGCTTAAAGTCCCGCTGGCAGTGGCGCATCCACAGCTCGTCCGATTCCTCCGTGAACCACTGAAAGACAACAGAGGCCTTTTCTAGCGTCTCCTGCGGATCTCACCTGCGCGTCTCTCCACGGACTTCACCTGGTTGCTCTGCTCGATGCGGTACAGCTGCTCCGGAGTGCAGCGCTCCAGGACCGGTTGCAGGATGGTGAAGGGCACCCCTCCCACCTCCGCGATGGCTGAAACGGCAGCAAAGGGTCACACTCTTCACCGGGAAATGGGAAATAAGGCACATAAGGCCATTCATGCTGCACTGGACTCGAGTTTGATTCCCATTTCGTCCCTGAGCTGACCACCGAGCTTATTCTGCTCTTTTACTGCAATTTCTTGGACTTTTGAGCAAACAAAGCATTTTATGATTTTTATACTACCGCCTTGGGTCATGTGGCACATTCATAAAAGCGCTAACACTAGCCAATACATTTTTTTGTGATAAAGTGATTGGAGCACATACTTGTTGGTCACAAAAAACATTCATGAAGTTTGGTTCTTTTTTGAATTTATTATGGGTCTACTGAAACCTAAAATCATCAGCCCGGAGGTTGGGTCTTGGGCGCAGTTGGGTGTTCCAACAGGACAATGACCCCAAACTAGGGGTGTAACGGTACACAAAAATGTCGGTTCGGTACGTACCTCGGTTTAGAGGTCACGGTTCGGTTCATTTTCGGTACAGTAAGAAAACAACAAAAAATACATTTCTGGGTTATTTATTTACCAAATTTGCAAAATCTTCCACCAAAAATATTTTTCTTAGTGGAATATTTGATGTGAAGTAATGGGAACCTTGGATAGGTCAATAATTCATAATAGCATTGATTTTGATTCAATATTATGTTTTGAGCAATGACAGTTTGAAAGAAAAAACAAAAAACACCTTTGTTTTATTAGTCAACATTGCAACTTTTTCTAAATTACATTTCACCTTTAAGCTTTTTTATTTCACTTTTGTTATGTTTTTGTTTATTTAGAATGTGCCGTGGGCCTTTAAAACATTAGCTGTGGGACGCAAATGGCCTCCGGGGCACACTTTTGACACCCCTGCTATAGATAATAAAAAATTTAATCTGATAAATCCATGGATAAAAAGCAGAGCCTGGCGACGCATGCGCGTTTATCATAACTCTCTCTCTCTCTCTGTCTCTGCTCCTCCCTCACCAATGCTGCTGCTCGCACAAATTGTTTTGTTTTTAACCCTTTCTTAACCCTGAACGTACATTGAAAATACGGCTACCACCAAATCCCCCCCCACCCCCTCCGTGCGTCGGTTGAGGTGGGGGGTGTATATTGCAGCCCGGAAGAGTTAGGGCTGCATGGGATTCTGGGTATTTGTTTTGTTGTGTTTATGTTGTGTTACTGTGCGGATGTTCTCCCAAAATGTGTTTGTCATTCTTGTTTGGTGTGGGTTCACAGTGTGGCACATATTTCTAACAGTGTTAAAGTTATTTATACGAGCACCGTCAGTGTGACCTGTATCGCTGTTGGCCAAGTATGCATGGCATTCACATGAAGCCGCACATATTATGTGACTGGGCCAGCATTCGCTGGACAGGGTGAAAAGCGGACGTGACGATTTTGTGGGAGGGGCACTGAAATTTGAGAGTCTCCCGGGAGGGTTGGCAAGTATGAGAATTAGCGGTGAATGCGGTGTTACCGCGGCACCGCCGCTGAATATCATCTGCGGGCCAGCTCTAATGTTAATTTGATATCGCCTCAAGGGCCAAGTGAAATTACACGGCGGGCCAGAGTTTGACACGCATGCTTTAGAGCACTGCTGTAACTTACTGGCACTAAACCTGCAGAAAATAGTTCTTCTCAAGTTTCCCTATGTTTACGGTACATTTTCACACTTTGCACTATTTTATTACACTTTAATATGCATTTCATACATATTCTTTATTGTTGCACCTTCATTTTAAGAGCTTATTGTTAAGTTTTCCTAGATGGCGCCGCTGTAGTGGCTGCTGTTGGCAGGAGCTCTGTGCTCTTGTCTCATCCTTTTGTGTTTCCCTCTTGTTTTCACATGTTTTTTTATATTTATTATTATTTTTTTTTGCCTTTTGGTTGGGCACCCTTTGGGACTGTGTGACAAGGGGTGGCACTTTTGTGACTTCTGCGGTGCTTTTTTGTGAACTTCTGGATCTGCCTCCCAGGAGCCTTTTGGCCATGGAGACCAGCTGCTGGGTCTCTGCCACACCAGAGTCCGTTTGGAGAGACTGGAGGAGATGTGGATGTAGAGACAGGGCAGCGGAGCTGGCGCTGAGTGCCGGGACGGACGGGCTTCACAGTGTCTTGGCTGAATGAGCAGGTATGGGACACTTCGGTCTCAGACGCATCCATGCGTCTCGCTCATCCATGCAAACTGGACACTGGCCGAGAGTTGGTGGAGTTGACTCTCTTGGTTGCTTTGTTGGGTCTGCTCCTGTCTCTGGCCATGCTCCCCCCCACCCCAGCAGACGATGGCGTGGAACACCGCAGAGGCCACCACAGTGTTTTTTTTGTTGTTGTTGTTTTACTTTTGTGCCTGTGTGTAGAAGTGACTGGTTGCATCAGCTCTGCTCTTTTAATGTCTTTAATGTCCTTTTTGTTCTTTGATGTTTCCCTCTTACGCACGTGGGTGCTAGGATGACAGGGGACGCAAAACAATAACAGTGCAATACTTTTTCATAACATGGTCACTACTGCCTAGTTTCTCTTGTTATATTCTTATTTTACTGTTAAATTTTCATTCTCATTGTTGCTTTTTATTTGTATTCTTATTGTAATATTTTTCTATTTTGTTTCCATTTATACCCCCATTATTTACTTTTTAAATTCAATCTCAATTCTGTACACTGCTGCTGGAATTTTAATTTTCCTGAGGGAACTCTCCTGAAGGAATCAATAAAGTACTATCTATCTATCTATGTTTTTGTGTGCTATGGCTAAGAGGTTTTTTTTTTCTTCCTTGGCCTCAGTCTGGACCCCCTTTCCAGGGGCCCAGGCATAGACTGAATTTTTTTTTTCTCACCCCGCCTCCTTACTCCCTGTTTCTCACCATTTTTGTAAGGGGCACCGGAAATTGGCAGACCCGTCAGCGATCCTGTTCTGTCTCCCTGTAATGTTTGTCCGCTCTTGAATGGGATTGTGCTGAAAATGTTCATTTCCCCTCAGGGATTATTAAAGTATTTCAGATTCTGATTCTGATTTTCAATGTGATTTTACTATTTTTTGTTTTTCATGCTTGTCTTGACAGTTCCTTTCCTTTCTGCTTGATATCTGAGGGGATTATAATCTGAGGAAGGTTATAGTCATCCATTTTCTACCGCTTTTTGGAATTTTACCTATCGATCACGGTCATAATGAGAGACAAGAAGACAAAAGTTCGTTTTTTTTCGCTTTCTAACATATACAAAATCGTCTCCTTCTTGGTGGCTCGCAATGCAGCTAATGGAATCAATCAATTCTGCCTCTCTCACTTTAAAAACGCATCCAAAAACTGTCAACAATACTTCATCTACGTTCCGTAACCTGTATAATAACCATGATCAATATTATAGTGAGTCAGTGATGGACAGTTAGTTGTCCGTTTGGTCCAAATGGCCGGGTACGTTTTTTTCAACTTGACTTTGGGCAAGCACTATAGCCCCCCTAGAGCAAGCCTGGGCAATTATTTTGACTTGGGGGCCAAATTTAGATAAGAAAACGTGTCTGGGGGCCATATATCTATTTTTAGGAACACTAATACAAAACTTCAAAATAATGTCTGATTGAATGCTAAAAACGTTATGACAGACCGCCTGAAAAAATGGAATGGAATTGTAAATGTTTTGACTGAATGAGACATCTAGAATGTACCGTATTTTTTGGAGTATAAGTCGAACCGGAGTATAAGTCGCACCTGCCAAAAATGCATAATAAAAAAGGAAAAAAACATATATAAATCGCACTGGAGCCAAACTATGAAAAAAAACTGCGACTTATAGTCCGAAAATTACGGTACATGAAAATAAAGAATGTGGGATTTAAAATATTAACTATGAAGGATAAAACACTGAAAATTGACAACATATGAACGTCACACCCCCTTTCCATCCACATATTTTACAATCAAGCTAAACGCAACACAAATGCAACACAAACAGCGAAATATGAACGCGAAGGGTAAAAAAAAACCCCACCTACAATCTGAAATATCTGATATATCACTAAGCTTTAGAACTTTGTCGTAAAAAACTCTTATCGCGTCTGTCCCTGAAAAATGTATTTCAGGCTGGCCGCTCTGGAAACACTCTGTGGAAACGCTCCCCACCCATGCTTGGTGCCTCGTCTGAGCTGCTGTGACTTAGATTACCATAATAACTAATTAGATTACCATAGTAACTGATTAGATGACCATTGTAACTAGTATATCATGCAAAAGCGCAGATTCCAACCATTGAAATACTTTGTATAGTTCAAGACTTACGGTCATTTAAAGACATCACTGCACATCATAATGGCAGTTACAGTTTCCATCTTAAAGATCTAAAACATTTTTATTTGGGAATGTCCGGCGGGCCAGATTGAAAAGCTTAACGGGCCGCATGCGGCCCCCGGGCCTTAATTTGCCCAGGTCTGCCCTAGAGGGTCGCCAACATTTTTTCCCCCAGCTGTGGTCTGTATGGGCTTGGGCTGCAGCGGTACTTAGTAGTAATACACTTTCCCACCACTTGTATTGACGACCTGTAAGGACAATATTAAACAAACAGAAGAAGTTATATTCATAGAAAAGTTTCTTAAGCGCAAAAAGTATGACTAAACCTGTATTTTCATTCTGCACTTTAATGTCATTGACAGTTTTGTTAAGAACCATATTCATTATTAAATTACCGGTGGTTTATTTTAGGTGACCGGAATGCCATTTGTTTACAACTGAATGGAATGCTAACGTGGGGAATTTACACTTCAACGACTGTCATTTGCTTTGACAGTAAGATTGCTCGTTTGCATCAAAACAGTTGTTTTTCCTCACTATGACAGGGCGAAACCATCCTTGCCCAGGCACACCTTCCTGGTTTTGGAGTACAAATATTTGGGTTTTGGCACCAGCCGCTAGACTAGATCTGACCAATCTAAGTCTATGAGCACAAACTGATGAAGCCTGCTCAGATGGGAGGCGAAACATCTTCTAAGACTAACCAAACAGTCCAGTTGCGAACGATTGAATTCAGTGTTAATATTTTTGTGGGCCCCTCTGTAAGTGGAAAAGTTGGGCCCCGAGGTTAAAAAGGTTAATAACTAGAGATGTCCGATAATATCGGACTGCCGATATTATCGGCCGATAAATGCTTTCAAATGTAATATCGGAAATTATCGGTATCAAAAAGTACAATTTATGACTTTTTAAAATGCCTCTGTATGGAGTGATACACGGACGTAGGGAGAAGTACAGAGCAGTTGCGTCTCCCAGTCATACTTGCCAAACCTCACAATTTTCCCGGGATTCTCCCGAATTTCTACCGATTTCCACCAAGACAACAATATTGGGGGCGTGCCTTAAAGGCACTGCCTTTGCGTGCCGGCCCAATCACATAATATCTACGGCTTCTCACACACACAAGTGAATGCAAGCATACTTGGTCAACAGCCATACAGGTCACACTGAGGGTGTCCGTATAAACAACTTTAACACTGTTACAAATATGCGCCACACTGTGAACCCACACCAAACAAAAATGGCAAACACATTTTGGGAGAACATCCACACCGTAACACAATATAAACACAACAGAACAAATACCCAGAATCCCTTGCAGCACTAACTCTTCCGGGACTCTACAATATACACCCCCCACCCACCTCACCCCCACCCCCCTCAACCTCCTCATGCTCTCTCAGGGAGAGCATGTCCCAAATTCCAAGCTGCTGTTTTGAGACATGTTAAAAAAAATAATGCACTTTGTGACTTCAATAATAAATATGGCAGTGCCATGTTGGCATTTTTTTCCATAACTTGAGTTGATTTATTTTGGAAAACCTTGTTGCGTTGTTTAATGCATCCAGCGGGGCATCACAACAAAATTAGGCATAATAATGTGTTAATTCCACGACTGTATGTATCGGTATCGGTTGATATCGGAATCGGTAATTAAGAGTTGGACAATATCGGATATCGGCAAAAAAGCCATTATCGGACATCTCTATTAATAACCCCTGGTGTAAGGAAATGTTTGAGATTAAAAATCATAATATGACCCCTTTAAGGTGCAAAATGGGCTCAGGCACGTTATAATTGGCCAAGTGTTGAGTACCTGCTAAGGGACTTGTTTAGCTTCGATGCTAACACAAGGTCACACTCACAATCGATGTTGTTCTGCAGCACTCGTATGCACTGCTCAAACAGCGTCATCATCCTGGGCAAGTAGGCGGTCTTGGACCCCGAGTAGACCACCATCTTGGAGTTGAAACGCTTCCCCGTGAAACCGGAGTCCTCTTCGTCGTTGAAGACGGGACCTGAGCGGGGAAAAGAAGCGACCAAATCAACACCGGAGTGTGGGCCGACATTTCAGACTGTGGGAACGTACAACAAAACAAATACACATTTAAAGAACACACTTCCTCACCAGGCGACATGAAGAGGCGGCCAAAACAGGAAACGATTGCGACACACAGCCGAGAGGCCCGTGCTGCACTCTTACCTTTCCGTCTCTGAGGGGACAGCGGAGTGATGTCGATCGAGGGCAGAGGTCTGTAGTTGGGTTGGATGTCCGGCAGAGGGATTTCGGGAAGTGACGGAAGAGGTTCCACCACCTGCACAGAGCAACGATTTGCACTTCAATGACAGATGAACTGGACAAACTCTTCTAGAGCACGGGTGTCAAACTCAAGGCCCAGAGGCTCATCATCTCATTTTATCTGGTCTGTTACATCATTTTATGTGCCCAACATGTACAAACCCCGTTTCCATATGAGTTGGGAAATTGTATTAGATGTAAATATAAACGGAATACAATGATTTGCAAATCCTTTTCAACCCATATTCAATTGAATGCACTACAAAGACAACATATTTGATGTTCAAACTCATAAACTTTATTTGTATTTTTTTGCAAATAATAATTAACTTAGAATTTCATGGCTGCAACACGTGCCAAAGTAGTTGGGAAAGGGCATGTTCACCACTGTGTTACATGGCCTTTCCTTTTAACAACACTCAGTAAACGTTTGGGAACTGAGGAGACCAATTTTTGAATCTTTTAAGGTGGAATTCTTTCCCATTCTTGTTTGATGTACAGCTTAAGTTGTTCAACAGTCGGGGGGTCTCCGTTGTGGTATTTTAGGCTTCATAATGACCCACACATTTTCAATGGGGGACAGGTCTGGACTACAGGCAGGCCAGTCTAGTACCCGCACTCTTTTACTATGAAGCCACGTTGATGTAAAACATGGCTTGGCATTGTCTTGCTGAAATAAGCAGGGGCGTCCATGGTAACGTTACTTGGATGGCAACATATGTTGCTCCAAAACCTGTATGTACCTTTCAGCATTAATGGCGCCTTCACAGATGTGTAAGTTACCCATGTCTTGGGCACTAATACACCCCCATACCATCACAGAAGCTGGCTTTTCAACTTTGTGCCTATAACAATCCGGATGGTTCTTTTCCTCTTTAGTCCGGAGGACACAACGTCCACAGTTTCCAAAAACAATTTGAAATGTGGCCCTGCGATGAGGTGGCGACTTGTCCAGGGTGTACCCCGCCTTCCGCCCGATTGTAGCTGAGATAGGCTCCAGCGCCCCCCGCGACCCCGAAGGGAATAAGCGGTAGAAAATGGATGGATGGATGGATGAAATGTGGACTCGTCAGACCACAGAACACTTTTCCACTTTGTATCAGTCCATCTTAGATGAGCTCAGGCCCAGCGACGCTGACAGCGTTTCTGGGTGTTGTTGATAAACGGTTTTCGCCTTGCCTAGGAGAGTTTTAACTTGCACTTACAGATGTAGTGACCAACTGTAGTAACTGACAGTGGGTTTCTGAAGTGTTCCTGAGCCCATGTGGTGATATCCTTTACACACTGATGTCGCTTGTTGATGCAGTACAGCCTGAGGCATCGAAGGTCACGGGCTTAGCTGCTTACGTGCAGTGATTTCTCCAGATTCTCTGAACCCTTTGATGATATTACGGACCATAGATGGTGAAATCCTAAAATCCTTGCAATAGCTGGTTGAGAAAGGTTTTTCTTAAACTGTTCAACAATTTGCTCACGCATTTGTTGACAAAGTGGTGACCCTCGCCCCATCCTTGTTTGTGAATGACTGAGCATTTCATGGAATCTACTTTTATACCCAATCATGGCACCCACCTGTTCCCAATTTGCCTGTTCACCTGTGGGATGTTCCAAATAAGTGTTAGATGAGCATTCCTCAACTTTATCGGTATTTATTGCCACCTTTCCCAATTTCTTTGTCACGTGTTGCTGGCATCAAATTCTAAAGTTAATGATTATTTGCAAAAAAAAAAAAATGTTTATCAGTTTGAACATCAAATATGTTGTCTTTGTAGCATATCCAACTGAATATGGGTTGAAAATGATTTGCAAATCATTGTATTCCGTTTATATTTACATCTAACACAATTTCCCAATTCATATGGAAACGGGGTTTGTAGTTTTGTCGTCCGTCATGTCATTTTATCTGGTCTGCCACGAAGGGCTGGGCAGTACACCGATATCACGACTCATACCGGTATATTTTAGAAAGAGAGATGTATTTGAGACAACACCGCTATATGTAATCCTGAATGTGTTAATGTGTCCCTCCTCCTCCACACCCAGAATGAGGAGAGGTAGGAGCCACGCCCACTTGACACACACTATTATGTTAGATCCACTATGGACTGGACTCTCACTACTAGGTTAGATCCACTATGGACTGGACTCTCACTACTATGTTAGATCCACTATGGACTGGACTCTCACTATTATGTTAGATCCACTATGGACTGGACTCTCACTATTATGTTAGATCCACTATGGACTGGACTCTCACTACTATGTTAGATCCACTATGGACTGGACTCTCACTACTATGTTAGATCCACTATGGACTGGACTCTCACTATTATGTTAGATCCACTATGGACTGGACTCTCACTACTATGTTAGATCCACTATGGACTGGACTCTCACTATTATGTTAGATCCACTATGGACTGGACTCTCACTATTATGTTAGATCCACTATGGACTGGACTCTCACTATTATGTTAGATCCACTATGGACTGGACTCTCACTATTATGTTAGATCCACTATGGACTGGATTCTCACTATTATGTTAGATCCACTATGGACTGGACTCTCACTACTATGTTAGATCCACTATGGACTGGACTCTCACTACTATGTTAGATCCACTATGGACTGGACTCTCACTATTATTATGTTAGATCCACTATGGACTGAATTCTCACTATTATGTTAGATCCACTATGGACTGGACTCTCACTATTATGTTAGATCCACTATGGACTGGACTCTCACTATTATGTTAGATCCACTATGGACTGGACTCTCACTACTAGGTTAGATCCACTATGGACTGGACTCTCACTACTATGTTAGATCCACTATGGACTGGACTCTCACTATTATGTTAGATCCACTATGGACTGGACTCTCACTATTATGTTAGATCCACTATGGACTGGACTCTCACTACTATGTTAGATCCACTATGGACTGGACTCTCACTACTATGTTAGATCCACTATGGACTGGACTCTCACTATTATGTTAGATCCACTATGGACTGGACTCTCACTACTATGTTAGATCCACTATGGACTGGACTCTCACTATTATGTTAGATCCACTATGGACTGGACTCTCACTATTATGTTAGATCCACTATGGACTGGACTCTCACTATTATGTTAGATCCACTATGGACTGGACTCTCACTATTATGTTAGATCCACTATGGACTGGATTCTCACTATTATGTTAGATCCACTATGGACTGGACTCTCACTATTATGTTAGATCCACTATGGACTGGACTCTCACTACTATGTTAGATCCACTATGGACTGGACTCTCACTATTATTATGTTAGATCCACTATGGACTGAATTCTCACTATTATGTTAGATCCACTATGGACTGGACTCTCACTATTATGTTAGATCCACTATGGACTGGACTCTCACTACTATGTTAGATCCACTATGGACTGGACTCTCACTACTATGTTAGATCCACTATGGACTGGACTCTCACTATTATGTTAGATCCACTATGGACTGGACTCTCACTATTATGTTAGATCCACTATGGACTGGACTCTCACTATTTTGTTAGATCCACTATGGACTGGACTCTCACTATTATGTTGGATCCACTATGGACTGGACTCTCACTATTATGTTAGATCCACTATGGACTGGACTCTCACTATTATGTTAGATCCACTATGGACTGGACTCTCACTACTATGTTTGATCCACTATGGACTGGACTCTCACTATTATGTTAGATCCACTATGGACTGGACTCTCACTATTATGTTAGATCCACTATGGACTGGACTCTCACTATTATGTTAGATCCACTATGGACTGGACTCTCACTATTATGTTAGATCCACTATGGACTGGACTCTCACTACTATGTTAGATCCACTATGGACTGGACTCTCACTATTATGTTAGATCCACTATGGACTGGACTTTCACAATATTATGCTAGATCCACTCGAAGGCCATTGCAAGTTGCTGCTGATGCTTAAAATGTCCTCTTAAACCAATTACTTCATTTTATATTTTGTTCTTTTGGGTTTTTGTTATTAGCTGAGGTTTTTAGCATAGCTTAAGGTTTGTTTTAAAGAAGACTGCAGATTATACTTTACTACTCTTATATTATAAGGCTTTTTAATATTTTTATGTACAACATCTTTGCATGAAACTTCAAATTTGTTAAAATATGTTACAAATGTTAAGTGTTTGTTTCAATAAAAGAACTTGACACGCATATTTGGGTTTGACTTTTTCTAAATTCACTTTCCTACAAAAATATTGCGATGTACATCATATTCAGCCAAGATATATCGGGATATGAGTTTAGGTCCAAATCGCCGTTGAAGGTAGCCCGACACATTATTTGATCTAGCCGCAAATCATTTTAACTGCCTCCATGGAAATGCCCCCCCTCTACCTCAAAGAACTACTCACCCCCAAATCCTCCACACGACACCTCCGCTCCGGACAGGCTAACCTCCTCCAACCTCCGAGGACAAAGCTACAAACAATGGGAGACCGGGCTTTCTGCTCCGCCGCTCCCAGTCTGTGGAACGCTCTCCCTGACCACCTGAGGGCACCACAGACTGTGGATGCTTATAAAAAAGGCTTAAAAACCCTTCTTTTTTAAAAATCCCTTTTTTAGATATATGCATACTAGTTTTAGCTATTTGGCTGTTCTTTTTTTATTTTTATTAATTATCTTTTGAATGTTGTCTGTCTATCTGTGCGACTTGTCCAGGGTGTACACCGCCTTCCGCCCGATTGTAGCTGAGATAGGCTCCAGCGCCCCCCGCGACCCCGAAGGGAATAAGCGGTAGAAAATGGATGGATGGATCTTTTTATTTTTATTTTTTTAATACACTGTAGCACTTTATGCACTCAATGTAAAGTGCTTTTTACAAATAAAATCTATTATTATTATTATTAATTGGCCCGTTACGTCACGTCATTTAAAGTGGCCACCTATTTTATCTGGCCCGCCATGTCAATTAATGTGGTTCGCCCCGTTATTTTGTCTGGTCCACTACGTCATTTTAGCTGGCCTCTTAGAACATTTAACTTCGCCACCATGTCAGTTTGTCGTCCGTCACATAATTTATAGAGGCCCGTCAACTAAATTTATGTGACCCAACAACTTATTTTATCTGGTCTGCCATATAATATAACGTGGTTTGCCATATAATTTTATCTGGCCCAACACTTTGACACACCATGTAATTTTGTCATCAGTCAGGTCATTCCAAGTGGCCCTTCAGGTCATTTAACACGGACCGTCACCCTAATTATTTGTGGCCTGCCACATTTTTTATCTGGCCAAGACTTATTTTACCTGGCCTGCCACATGTAATAATGTGGCCCACCATGTCATTTTTTGTCATTCAGCTAAATGTATTTGCTCTAATTTGTACATAAAATGTACTGCGTCCAATTGCATGTGTTCTGCACTTTGTTACCTTGACTTACGATTTCAAAGCAAGTTACCCATCTATCTGTTTGGTAAAAATATGATAATGAAAAAGATATGCATATGTAAATTGTGTAATGACAGTTTTACATCTATTTCACCTCTGAGTGCGGTCATAATTGCAATGTGGCTCTCAATAAAAACGAGTGTGACACCCCTACACTAGAAGCTCTCCCAGGAGAGTGAAACCTCCACATTTGTACTTCCTTTTGAGTGTCCCAATACTTTTGTCCACTCCCAAAGTGCGTACAAACGATGGAGTTCTATTTCAACGTCGATCGGTTCAGTCGTCTTTCAGGAATTCTTACCTTTCTGCGTTTTTCCAGCGCAACCGGGGCAGAGCTCGAGTGAGACTTCTTTGTGCTCGCGGCGCCGTTGGTCTTGCTCGCTTTGGCGGAAGAGGAGGATGAAGACGAGGACGAGGAGGCGTGCTGAGACGTGCGGCGGGAAGACGGGGCGGAGGCGGCGGGGGCGGGAGCGTGCGAAGGGCGACTGTGCGAGGACGAGGAAGACGTCTTCTTTTTCTTCTTCTTGACGGAGGAGGAAGTCGCCGCCGGAGCGTCGTACGTGAGGAAGGACTCGAAAGACATGGTGGGAGTCTCAAAGTCGTCCTCCGCCGCCTCGCCGCCGGGGGAGTCCTTCTGTGCGCGTGGCGGTCGCCCTGGGAACAGAAACACACGCAGGAAAAGTTTGCTCACCTCTTACACTGTTATTACCCCACAGTCTTATAGGTAGCAGCATTGCTAGCACAGTTCATCTAACGAAGCACTTAAACCAGGGGTCGTCCAAACTACGGCCAATGTCTACAAATTGGCCCGTGGGGCGGAGCATATCGCTTTGGCTGGGCGGGGTGTTTTTTCCATATCATATCTAAATATCGGACAAGTGGCAGAAAATGGATGCAAATATCTAGCGGACTGTTTTGTTGCCAAATCATCGCTATGTGAGTACTCCGGGTCAGTGACCATGAAATGTGCTTTCGTGTATCTACATGCACAGCATTTACTTATATGACCCAATCCACACAACCTTCCTTAGTCATGGCGCAGACATAAAAATACAACCAGCATAAAAAAGTCCACAAACATTGTCACACAACAAAACCTGCTCACTGAACTTTGTGAATATTATTAAAAATGTCCAATCACCATACAATATTACGCCCATTTAAATCCAAGGCATGATGGGTAAAAAAATGCAAAACACTCTCTACACCAGTGTTTTTCAACTCGTGTGCCGTGAGATACAGTCTGGTGTGCCGTGGGAGATTATCTAATTTCACCTATTTGGGTTAAAAATATTTATTGCAAACCAGTAATTATAGTCTGCAAATGAGTGTCGGTGCTGTCTAGAGTTCGGCAGAGTAACCGTGTAATACTCTTCCATATGAGGTGGCAGCCGGTAGCTAATTGCTTTGTAGATGTCGGAAACAGCGGGAGGCAGTGTGCAAGTAAAAAGGTGTCTAATGCTTAAACCAAAAATAAACAAAAGGTGAGTGCCCCTGAGAAAAGGCATTGAAGCTTAGGGAAGGCTATGCAGAACGAAACTAAAACTGAACTGGCTACAAAGTAAACAAAAACAGAATGCTGGACGACAGCAAAGACTTACTGTGGAGCAAAGACGGCGTCCACAAAGTACATCCGAACATGACATGGCAATCAACAATGTCCACACAAAGAAGGATAAAAACAACTGAAATACTCTTGATTTCTAAAACAAAGTAGATGCGGGGAATATCGCCCAAAGGAAGACATGAAACTGCAGCAAGAAAATACCGACAAAACCGGAAAAGCCACCAAAATAGGAGCGCAAGACAAGAACTAAAACTCTACGCACGGGAAAACAGTAAAAAACTCAAAATAAGTCACGTAGTGATGTGACAGGTGGTGACAGCACACCTACTTTGAGACAAGAGTTGTATTGATGCATGCTTGGTTATGGTTTAAATTCATATAGGATTGATTACAAAACTTTAAGAAGGTCGCCACAGAAGGTAGGAAATTATCTTTTCACATAATATCCTAATTAATAATAAATTATGATAATTATTAATAATCATATATCCATTATATTATTATAATATGTGCATGTATGTGTGTGTGTGTATATATATATATATATATATATATATATATATATATATATAGTTACTTTACATGCAGTCGGCTTTCGGACACATTTTTTTAACCCAATGCGGCCCCCCAATCAAAAAATGCTGATTGCAAAGATGCTAGAGCGCCCATGTTGCCCTCACCGTCATCGCCGCCCTTCCTGGCCTCCTCCCTCTTGCCCTCGTGCGACTTCCTGCTGTGTTTGGCCGACTTAGGCGGCGGACTCCGTTCCCTGTCAGCGCTCCGTTTCTTCGCCTCGCTGCGTTGCTCGCCGTGGTGGTGGGTCCCGTCGGTTTTGCCCTGCCTGGCGTGTTTGGCGACTCGGCGTGGAGGCGGGCTAGGTTCTGGTTCTGGCTGCGGGCTAGGTTCGGGTTCTGGCTGCGGGCTGTCGTACTCGTCGGACTGGTCGTCGCCTCGCTGCTGGGGGCTGTACTGCTCGTGCTGCGGTGGCGAGGGGGAGTAGTTGGTGTGGTAGCCCCGCTCTTCATCCTCCTCGTCCTCTTCTTCTACGTAGGATTGTTCCTCCTCTTCCTCCTGGTCCTCGTCGGGGGAGGGCTCTCGCTGGCGTCTTTGAATCGCCTCATGTGAGCCTCCAGAGTGTGACCGCGGCGCCTCTTTGGCGTGATTGTTGCTGCTTCTGCGGCAGGACAAAAACGTGAGCATCAACAATGCATGTAATGGCGAGGGACAACAATTAAAATTAAAAACGTCAGTTATTTTAATCCCAAATATACAAATAGGAGAAGACATCTGGACATCTGTTTTCCACGTCAACAAACTAAGGCCAAGTCTGCACAAACACTTGAAAAAAAACGCATCTGTGGTGTTAAAACGATCTCCATCCAAACAAGTTTAGTTTAAAACAGTCCAGCCAAACGCATTGTCTCGCTGTCATGCACATTTCGTCCAATCAGAAGCCAAGAAAAGCGGAAACAGCTGACTTGGTGCCATTATAACGCCTGTATTCACATTATAACGTTAAGATTTTATTGAAAATAAGTATTTTTTTTTATTTTCAATATTAGAGGGGTGATATTATGATTTCAATGTGGTCTACATCAGGGGTTCTTAACATTTTTGACCTCCGGGTCTCTCTGTCGTGGGGGGCCCACTCAAATAATAACACCAAATTAGTAATCTTATTATCTTATATATATGTTATACAATAGTTATATAACTGGATAAACCTTGTCAAATGATATGAAAGCATGTGTTAAAGTACAAATATTATTGTCAAGCCTTAGGTCAGGCTAATTACTCAAATAAATACTGAACAAATATACTGCAAAAGAAGGGACTTGTATAAACTGATGACAACACTCTGTAGTGTGACCTTTTCTGCCCTACCTCATCAGCAGATATTTCCATTTATGGTTAAGTTTTACCCGGAGAGCTTAGCGCAATAGGGTTGTCTCGATACCAATCTTTTGGTACCGGTACCAAAATGTATTCCCATAATTTTTGATACTTTTCTAAATTAAGGGGACCACAAAAAATGCATTATTGGCTTTATTTTAACAAAAATCTTAGGGTACATTAAATACCTGTTTCTTGTTGCAATCGAAGAACAATTTTGTCCTTAAATAAAATAGTGAACTTACTAGACAACTTGTCTTTTAGTAGTAAGTAAACCAACAAAGGCTCCTAATTTGTCTGCTGACTTATGCAGTAACATATTGTGTCATTTCTCATTCTATTAATTTGTCAAAATTATAAAGGACAACAGTAAAACATTTATTATTAATTTACTTGTTCATTTTCTGGTAATATCTGCTTATTTTCCGTTTCAATATGTTCTATCTACACTTCTGTTAAAATGTAATAATCACTTATTCTTCTGTTGTTTGGATACTTTACATTAGTTTTAGATGATACCACAAATTTTGGTATCAATCTGATACCAAGTCGTTACAGGGTTATACATTGGTCATGTATCCTGAGTTTATGAATATAATAGGAATGAAAAAAAAAAAAAATAAAATAAAGATTTTGTGACGATAAAAAATATTGATGTAATCATAATAGTATCGACTAGACACACTCTTGTACTTGGTATCATTACATTGGATGTCAGGTGTAGATCCACCCATGGCATTTGTTTACATTGTGACACCAGTGAGCTATTGTATATCCTCCTACGGTGTGTAGTGAAGCATGTTAAGCAATTCCTCGTCCTGCAGGGATGATACTTGTAAAACGTACTTTATTTCTCGTCATGGAGGCGAGGATTAGTGATTTAGAAGAAGCTAAAACACTGCCGATTGCGGCTGGACATTAGCCGCCAACTAGCTAGCCATGTCTTAAAGCACCTCTTCCTGAGGGCGTTTCAGTGTTATAGCTTCACATTTATTGTTAGTTTTTAAGCCAAAATATGTTCATTCTCCCTTTTCTGTCTACACACTGTGTCTGCTTGTAAAGTACTCTGTGATTGTGCGCTGTTGAACATGCTCCAAACCAGCAATGTCACGACGTGACGACAACGCGCCGTCATGCCTGTAAAAAAAAATATGGCGAACTGGTACTTTTTCAAGCAGCGTATAGTATCGTTTTTAATTAATTAGTGATACTATACTACCGTATTTTTCTGACTATAAATCGCAGTTTTTTTCATAGTTTTTCATATGTGCGACTTATACTCAGGAGCGACTTATGTGCATACTTGCCAACCTTGATACCTCCGATTTCGGGAGGTGGGGGGAGGGGTGTGGAGGGGGCGTGGTCGGGGGCGTGGCTAAAAGGGGAGGAGTATATTTACAGCTAGAATTCACCAAGTCAAGTATTTCATATATATATATATATATATACAGTGTTTCCCACAGGACAGGCATCTATTTGTGGTGGTGTGGTCGGGGGGCGGGGGGTGACGGCGGCAGCGGCGATGACCAAGAAGAACGCGGAGTTGGAATATAAGTACAACACTTTATGTACATATTTAGCTCATTAAAATTACCGACAGGAAGGCGAGAAACACTTTATTTCAACAGACTCTGGCGCCGTACCTGTCGTCAAAACTCCAAAGACCGACTGCACAGTTGCGCTAACAAAATAAGAGTCTCAGAAAGCTGGCGTGCACAAGCTAGCAAGCTACGGAGTTTGCTGACAATGTATTTCTTGTAAAGTGTATACAAAGGAGTACAGAAGCTGGACAAATAAGATGCCAAAAACCAACCACTTTCATGTGGTATTGGACAGAAAGGAGGACTTTTTTTCTCCTCCATTCGAAAATGCGGACGTTATCAGCACCACTGTCTGATTCCTATCAATGCAAGTCATCACAATCAGGTAATACACCAACTTATATTCTTGTCTTCATGAAAGAAAGGAATCTATATGTGTTAAACATGCTTGTATTATCTTTAAACACCTTTAACTTGTTAACAATATTAACTATATGTGTTAAACATGCTTGTATTATCTTTAAACACCTTTAACTTGTTAACAATATTAACTATATGTGTTAAACATGCTTGTATTGTCATTAAACACCTTTAACTTGTTAACAATATTAACTATATGTATTAAACATACTTGTATTATCATTAAACACCTTTAATTTATTAACAATATGTGTTAAACATGCTTGTATTATCTATAAACACCTTTAACTTGTTAACAATATTAACTATATGTATTAAACATACTTGTATTATCATTAAACACCTTTAATTTATTAACAATATTAACTATATGTGTTAAACATGCTTGCATTATCATTAAACACCTTTAACTTGTTAACAAAAACATATATTTCATAAATAAGTAAATATAAATTATATATATGAATGAGGTAGATCCCCACGACTTGATCAATTGAAAAGTAGCTCGCCTGCAGAAAAAGTGTGAGCACCCCTGAGTTACACCCATCTGAACAGGTCAGCCACCTGTTTAAAGCCCGATCACAGTTGAAATCTTGAAATGAAGGGCCTTTAATGGCCAAAACATTAACCTGGACAACATTTTAACAGCTGGTTGGCTCAGATTTTATTCTTTTCATTGCATTCACATGCTGCAGTGGACAGTGGACAATTTAGCTTAATTATTAATGCAGTATCTGAAGCACCGTCTCCACGTGTGTTTATTGACAACAGGGTTATAACCTGGACACGTTAGCTCGTCGGTATGGTAACACGTGACGTGACAACAGCGGCGGTGTTAATGAAGCAGCGTCAGGCTGCTCACCGTGAGTGAAACGCTCGGTGAAATCGCGGATTAACGTTAAATATATGACGAGCCGCGAGCGATGCAGCTATAACTTATCTACCTACAACCTATATTACCCTCGTATTTTGATCCGGTCGGTCCGTTCTTTTACTCCGCCGTCTTCTTCTTCTTCTTCTTCTTCTGGCCCACCAGGTGAATTAAGTGCTATTGGCGGAGTTACAATGCATAGTAGGCTACCGCCACCTACTGCACCGGAGTTGTAACTACAAAGTACATTCACAGACAGAGTCCCATTGCTTTTATGAGCGGTCGAGCGAGTCAAAAGCCGCCACAAATAAATGAATGTGTGGGAAACACTGATATATATATATATATATATATATATATATATATATATATATATATATATATATATATATATATATATATATATATATAAGAAATACTTGACGTTCAGTGAATTCTAGCTATATATATATATATATACATACATATAAAATAAATACTTGAATTTCAGTGTTCATTTATTTACACATATACACACACATAACGCTCATCTACTCATTGTTGAGTTAAGGGTTGAATGGTCCATCCTTGTTCTATTCTCTGTCACTATTTTTCGAACCATGCTGAACACCCTCTCTGACATTGCTGTGTGGCACGCACAAAAGTGCTTTCATCAAATGCACTAGATGGCAGTATTGTCCTTTTTAAGAGTGTCACAACATTGCTGTTTACGGCAGACGAACTGCTTTACGGTATACAAAAAAGTGACTGCTGTTGAAGTGTGTTGTTGCCGCACTGGGAGGACGTTAATGAAACTGCCTAACAATAAACCCACATTAGAAACCAAGAACTCGCCCTCCATCATTCTATAGTTACAACGTGATTGGGCAGGTACGCTTTTTTATATTGTGGAGGACCTGAGTCCGCCTGAATTTCGGGAGATTTTCGGGAGAAAATTTGTCCCGGGAGGTTTTCGGGAGAGGCGCTGAATTTCGGGAGTCTCCCGGAAAATCCGGGAGGGTTGGCAAGTATGCTTATGTGTGACATTATTAACACATTACCGTAAAATATCAAATAATATTATTTAGCTCATTCACGTAAGAGACTAGACGTATAAGATTTCATGGGATTTAGCGATTAGGAGTGACAGATTGTTTGGTAAACGTATAGCATGTTCTATATGTTATAGTTATTTGAATGACTCTTACCATAATATGTTACGTTAACATACCAGGCACGTTCTCAGTTGGTTATTTATGCCTCATATAACGTACACTTATTCAGCCTGTTGTTCACTATTCTTTATTTATTTTAAATTGCCTTTCAAATGTCTATTCTTGCTGTTGGGTTTTATCAAATAAATTTCCCCCAAAAATGCGACTTATCCTCCAGTGCGACGTACAGTATATATGTTTTTTTCCTTCTTTATTATGCATTTTCGGCCGGTGCGACTTATACTCCGGAGCGACTTATACTCCGAAAAATACGGTAGTACTGTACAACCCAGCTCCTTCTTTATCGCAATCCTTTTGTTATGTTGCCGACTGGCTCGTACATGCACATGCATCCTCCGCTGTTGCCATTTCTGATACAAATTAGCCTATAGTTCTAACTTATATCAGTCAGTAGACTTGCTATGGAAGCGCTAAAAACTACAACAAAAATGGCGGGGAGAAAACACAGTCACGCCATGTAAATAAACCTCCCCACAAAATGGCGCATCCTTGAAAGTGATGGTCTGTGAATCCTAATCTATAAAACATTTTGACCAAAGAACCACCATTAGATGTTATGTAGACCACAAATAAGTGTTTTACATGGAGGAAAAAAATCATAGTATGACCCTTTAAGCTACAACCTATCCAAGTGCGTACCTGTCAGCAGACTGCGGGACGAGCTTCTTCCACTTGGCAACCAGGCCTTTTGCCACCTCGGCAGCTACTTCATGTTTTCGAAAAGAGTTCACAGTCTTCCCCACGCCGGTTTCCTGCGGGAGAAGAGTCCAAAACTGAAACTTGAAATTCAAACCACGCAGAGATGACCCAGAAAAATTGGGATATAGGGCATTTAAAAATGCTCAACTGCTGGGACGAGCGTGACACAACGTCCGGTTTCTGTTGTCTCGGGTGTAAGCTCTTGAGGGGCGTATTTGTAGCGAGTAGTCAGGTGAAATCCAAACAAAAATGAAACATACAAAACCCGTTTCCATGAGTTGGGAAATTGTGTTAGATGTAAATATAAACGGAATACAATGATTTGCAAATCCTTTTCAACCCATATTCAATTGAATGCACTACAAAGACAACATATTTGATGTTCAAACTCATAAACTTTATTTTTTTTTTGCAAATAATAATTAACTTAGAATTTCATGACTGCAACACATGCCAAAATAGTTGGGAAAGGGCATGTTCACCACTGTGTTACATGGCCTTTCCTTTTAACAACACTCAGTAAACGTTTGGGAACTGAGGAGACACATTTTTTAAGCTTCTCAGGTGGAATTCTTTCCCATTCTTGCTTGATGTACAGCTTAAGTTGTTTAACAGTCCGGAGTTCTCCGTTGTGGTATTTTAGGCTTCATAATGCGCCACACATTTTCAATGGGAGACAGGTCTGGACTAGAGGCAGGCCAGTCTAGTACCCGCACTCTTGTACTATGAAACTACGTTGATGTAACACGTGGCTTGGCATTGTCTTGCTGAAATAAGCAGGGGCGTCCATGGTAACGTTGCTTGGATGGCAACATATGTTGCTCCAAAACCTGTTTGGCGCTTCACAGATGTGAAAGTTACCCATGTCTTGGGCACAAATACACCCCCATACCATCACAGATGCTGGCTTTTCAACTTTGCGCCTATAACAATCCGGATGGTTCTTTTCCTCTTTGGTCCGGAGGACACGACGTCCACAGTTTCCAAAAACAATCTAAAATGTGGACTCGTCAGACCACAGAACACTTTTCCACTTTGTATCAGTCCATCTTAGATGACCTTAGGCCCAGCGAACCCGAGGGCGTTTCTGGGTGTTGTTGATAAACGGTTTTCACCTTGCATAGGAGAGTTTTAACTCGCACTTACAGATGTAGCGACCAACTGTAGTTACTGACAGTGGGTTTCTGAAGTGTTCCTGAGCCCATGTGGTGATATCCTTTACACACTGATGTTGCTTGTTGATGCAGTACAGCCTGAGGGATCGAAGGTCAAGGGCTTAGCTGCTTACGTGCAGTGATTTCTCCAGATTCTCTGAACCCTTTGATGATATTACGGACCGTAGATGGTGAAATCCCTAAATTCCTTGTAATAGCTGGATGAGAAAGGTTTTTCTTAAACTGTTCAACAATTTGCTCACGCATTTGTTGACAAAGTGGTGACCCTCGCCCCATCCTTGTTTGTGAATGACTGAGCATTTCATGGAATCTACTTTTATACCCAATCATGGCACCCACCTGTTCCCAATTTGCCTGTTCACCTGTGGGATGTTCCAAATAAGTGTTTGATGAGCATTCCTCAACTTTATCAGTATTTATTGCCACCTTTCCCAACTTCTTTGTCACGTGTTGCTGGCATCAAATTCTAAAGTTATTGATTTTCAAAAACTTTTTTTTTTATCAGTTTGAACATCAAATATGTTGTCTATGTAGCATATTCAACTGAATATGAGTTGAAAAGGATTTGCAAATCATTGTATTCCGTTTATACTTACATCTAACACAATTTCCCAACTCATATGGAAACGGGGTTTGTACATACGCTGCTCTCGCATCTGGAAATGGTTCCAATGAGGTTTTTGTAAAACGTTATGACAGAGTTAATTTTATGTGATTGACTTGTACTGTATTCACAATGAAGGCTGCACCTTATCAGAATGTAAGCGTGTTGATTAGTTTTTTTTAGATAGTATCAGTATGTATGCTGTAAAAATGTGGGTATGTATTAGGGCTGGGTGATATATCGAATATACTCGATATATAACGCGGGTTTGTCTCTGTGCGATATAGAAAATGACTCGAGTATACGTTCTCACGCAGTTGCTTTTAGCTGCGGGCATTACACTATAGGCATTTCTCACTCTTTCTTGTCTCTCCTTCTCACAGAGACGTAAAACAAGCGCACCTTCTTACATACGTCACATACTGTCGCGTCATACGCCCTCGCTGAGCAGAGAGGTAGCAGCATGGGTAACATTAGCTGCGATGCTAATGCGGAGTGGTGCGAGTGGTAATACGAGAGAGAGAAAGTGCGAATCTGGTAAAAAAAATGAAGGAAGAACTCATTCCTAAGAAAAACAGCACGGGGTCCATCGACTGGTGGTGGTTTGGCTTCAAGCGGGAATATGTCGAACAAGTATGCGGCAAAAGCGTTGTTACAAAAAGTAGCACCTACTGCTAATTTGTAGCATCATTTGAAAAGTCACCCGCTAGAGAATGAAGAGTGCTTGAAACTCCGCATGTCAACATCTCCGTTCGGTGCCACACCAACAAAATGCCGAGGCAACCATTTCCACATCAACACCGTATGAAATAATTTGTCAACAACAGAATGAGATAATGTCCACAGTAACCTACCACATAGCGAAGGACATACACTATTTAATTTCCTATTATGCAGCTCATTTTTATTTGACAGTTATTGAAATATCTTGTGTGACATCATGCACAAAAGTGCACTTAATTTTTTGTAAACTATTGTAGTGGCGTTCTGTACAAAAAGTGCACTTTAATTTAGTGTTGTTTTGAAATGTCATCTTAGTGACATCATGCACAAAAGTGCACTCATAGCTTGTTTTAAAATGTCTGACAATTTTGTACTTTCGGTTTTGAAATGACATGAATGTTTGTGCCACTGCTTAATAACTGTTTAATAAATACACTTTTGCTCAATTGACTTAGTTGTGGTTTCCCTCTCTGCATGAAAGTTTAAAAGTAGCATATATTAATGCAGTATGAAGAAGAATGTTTTAATGTAGACACATAGAATCATCATACTGCTGTGATTATATGCATCAAGTGTTCATTCAAGGCTAAGGCAAAATATCGAGATATATATCGTGTATCGTGACATGGCTTGAAAATATCGAGATATTAATAAAAGGCCATATCGCCCATCCCTAGCATGTATGATATTTGTATGATGCATTTGAATAGTGTTTTAACTTGCACTGTATTCACTTTGTCCCTCCCCCTTAGGACTAGAGATGGAAATGAGCTACTAAGCTACAGTCCGGTACAAGCATCTCTGCTTTTATGCATATTGTAATTGTCCTAATAAATAAATAAAATGAATACGAAATGAAAAATAAGATAAGGTGGAAAAACGTCAAGAAGAACGACCAAAAAATGCAGAGAAAAGTGGTTCCTGCTGAACCTGTCGTTCTCGTCAGGTAGAGCAGAATTTGCCCACGGGGGAGGATATTTGCCTTTCTTTTAACTGATCGGTGATTGCCCATTTTGAACGCAGCTGTGTCCCAGTGTTTTTACATGGCTAAAGATTGTACTTGCATGAAAAATTCCTCCAAAAAAGGGATGTACTATCAGGTACAAACTTTTAATACATTTCCGTATTCCTTTTTACACACATGCAGAGTACACACGTGTCGTCTATCCACAGTAAAAGATACTAATTCTTACCATAATGGCGGAAAATAAACAACGTTTCTTCAAAGTACATGAGGACTAGAGGAAAAGGAATGGTTAAGCATGCTACAAACACACACCGAGCAGGACGACATAAGAAGCAAACCGCTAAAGCTTCGTAAGTAAAGAAGGGGTGATCGATCCAGATGTCGATACTTTTTATACTTATCATAGTATCAGTATATAAACGATACTCAAGTGATTAGATTGGTATTCTTTTTCTTGTTGTTATTGATGGGTACTGCTCACATTTGAACCAATACGACACCAACTCCTGGGACCTGGGAATTGATATTCCGTACTTAACTCTAAACCTAACCTTAACCCTCTAATTTTTTTAGGAAACATTTAAAAATGAGCTGATTATGATAACTGTGCTGTCCAGTTGTTATATCTGGTTTTCTTATTACATGTTATACTCATTTGCAAGGCAGTTACACTTCCAAGACATTAGCTGGCAGTACTGTATGGGGCATCTATTGTATGTTGTACAACAAGGAAGTAGCTTTTTCAAGAAAGCCAAATGTGTTATGCTGCGCCCTCAAAATTGTTTCCACTGTAAGTATTGCACTTATTACACACAAACTCTTTGATTGTAACATTCATCTTAGCTGTAGTTTTGATTGCTAAATTTGGAGACATTTAAATTGCCATGTAAAATCCCTAATGCTAGTAGTAGCCTGTCTATGGCAAATTCAATGTATATTAGCATCAAGCCAGCGCATTTTGGAAGAGCGAAGCCTTACTTTACTTTTGAGCGTTTTCTACCAAGCATACTTGCTTTGTCGGTGTTAAAGGGGAACATTATCACAATTTCAGAATGGTAAAAACCATTAAAAATCAGTTCCCAGTGGCTTATTATATTTTTCGAAGTTTTTTTCAAAATTTTACCCATCACGCAATATCCCTAAAAAAAGCTTCAAAGTGCCTGATTTTAACCACCAGTCCATTTTCCTGTGACGTCACATAGTGAAGCCAACACAAACAAACATGGCGGAAAGAACAGCAAGCTATAGCGACATTAGCTCGGATTCAGACTCGGATTTCAGCGGCTTAAGCGATTCAACAGATTACGAATGTATTGAAACGGATGGTTGTAGTGTGGAGGCAGGTAGCGAAAACGAAATTGAAGAAGAAACTGAAGCTATTGAGCCATATCGGTTTGAACCATATGCAAGCGAAACCGACGAAAACGACACGACAGCCAGCGACACGGGAGAAAGCGAGGACGAATTCGGCGATCACATTCTAACCAACGATTGGTATGTGTTTGTTTGGCATTAAAGGAAACTAACAACTATGAACTAGGTTTACAGCATATGAAATACATTTGGCAACAACATGCACTTTGAGAGTGCAGACAGCCCAATTTTCATCAATTAATATATTCTGTAGACATACCCTCATCCGCGCTCTTTTCCTGAAAGTTGATCTGTCCAGTTTTGGAGTTGATGTCAGCAGGCCAGCGAAGCTAGGGTCGATAGGGGGTTTAGTTCGCTCGTCTGCGGGAACAAACTGCCGCCATTGCTTGCCGTGCTAGCGAGGTCCTTTGTCCCTGAATTGCTCACACACTCCGGCAGATTCAATGGGGGTCTGGCGGCAGATTTCTTTGACTTTATCGTTGGAAATGCATCTGCTTTGAGTGTCGCAGGATATCCACACATTCTTGCCATCTCTGTCGTAGCATAGCTTTCGTCGGTAAAGTGTGCGGAACAAACGTCCAATTTCTTGCCACTTTTGCATCTTTGGGCCACTGGTGCAACTTGAATCCGTCCCTGTTCGTGTTGTTACACCCTCCGACAACACACCGACGAGGCATGATGTCTCCAAGGTACGGAAAACAGTCGAAAAAACTGAAAATAACAGAGCTGATTTGACTCGGTGTTTGAGAAAATGGCGGATTGCTTCCCGATGTGACGTCACGTTGTGACGTCATCGCTCCGCGAGCGAATATTAGAAAGGCGTTTAATTCGCCTAAATTCTCCCATTTAGAGTTCGGAAATCGGTTAAAAAATATATGGTCTTTTTTCTGCAACATCAAGGTATATATTGACGCTTACATAGGTCTGGTGATAATGTTCCCCTTTAAACATTGCAAAATTACTTAGTGGGAGATTGGCTTTGTTCTGTTAAAAAAATGTTTAGAATTCAGTACCAAAAATGTGATACATCATTTGAATTATAATAATACTAGCCAAATTCTACGTTTAATAGGTTAAGCTTTATAAAAATGTGTCTATTTTCGTTACTCGCTACAAAACATATTCAAGTCCATAATCAACAGTCAAAGTATCGGATCTGAACTCGAAATCTATTTACATCCCTAGTTGTTGTTGTTGAGCGTATGTTGTAAAGTTTAGTATCAAAATAACCTAACTAAAAATGCTCCGCTAGCTGTATTTGTTCTTTACAAATAACTTTTCTTTCAAGCCTAATGATTTAATCGGCTTTCTGTGATATGTAAAAGTATGGCGATATCAAGATACAGTATGTCACTGCTATGGGTTGTGCAGTCTAACTTTGTCTTTTATGGCCGTAATGCGGCGGTACATCATTTCTTTACATCAGGCTGGGTCCACAAAGACCCAGCCTGATGTAAAGAAATGATGTACCGCCGTACTTTTTAACTTTTTCAAATACTTGCAAGTGTAGCAGAAAGTGTCTGCGACCAAATAGTTTGAAAAGTCGACATTGGTGAAAAATATTTTTAATTACCGGATTTTTTGGATTATAAATCGCTCTGGCCGAAAATGCATAATAAAGAAAGAAAAAAACATATATACGTCGCATTCGAGTATAAGTTGCATTTTTGGGGGAAATGTATTTGATAAAATCCAACACCAAGAATAGACATTTGAAAGGCAATTTTAAATAAATAAAGAATAGTGAACAACAGGCTGAATAAGTGTACGTTATATGAGGCATAAATAACCAACTGAGAACGTGCCTGGTATGTTAACGTAACATATTATGGTAAGAGTCATTCAAATAACTATAACATATAGAACATGCTATACGTTTACCAAACAATCTGTCACTCCTAATCGCTAAATCCCATGAAATCTTATACGTCTAGTCTCTTACGTGAATGAGCTAAATAGTATTATTTGATATTTTACGGTAATGTGTTAACAATTTCACACATAAGTCGCTCCTGAGTATAAGTCGCACTCCCGGCCAAACTATGAAAAAAAATGCGACTTATAGTCCGAAAAATACGGTAGTTGAATCTTAGGAATATAAATCCATATATCAATTAACCGTTACACTTTTAGGTCTTACCCTTTATGATACTCTGATACGTGTGCAGCCACTGGTAACTGGCCATAGTGACATGTTTGCCCTCCCCCAAAAGAAAAAAACGTAAGTAAGGCGACTGCCTTTAGGTCACGTGGTTGTAACCCAGCAATAGTGCATTTTAGCCTCATCCTGAAAGCCCAATGTCATTTACTTTAAGTGTAGTGAAGTGAATTACCGTATTTTCCGCACTATAAGGCGCACCTAAAAACCACAAATTTTCTCAAAAGCTGACAGTGCGCCTTATAACCCGGTGCGCTTTATATATGGATAAATATTAAGATTCATTTTCATAAAGTTTAGGTCTCGCAACTACGGTAAACAGCCGCCATCTTTTTTCCCCGTAGAAGAAGCGCGCGGTGCATGCTGGGATATGTGACGTTTCATTTCCATTTGTGTGTTTATGTAAAGACCCCAAAATGGCTCCTATTAAGTGTGTTGTCTGTCTAATTATAAATAATGCAGACGAGGCGTGTTAACTGAGTTCTCAACGTTTACTCACAGCGTGCTCATAACCACATTCTAATTGCCAGCATACAACGCTTCTCAGGGCTACCGCGCATGCTCGTAACTATCGTTGCATGCTGGGTAGTGTAGTTGTTATATTTGCTAGCTCATAACAGCACATTGAGAGACACGCTTACGCGCTTAATTCAATACTCGCCGTCATTCCGGGTGGATTGACAAAAGACCTCCAGCCGCTAGATATTGGTGTCAACAGGGCATTCGAAGCTAGACTGCTAACTGCGTGGGAACAGTGGATGACGAAGAAGCGCGCGGTGCATGCTGGGATATGTGACGTTTCATTTCCATTTGTGTGTTTATGTAAAGACCCCAAAATGGCTCCTATTAAGTGTGTTGTCTGTCTAATTATAAATAATGCAGACGAGGCGTGTTAACTGAGTTCTCAACGTTTACTCACAGCGTGCTCATAACCACATTCTAACTGCCAGCATACAACGCTTCTCAGGGCTACCGCGCATGCTCGTAACTATCGTTGCATGCTGGGTAGTGTAGTTGTTATATTTGCTAGCTCATAACAGCACATTGAGAGACACGCTTACGCGCTTAATTCAATACTCGCCGTCATTCCGGGTGGATTGACAAAAGACCTCCAGCCGCTAGATATTGGTGTCAACAGGGCATTCGAAGCTAGACTGCTAACTGCGTGGGAACAATGGATGACAGAAGGCGAACACACCTTCACTAAGACGAGGAGGCAGCGCCAGACGACGCCAACATCTGCCAGTGGATCGTAAATTTGCCCAACTTTTCACTTCGGACACCGAAGACGAAGGATTTACGAATGAAGAATAACTTCAGAAAGTGAGCGCTATGTTTATTTTGTGTGTTGTGACATTAACGTTCGAGCAACATTATGTTGCTATTGCTCTGCACTATTTTGAATTTTACTATGTTTGTGATTGCACATTTGCGTACATTTTGGGAGTGAACAGAGTTGTTAGAACGCTGGTTTTTAATATATTATTAAAGTTTGACTGACCTATCTGACTGTTTTTTTGACATTCCCTTTAGCGCAGCGTAGGCGCGGCTTATAGTCCGGGGCGGCTTATTGGTGGACAAAGTTATGAAATATGCCATTCATTGAAGGTGCGGCTAATAATCCGGTGCGCCTTATAGTGCGGAAAATACGGTATATTTATATAGCGCTTTTCTCTAGTGACTCAAAGCGCTTTTACATAGCAAAACCCAATATCTAAGTTACATTTAAACCAGTGTGGGTGGCACTGGGAGCAGGTGGGTAAAGTGTCTTGCCCAAGGACACAACGGTAGTGACTAGGATGGCGGAAGTGGGGATTGAACCTGCAACCCTCAAGTTGCTGGCACAGCCACTCTACCAACCGAGCTATACCGCCCCAAAGTGAGTAGTGTATGAACCAAGAGTCAAAACACAGCTTACCACCAGGATGTCGACGGTCATCGGAAGCTCTCCCAGTCTTTTAAGAGTCTTTAGGAGCTGGAAAAAGAGAGAGGAAAATGAACATTCTGGTTGCTAATGCTTGAAAAAATAGGATGCTTTGGACATGAATGATTTTAATAAGCAGCAATCTGCACATCTTTGTGTCTTCGGCAACTGAATTCTAAGGTTAACATTCTGCTGTGAGGACCACTTTATCTTACAGTCAAGTTCACTTTCACAAGCCCTATTCCAGGGCTGTCGAAACTTTTTCCACATTCTAATATTTACATTTTTTTAAAACCATCCATCCAACTGTCCATTTTCCACCGCTTGAACCAGTACAATATTTACTGAAGGGCTTTCCTAAATTTTGGTGACTGTTAAAAGTCCCGGGGACCCAAATAGGGTCTCAGTCGTTAAAGTGTTGAAAATAAGTCTAATATTTTTTTTTTTCATTTTAACACTTAAATATCTAGAGATCAACTTCACAAGTTGTTATTATTGTTTTCATGTTTTATGCCCTTTTCCCCAAATAAATCCCTGTTTTTATGGCAAGAACACAAAATATCCAAAACCTTTCTCAAAATTGAATATTTAATGTGAAACATTGGAGCATTCATAGATAAATACATCATAAAAACATTGCTTTTGATTCACTATTATATTTGAACAACAACAGTATGTATGTATATATATATATATATATATATATATATATATATATATATATATATATATATATATATATATATATATATATATATTTATTATTATTACTTCCAATGCCTAAATCACTAGATCAGCTTTAAACCTACCCGTCAATCATACGTTTTTATGATTTTTTTGAGCAATGATGGTTTTAAAGAAAAAAAAACTTCCTGCATGGCAGCTTTGTGTTATTAGTGTCAACATTGTTTTATATTGTATTAGTATCCGTGGATGGATGGAAATTAATAAAAAAATAAACAGTGGAATAAAAGTGCTAATATGTGTAATGTAAGGAAAACAATGTTGACTGTTTATTTTTTATTAATAGTATTTTTTAAATGTGCCACGTCCCGTTAAATCAACAGCTGGGATTGGCAAATGGCCCCCGGGCCACACTTTGGATAGAAGTGCCTACTGTAATTCCAAAAAAGCTCTGTTTTGATATTTGACAGAAAATATCCAAAACCTTTCTCAAAATAGAATATTTAATATGAAACATTGGAGCATTCATAGATGAATACATCATAAAAACTAGAGATTTTGATGATATCTGATATTCCGATATTGTCCAAATCTTAATTACCGATTCCGATATCAACCGATACCGATACATACAGTCGTGGAATTAACACATTATTATGCCTAATAAATTTGTTTTCCAAAATAAATCAACTCAAATTATGGAAAAAAATGCCAACTTGGCACTGCCATATTTATTATTGAAGTCACAAAGTGCAATATTTTTTTTAACATGCCTCAAAACAGCAGCTTGGAATTTGGGACATGAGGAGGTTGAGGTGGGTGGGGTGGAGGGTACCGGGGGGTGTATATCGTAGCGTCCCGGAAGAGTTAGTGCTGCAAGGTGTTCTGGGTATTTGTTCTGTTGTGTTTATGTTGTGTTACGGTGAGGATGTTCTCCCGAAATGTGTTTGTCATTCTTGTTTGGTATGGGTTCTCACAGTGTGGCGCATATTTGTAACAGTGTTAAAGTTATTTATACGGCCACCCTCAGTGTGACCTGTATGGCTATTGACCAAGTATGTGTTGCATTCACTTGTGTGTCTGAAAAGCCGTAGATATTATGTGATTGGGCCGGCACGCAAAGGAAGTGCCTTTAAGGTTTATTGGCGCTCTGTACCTCTCCCTACATCCGTGTACATAGGGGCGTTTTAAAAAGTCATACATTTTACTTTTTGAAACCGATACCGATTATTTTGAAACTGATACCGATAATTTCCGATATTACATTTTTTAAAGCATTTATCGGCCGATATAATCGGACATCCCTAATAAAAACATTGCTTTAATTCACTATTATATTTGAACAACAGTAAAAATATATATAAAAGTATTATTATTATTACTTCCAATGCCTAAATCACTAGATCAGCTTTAAACCTATCCATCGATTATACGTTTTTATGATTTTTTGAGCAATGACGGTTTTAAAGAAAAAAAACTTCCTGCATGGCAGCTTTGTGTTATGAATTATTATTAAAAAATAAACAGTGGAATAAAAGCGGTAATATGTGTAATGTAAGGAAAACAATGTTGACTGTTTATTTTTTATTAATAGTATTTCTAAAATGTGCCACGGGCCGTTAAAACAACAGCTGGGTTGTTTTAACGAGCCACACTTTGGACAGAAGTAGAGATGTCCGATAATATCGGCCTGCCAATATTATCGGACGATAAATGCTTTAAAATGTAATATCGGAAATTATCGGAATCGTTTTTATTAAATCAACATAAAAAACACAAGATACACTTACAATTAGTGCACCAACCCAAAAAAACTCTCCCCCCCATTTACACTCATTCACACAAAAGTTAAGTTAATTCCTTCTGTTATAAATATTCTGGTTCCTACATTATATATCAATATATATCAATACAGTCTGCAAGGGATACAGTCCGTAAGCACACATGATTGTGCGTGCTGCTGGTCCACTAATAGTACTAACCTTTAACAGTTAATTTTACTCATTTTCATTCATTACTAGTTTCTATGTAACTGTTTTTATATTGTTTTACTTTCTTTTTTATTCAAGAAAATGTTTTTATCTTTACCTTATCTTCACCATACATGGTTGTCCAAATTAGGGATAATAATGTGATAAATCCACGACTGTATATATCGGTATCGGTTGATGTCGGTATCGGTAATTAAAGAGTTGGACAATATCGGAATATCGGCAAAAAGCCATTATCGGACATCACTAAACAGAAGTGCCTACTGTAATTCCAAGAAAGCTCTGTTTTGATATTTGACACATAATATCCAAAACCTTTCTCAAAATTGAATATTTAATGTGAAACATTGGAGCATTCACAGATAAATACATCATAAAAACATTGCTTTAATTCACTATTATATTTGAACAACAGTATATATATATATATATATATATATATATATATATATATATATATATATATATATATATATATATATACACCGGTATATATATCAGTGACGTGCAGTCACTGGAGGCAGGTGAGGCCAAAAAAAATGTAAAAAGAAAAAAAATTTATTAAATTGTTATAAGTATCCAGTGATTATACTATAAAGTTATTTTCCATTTAACTTCACCAGTTTTAGATTATTTTTATTCAAAATCGCTGAATTTTCACATTTGCCGTTCAAATACTGAGAAGAGACGGGGTGAACAGCAGCCAGTTGAGGCATGTCACTCAATTGTGCCTCACCATGGATTGCGGACTCGGCTAACTGCTGGTCTGCTGTGCAGTGAGACCGTATTGCTATATGAATTATATTATACATTTCCATAGTTTAGTTAGCTGAGGTATATAATGTACAGTGTATTTTGTCAACAACTGTATGTGTGTAACGTATTTCTTGTGCTGAGCAATCATAAAACTGCTGCGAAGACGCACTGTGTGAGGCTCGCGTAATCCCGCCTCCCGGTGCCGGTTAATGCACCTCCGCCGCAGACTGCACTCCCCGACGGGAGCGCCACACCAACCAAAGCCGACACCCAAGGCCGACACCCAAACCCTCCACGTGCAAGACCGAATCCACCCAAAAAAAGTCACTTAACAAGAAGCCAAAAAGTGCAAAAACAATACTCGCGCCGGAGGAGCCGTGAACGACTGCAGGGACACAACATTAGGTACACCTGCAGACTGCAGCACGGATTTCATATTTAATTCATTCACAACTCCTCCAAAACGAACACCACTGTTCCCGCACTTATAAGTAAAGGTAAGACCATAATAACGTTTTTTTTATTAAATGTGCTTTTTTGTGTGCTACAGTTTGTATGTGTAAAGTTAAAGTACCAATGATTGTCACACACACACTAGGTGTGGTGAAATTTGTCCTCTGCACTTGACCCATCCCTTGATCACCCCCTGGGATGTGAGGGGAGCAGTGGGCAGCAGCGGCGCCGCGCCCGGGAATAATTGTTGGTGATTTAACCCCCAATTCCAACCCTTGATGCTGAGTGCCAAGCAGGGAAGAATGCTGGTATGAGCTTTTAAACATAACCCGTTAACTGCTGCCAATCAAATGGTGAATACGATACTCTTTAGGGTTCATATGTTTGTAAATCTGACTGTGATGAAGTCAGTGCCTCACCAGCCATGAACCTCAACGCACGTCACTGATATATATATATATATATATATATATATATATATATATATATATATATATATGTATATATATCACTAGATCAGCTTTAAACCTATCCATCGATTATATGTTCTTATGATTTTTTGAGCAATGACGGTTTTAAAGAAAAATAAACTTCCTGCTTGGCAGCTTTGTGTTATTAGTGTCAACATTTTTTTCCTTACATTACACATATTAGCACTTTTATTCCACTGTTTATTTTTTATTAATAGTAATTTTTAAATGTGCCACGGGCCGTTAAAACAACAACTGGGACCGGCAAATGGCCCCAGGGCCACACTTTGGATAGAAGTGCCTACTGTAATTCCAAGAAAGCTCTGTTTTGATATTTGTGCCTGAACAAAAGGATAACCCTCCTTATGTTACCGTTTTGAAATTATTTGTCTATTATCCTGTTTCGATGCAAAAGACACCAAGTCAACACTTTTCTTGCGTTTGTTTGAACTATCATCGTGTGCTGGTTGCTAGCTAGCAAGCTAGCTACTTGGCTACTAGCTAAGCTACAATGGCCCAGAATGGTGTCGGACATCAAAACTTAACATGCCGTGGTCGAAGGGGATTGACCAACACGGCGTGTGTCTGAAAGCAGCGTGGTTTACAACTGCGCGACATCGGTTTCGAACCAGTTTAAAAAATGAAAATAAGTCAAGCTAAGGAGCAGGTTTAAAGCCTCTATTTATCGTGACGTTTACAACTCGGCGTTCAAGTGCCGTCGGAAATGTGGCAACTATTCACATAAGAGACAATGTATATGTCGTGTTCAAATATACAGCAATACAATGATGTTCACTTTCATAGTGTGAACGTATTTTTGGAGCAGAATATTGATTTCACGTGTATATCGATATATGGTGTAGTAACGAAGTAATACACTAAAAGATAAACACTACACAACGAGCACTACACAAGTCGATCTCTTTTATATTAGTCAATAGAATTATTGTCCATGGATAACGACCATGATATTTTAGCCTGGTGTTGTTGATTCGATTCGCATTTTTTTCCATGTCCGTCGTCGTCAAGTGAAGAAAACATATTTAATCGACATTTGCAAATATATGATCCCCCGTCGTACGTGAACGCATCACCCCAAACCCCCTACGCTAGCACTCCAGGACCTGCTTATGGCCTTCGTTCCCGTTGGGACTCCGGTGACAAACGGCCGAAAAATGGGAAACAGTCGTTGTCTCACACCGCATTCACCCGCAGAGCATTACATCCACCAATATTTTACCTTTCGGGGCTCCGGACTCTCCATTAACCGGGACTGAAGTCTGTCCACTGTTTCCAGCAGGTCCTCCGCCATGTTTACTGTTGGCAAATGTTTGCCCGGAAGCGGCTTCATCCCGACGGAGATGGGGAAGCAGATTTCCGTTATTTTAATGCGTTGTTTTATGGCCATTAAGAAAACAGAACATCCACGAAGAGTCCAAATTACAGACTTTTAAACTGCAACTGGTCGATCGCGGCCTGCGGGTGGTTTTAAAGGGCAATTTATTTAGGGAGTTGCTCGAAGACGGAAGTACGTCATCGTTGTCGTCAACATACACTTGTTTACGTTACTGTTTTATTTAGGTTAAGTTTTATTTCTTATTATATGATTAAAATGTGATGGACAACACCATCAGAATATTGTTATAATTAAAATATTCAGGACTAATTGTGACGGATTGTTAAAATAGTCCATCTACGTGTCCTAATACAAACCCCGTTTCCATATGAGTTGGGAAATTGTGTTAGATGTAAATATAAACGGAATACAATGATTTGCAAATCCCTTTCAACTTATATTCAATTGAATGCACTACAAAGACAAGATATTTGATGTTCAAATTAGTTTTTGCAAATAATAATTAACTTAGAATTTCATGGCTGCAACACGTGCCAAAGTAGTTGGGAAAGGGCATGTTCACCACTGTGTTACATCACCTTTTCTTTTAACAACACTCAATAAACGATTGGGAACTGAGGATACTAATTGTTGAAGCTTTGAAAGTGGAATTCTTTCCCATTCTTGTTTTATGTAGAGCTTCGGTCGTTCAACAGTCCGGGGTCTCCGCCGTCGTATTTTACGCTTCATAATGCGCCACACATTTTCGATGGGAGACAGGTCGGGACTGCAGGCGGGCCAGGAAAGTACCCGCACTCTTTTTTTACGAAGCCACGCTGTTGTAACACGTGCTGAATGTGGCTTGGCATTGTCTTGCTGAAATAAGCAGGGGCGTCCATGAAAAAGACGGCACTTAGATGGCAGCATATGTTGTTCCAAAACCTGTATGTACCTTTCAGCATTAATGGTGCCTTCACAGATGTGTAAGTTAGCCATGCCTTGGGCACTAATGCACCCCCATACCATCACAGATGCTGGCTTTTGAACTTTGCGTCGATAACAGTCTGGATGGTTCGCTTGCCCTTTGGTCCGGATGACACGATGTCGAATATTTCCAAAAACAATTTGAAATGTGGACTCGTCAGACCACAGAACACTTTTCCACTTTGCATGAGTCCATCTTAGATGATCTCGGGCCCAGAGAAGCCGGCGGCGTTTCTGGATGTTGTTGATAAATGGCTTTCGCTTTGCATAGTAGAGCTTTAACTTGCACTTACAGATGTAGCGACCAACTGTATTTAGTGACAGTGGTTTTCTGAAGTGTTCCTGAGCCCATGTGGTGATATCCTTTAGCGATTGATGTCGGTTTTTGATACAGTGCCGTCTGAGGGATCGAAGGTCACGGTCATTCAATGTTGGTTTCCGGCCATGCCGCTTACGTGGAGTGATTTCTCCAGATTCTCTGACCCTTTTGATGATATTATGGACCGTAGATGTTGAAATCCCTAAATTTCTTGCAATTGCACTTTGAGAAACGTTGTTCTTAAACTGTTTGACTATTTGCTCACGCAGTTGTGGACAAAGGGGTGTACCTCGAACCATCCTTTCTTGTGAAAGACTGAGCATTTTTTGGGAAGCTGTTTTTATACCCAATCATGGCACCCACCTGTTCCCAATTAGCCTGCACACCTGTGGGATGTTCCAAATAAGTGTCTGATGAGCATTCCTCAACTTTATCAGTATGTATTGCCACCTTTCCCAACTTCTTTGTCACGTGTTGCTGGCATCAAATTCTAAAGTTAATGATTATTTGCAAAAAAAAAAAAGTTTATCAGTTTGAACATCAAATATGTTGTCTTTGTAGTATATTCAACTGAATATGGGTTGAAAAGGATTTGCAAATCATTGTATTCCGTTTATATTTACATCTAACACAATTTCCCAACTCATATGGAAACGGGGTTTGTAAATACAATGCAATGCAATTCCATCTATTTTCTACAGCTTTATAATATAAAATATAGTATTAATGGGGTATGTTTGCTATGATATTCTAACAGTTTAATTAAATAATTATTGAAATAAGCTGTAGATGCTGCATTATAATCTTTATTCGTACGTTCCCATAGGCCTGCAGCGCAGAGGTTTCACCACTGGAGGGCAGCAGAAACAGATTGGACACAAAGGAGACGAAAAACACTCTAAAAGCACACAAGTGTTTTTTTTACATGTTTTTTACTCGTTGCATGACCATTTTAATTTCGACCAAATTTAAAGTAAGACAATTTAAGCTTAAACTGGGGCTGGTTGTTGAGGTGGGGTCTGGTATGAGGACCTCTTAAGGCAAAGGTGTGATACTCAAGGTCCAGGGGCCAGATCTGACCCACTACATAATTTTACATGGCCCGCGAATAATAATGTGTGCCAATAAAATACTTTATTTTTCTTTTTTTATCAAATGTATTCATTCTTGGGCAGCACGGTGGTAGAGGGGTTAGTGCGTCTGCCTCACTATACGAAGGTCCTGGGTTCGATCCTGCGCTTGGGATCTTTCTGTGTGGAGTTTGCATGTTCTTCCTGTGACTGCGTGGGTTCCCTCCGGGTACTCTGGCTTCCTCCCACCCCCAAAAACATGCACCTGGGGATAGGTTGATTGGCAACACTAAATTGGCCCTAGTGCAGTGGTTCTTAACCTGGGTTCGATCGAACCCAGGTTAATATATATATATATATATATATATATATATATATATATATATATATTGTTGCGTTTGGACTAGATGTTCCTCCCAGGGAATTTAAGTTGCTGGTCACTCCCAAGTTCTTTTGATGACACATAAGCTGAGTTCTTTGACCACCAGAAAGAATGGGTATTTTGTGATTTATTTTCAAAGCTTTGAAAATAAACGTGAGACCAATCCAGTACAGCAAGCCTTCACTAGTGCAGCTAAAATGGTTTAATCTAACATACGGAAAAACTTCTCTTCTATATTGTCTCCCCCCCTCCCTCGTTCTCTCTCACCTTAACACAAGCTCATTGTGCCTCTTATCTAGAGCCGGCCTGAGACGAAAAGCAGAGAGGACTCCTCCCCCACATTCCCAAGCCTCAAAACTGGCAGACAACCAAAAGAGAACAAATGGAAGAACACTAGCTGTTTTGTAATATGACTATGAAAGTAAAGAAGTAACACTTAAATATGGATATATGTAAATATCTGCCTCCGACAATATATATATATATATATATATATATATATATATATATATATATATATATATATATATATATATATATAAGAAATACTTTCATTTCAGTGAATTCTAGCTATAACTATACTCCTCCCCCTTAACCCCGCCCACCCCCCACCCCCCAATCTCCCGAATTCGGAGGTCTCAAGGTTGGCAAGTATGATTACTAGGTGTAAGGCAAACACTTTATCTCCGTGATTATTGTACCGGTGAGTATTCTGTGGTTTTCTATGGTTCATATGGTTCCGGTGCCACTTTCTGTTTTCGCAACTTGTGATTGGATACTCACCTGGCACTCCCAAATGAGTATCCAATCACAGGGTAAGGCCAGCTAGAAGGCCTTACTGACAACAACTCGTGATCTGATTGGCTATCGCAATTGTCTACCAACTCTATGTGTCCGTTCACTTACAGTGCACAGACGCCTGCATTGTTGATTCTGAAGGCCCGGGAAGATTTGGTACAGCATGGCAACCAATGTTCTCACCTGCACTGGCTTCCTGTGCACTTAAGATGTGACTTCAAGGTTTTACTACTTACGTATAAAATACTACACGGTCTAGCTCCGTCCTATCTTGTCGATTGCATTGTACCATATGTCCCGGCAAGAAATCTGCGTTCAAAGAACTCCGGCTTATTAGTGATTCCCAGAGCCCAAAAAAAGTCTGCGGGCTATAGAGCGTTTTCTATTCGGGCTCCAGTACTATGGAATGCCCTCCCGGTAACAATTAGAGATGCTACCTCAGTAGAAGCATTTAAGTCCCATCTTAAAACTCATTTGTATACTCTAGCCTTTAAATAGCCCCCCTGTTAGACCAGTTGATCTGCCGTTTCTTTTCTTTTCTCCTCTGCTCCCCTTTTCCTTGAGGGGGGGGGGGCACAGGTCCGGTGGCCATGGATGAAGTGCTGGCTGTCCAGAGTCGGGACCCGGGGTGGACCGCTCGCCTGTGCATCGGCTGGGAACATCTCTGCGCTGCTGACCCGTCTCCGCTCGGGATGGTGTCCTGCTGGCCCCACTATGGACTGGACTCTTACTATTATGTTGGATCCACTATGGACTGGACTCTCACAATATTATGTCAGACCCACTCGACATCCATTGCTTTCGGTCTCCCCTAGAGGGGGGGGGGGGTTACCCACATATGCGGTCCTCTCCAAGGTTTCTCATAGTCATTCACATCGACGTCCCACTGGGGTGAGTTTTTCCTTGCCCGTGTGTGGGCTTTGTGCCGAGGATGTCGTTGTGGCTTGTGCAGCCCTTTGAGACACTTGTGATTTAGGGCTATATAAATAAAGATTGATTGATTGATTGATTGAATTTTTCATGTGTGTGAGCAAACGCTAAAACTCCCTGAGCATTCAGTTGAGCCCATGTGAGCAACATCAGACATGCACACTGTGGCTACACCTCTCCCAAACCTGACTAAATAACAAGTTAAATCTCCATCCATCCATCCATTTTCTACCGCTTGTCCCTTTCGAGGTCGCAGG
This sequence comes from Nerophis lumbriciformis, assembly GCF_033978685.3. Taxonomy (NCBI): domain Eukaryota; kingdom Metazoa; phylum Chordata; class Actinopteri; order Syngnathiformes; family Syngnathidae; genus Nerophis; species Nerophis lumbriciformis. Next base: position 14,592,945 of record NC_084584.2, on the reverse strand, counting down.
GGGTGCTGGAGCCTATCTCAGTTGCATTCGGGCGGAAGGCGGGGTACACCCTGGACAAGTCCCCACCTCATCACAGGGCCAACACAGCTAGACAGACAACATTCTCTTATTATTATAATCAAATGACAGCAGTCATTTCCATGAGATTATTTTCTAATATAAGTGTTTAGGCCCACTTACAATGACAATAACAAAAAATATTGTTTTTCATGAACTGTGTACTTGTATTGTTTGTCTGAGTGGAGGTCCTGCTTTGGAAATAATTTGTACCCCTTTCAGACATTGCATTTAGTTCCCATTAAAACATTCACATGTTGCACAATGAGATGTAAGCAGGGGATCATTTGTACATTCCTGCAACTTCCTGTTTGTAAAAAATATATCTTTATTAGTATTTATTTAACATACTAACAGCATTTCATGATTAATATTTATAAATTAAGATTCCTAATAAATGACACTAGAATAAGCACACATTTGATTGGTAAATCATAGTGTAACGACCCTGGAATTACACTTTATGTGTGGTGTTGGAGTTGTCCGACTTTTTGTGTGGCTGTAAACGCATCACTGGCTAAGTGCCATATGTGCATGTGTTGGCGCAAGTGAGAAAGAGCGAGCGGCTGCTGTTGATATAACAAAGTTGCTTTTGGTCTGGTTTGTACTGCAGAAAATGACCAGTTTTGCTAGATATACTTTTTTTTACTAATGTTTTGGTGATGTGTTTATGGCCGACAATAAAGAGTTTTGCTCAGTAAAGTGATGGATGGAATTCATGTCCTCAAAGCGTCTCGACAGACGTTACAATATTTGAACAATGATGACGAAAACTGTTTTCTCTGTCGTGTCCGTGTGTCGAAAAATTGTTATGCGCTTATTTTTTTATTTGATTTTGTGCGTGGCATAGATTTGCCGTGCGCAGAGGACGCTTGAGCAGTGCGCAATTGCACAGGCGCGCACCTTAGAGGGAACATTGATGGCAACATAAGCGAGCTGAATTCTATTTGGATAAAAACTGTCAACTAAAAACAACAGCACTGGAAGGAGCGTAATATGACATTAAGAGAATATGAATACTTTGAGATATTTAGGGAAAGTAAATTATAAATTACTTTTATCTTTAATTATGATCATGATTTCTGGTTATGTTAGGCCAGCTGAGAAGGCCTTGCTGGCCTCTTGCTAATATATTGCTATGAGCCACACAAGACGACTGTATTTGGTTTTTAGTTTTGCTGAACAAACAACTATAAGAATTAAGGCATCATGTCACGCAGCTAAATTTCAGCCAGAGGCAAGCTGGTCTAGTTTGTGTTGCACGTTCACACAAACTTCCTGATTGTGGAATTGTTACGCTATATGCTAATTTAAACAACTTCTAATATACTTTGACATGGCATTTTATAAGCAGCTCGAACAGGGCGAAAAACATGCGTTGAAAAATCTGCTGCAGTCTGAGCACTAAATTCATATGATGTTAATTATCTGCTGTTTTTTCTTTATGTACAAGACTGGTGTGTTATCATAACTGGAACTGTTCAGATGTTATTAGGATGAAGCAAAACCAAACTCGTGTGTAAAATACGAAATAGTTTACTGCGGGATTCTTTTTTTTATGCTCTAAACCAGGGGCCTATAAACTTTTTGACTCGGGGGCCGCATTGGGTCAAAAAAATTTGGCCAGGCTATATATATATATATATATATATATATATATATATATATACAGTGGGGCAAAAAAGTATTTAGTCAGCCACCAATTGTGCAAGTTCTCCCACTTAAAATGATGACAGAGGTCTGTAATTTTCATCATAGGTACACTTCAACTGTGAGAGACAGAATGTGAAAAAACAATCCAGGAATTCACATTGTAGGATTTGTAAAGAATTTATTTGTAAATTATGGTGGAAAATAAGTATTTGGTCAATAACAAAAATTCAACTCAATACTTTGTAATATAACCTTTGTTGGCAATAACAGAGGTCAAACGATCACTATAGGTCTTTACCAGGTTTGCACACACAGTAGCTGGTATTTTGGCCCATTCCTCCATGCAGATCTTCTCGAGAGCAGTGATGTTTTGGGGCTGTCGCCGAACAACACGGACTTTCAACTCCCTCCACAGATTTTCTATGGGGTTGAGGTCTGGAGACTGGCTAGGCCACTCCAGGACTTTCAAATGCTTCTTACGGAGCATTCCTTCGTTGCCCGGGCGGTGTGTTTGGGATCATTGTCATGCTGGAAGACCCAGCCACATTTCATCTTCAAAGCTCTCACTGATGGAAGGAGGTTTTGGCTCAAAATCTCACGATACATGGCCCCATTCATTCTTTCCTTAACACGGATCAGTCGGCCTGTCCCCTTAGCAGAAAAACAGCCCTAAAGCATGATGTTTCCACCCCCATGCTTCACAGTAGGTATGGTGTTCTTGGGATGCAACTCAGTATTCTTCTTCCTCCAAACACGACGAGTTGAGTTTATACCAAAAAGTTCTATTTTGGTTTCATCTGACCACATGACATTCTCCCAACCCTCTGCTGTATCATCCATGTGCTCTCTGGCAAACTTCAGACGGGCCTGGACATGCACTGGCTTAAGCAGGGGGACACGTCTGGCCCTGCAGGATTTGATTCCCTGTCGGCGTAGTGTGTTACTGATGGTAACCTCTGTCACTTTGGTCCCAGCTCTCTGCAGGTCATTCACCAGGTCCCCCCGTGTGGTTCTGGGATTTTTGCTCACCGTTCTCATGATCATTTTGACTCCATGGGATGAGATCTTGCGTGGAGCCCTAGATCGAGGGAGATTATCAGCGGTCTTGTATGTCTTCCAATTTCTGATAATTGCTCCCACAGTTGATTTTTTCACACCAAACTGCTTGCCTATTGTAGATTCACTCTTCACAGTCTGGTGCAGGTCTACAATTATTTTCCTGGTGTCCTTCGACAGCTCTTTGGTCTTGAAGTGACCAAATACTTATTTTCCACCATAATTTACAAATAAATTCTGTAAAATTCCTACAATGTGAATTCCTGGATTTTTTTTCACATTCTGTCTCTCACAGTTGAAGTGTACCTATGATGAAAATTACAGGCCTCTGTCATCATTTTAAGTGGGAGAACTTGCACAATCAGTGACTGACTAAATACTTTTTTGCCCCACTGTATATATATATATATATATATATATATATTAGGGCTGTGAATCTTTGGATGTCCCACGATTCGTTTCAATATCGATTCTTGGGGTCATGATTCGATTCTAAATCGATTTTTTTTTTTCGATTCAACGCGATTCTCGATTCAAAAACGATATTTTCCCGATTCAAAAGAATTCTCTATTCATTCAATACATAGGATTTCAGCAGGATCTACCCCAGTCTGCTGACATGCAAGCAGAGTATTAGATTTTTGTAAAAAGCTTTTATAAAAGTAAAGGACAATGTTTTATCAACTGATTGCAGTAGTGTAAATTTGTTTTAACTATTAAATGAACCAAAAATATGACTTATTTTATCTTTGTGAAAATATTGGACACAGTGTGTTGTCAAGCTTATGAGATGCGATGCAAGTGTAAGCCACTGTGACACTATTGTTCTTTTTTTAATTTTTTTTAAAATAAATGTCTAATGATAATGTCAATGAGGGATTTTTAATCCCTGCTATGTTGAAATTGTAACTAATATTGATACTGTTGTTGATAATATTCATTTTTGTTTCACTACTTTTGGTTTGTTCTGTGTCGTGTTTGTGTCTCCTCTCAATTGCTCTGTTTATTGCAGTCCTGAGTGTGGCTGGGTCGGGTTTGGTTTTGGAATTGGATTGCATTGTTATGGTATTGCTGTGTATTGTTTTGTTGGATTGATTAATCAAAAAAATAAATAAATAAATAAATAAATAAATAAAATAAAATAAAAATAAAATCGATTTAAAAAAAATGAGAATCGATTCTGAATCGCACAACGTGAAAATCCCGATTCGAATTCGAATCGATTTTTTCCACACCCCTAATATATATATATATATCCATCCATTTTCTACCGCTTATTCCCTTTGGGGTCGCGGGGGGCGCTGGAGCCTATCTCAGCTACAATCGGGCGGAAGGCGGGGTACACCCTGGACAAGTCGCCACCTCATCGCAGGGCCAACACAGATAGACAGACAACATTCACACTCACATCCACACACTAGGGCCAATTTAGTGTTACTGTACATATATATATATATATATATATATATATATATATATTCCGAGAGCGATGATGTCACGTTATCGATGGGAAAATGCATTTTTGGCTAGGAGACACCAAAAGTAACAAGCGGTAGAAAATGTGTTAGAAAGGACAAATAAAAAAAAAAAAAACACATTTTTATTTTTTTTAATTTGGGACTTCCTCGGGCCGGATCCAGCCGGTGGGCCGTAGTTTGGGTACCCCTGCTCTAAAAAGGAGGTTTTTTTTAGCTTTCTCAAGGGATTTTTCAAATGTGGTTATTAGATCCCGTGATGAAGGATTTGTGCATTTTACATTGGTGTTTATGTACTCTATTTCATTTGTTTATGTTGTTTTTTCTATGTTGTTACCGTTTTGCATTTAGGTTCATGTAATAAAATGATAAGTATTTTTATTTTTGGGGCGGTAAAGTGTGTGGGGGGGCAAGCGATGATTCGCCCAGGGCGTATATCTAGCCAGGAACGCCTCTGGCAACAAATATTATATCATAAATTCTAAAAGTTGTTTTTTTTTAAGTACAAATGAATAACTAAACATCTGTTTGATTTATGATATCAAAGCAAATCCTCTATTAAATTGTACACAATTTTTTTTTTCGGGTAAAATTTTACGATGAAAAAAACCTGTCAGCTCAGAATTTTACCGTCAAAAAAAATGGCACCGTTTTTCCCAATATGCTGTAATAAATATTTATTACATTAAAATCTACGTACAGTGTTTTTTACATACAGTGCACTGTACGTAAAAAAAAAGAAAAAAAAAAAAAAGTCAAATGCATAATACATTTATATCCATGTATTATTCCGTGTTACACATGGCCCTCTGAGGGTAGCCATAACTGCGGGGTGGCCCTCAATGAAAAGGAGTTTGACACGGCTGTGACGTACGGGATATATTTGGCAGGGAGGGTGCCATGGGGTGCCTCTATTTGGACATGGCGGGCTTGGATATGGGGGCATGGGTTGGGGCGGGGGTGTCTGACGCTTACGTCACAACTGTAGTCTGGATCACGTGACAAGGACCAAGTACACACACACAAACAGAGCACCTTGGTTGAGAGACGGTGGGACAGTCATGAGGACTCTTTGAGGAAAGCAACAGAAAGAAGAGTGACTAAGGGTGAGCAAGCAAACAGGACAGAAAGGTAAATTGATTCTTATTTAGATTAGACACCCTTATGGGTTCCCAAAGTTGACCCTGCAAATGCCAGTAGATTGTGTTGCAAAAAGGCAGAATTACAGAAAGGTTTCAATTGGACGTGTGAAATAACTGCTGATGAAGAATAATGTAAGTGGATGGTGGGTTACTGTTAGTGTGTGTTACCTCTTATTTCCACACACACTTGCATGCATGCCGGGCGCCTATAAATACTCTGGTGAGATAAGCATAGCGCTGCTCAGAAATGCAATACTGGCATGTTTGATTAAACACGACTGGTGTAGTGTCATGGATTAAAAACGTGTTTCAGTATAAGACTTTTTGTGTGCTTACGTTTTTTTTTACTATTGTTTTAATTTGCTATCTAATTCGGCACCTGTTTCAACGTGTTGTGGTAAGCTCACCGAGCAGGATGCAATACATCTTCAAAATACATTACTGTAGAAAAAGAAAATTCCCGTATTTTTCGGAGTATAAGTCGCTCCGGAGTATAAGTCGCACCGGCCGAAAATGAATAATAAAGAAGGAAAAAAACATATATAAGTCGCACTGGAGTACAAGTCGCATTTTTTGGGGACATTTATTTGATAAAAGCCAACACCAAGAATAGACATTTGAAAGGCAATTTAAAATAAATAAAGAATAGTGAACAACAGGCTGAATAAGTGTACGTTATATGAGGCATAAATAACCAACTGAGAACGTGCCTGGTATGTTAACGTAACATATTATGGTAAGAGTCATTCAAATAACTATAACATATAGAACATGCTATACGTTTACCAAACAATCTGTCACTCCTAATCGCTAAATCCCATGAAATCTTATACGTCTAGTCTCTTACGTGAATGAGCTAAATATTATTATTTGATATTTTACGGTAATGTGTTAATAATTTCACACATAAGTCGCTCCCGAGTATAAGTCGCAGCCCCGGCCAAACTATGAAAAAAACTGCGACTTATAGTCCGAAAAATACGGTACTTATTTTTGTGAATTGAGGTTTAAAAACGTACACATTTTCATTTGGCAAAGATTATGCTACACTCTTTTTTAATACATGCACAACATGCACACGAACAGGCAGGAAATGTCGCGATTTAAGCTAGGCTAGCTAGCTTTTAGAGGGGAAGTGCACTTTTTTGGGGGAATTTTGCCTATCGGACACAATCATGAGAAACAAGAAGACAAAAGGTTTAGGTTTTTTTTTGCATTCTAACTTGTAAAAATCGTCCTGTTTTAGGTAGCTAGCAATGCAGCTAATGGGAGCAATCAAATATACCGCTAAATCACTTTAAAAATGCATTAAAAAACCGTCAACAACACGTCATTTACGTTTTTTAATCTGTATAATAATCAAGCTGCAGCAACATTGTTATTGTAAGATTGACCACCGAGGAACTCTTTTTCTATCGTAGTAACACATCGGCATGCTACGGTATTAGCTGTAAAAGCTAGCTACAGGGAGATATAAGCTGGCGTTTACGTCAGCATGAAACACGTTTGAGTTTGTAATGCACAACACTGCGATAAAACACCAATCTGTACTGACTGAAAAACATGAACATTTATATTACAGTATCTGTGTTATGAGTAGTACACAGTTAACTATACAGTGTATGTACTGTAGTTGTAATAACACACATGACGTGCTGCGTCTATCATGATTGATAGTAAAGTGGGACTCACTCGATTGGACAGTTTTCTGTTTGGTCCAGCTGGCCAGGGACGTGTGTTCCGGAGTATTTGGGGGTAAGCACTCCCTTTATGTCGAAATAGCTTGTCTCCAAATTCCACATTAGCAGCTGCGAGTCACGCCGACCTCACTCTCTCGGCTTCCGTCTGCTCTGACGTCTCACCCTCTTCTTCATGCTCGCTTCTAGAAGCAGTAGTTCATCCTCAGTTCATTCAGCAAATTGTAAATCCTCATTTTGTCCAAAAATAGTCGTCTTTGTTGTTTGTTACCAAGTCTGCCATGATTAGAAGACACACAAGCGTTTTATATCTGGAAGTAGGAACACACTGGAAGTCGGACATGCGCAGAAAAGGTCACTCCCGAAAAAGATTAAAATGATCAAACTATGGTAAATATTGAACATATTACATATTGTTATGAACGAGTCTGTTACTACATTATATACAGTATATACCGTATTTTTCGGACTATAAGTCGCAGTTTTTTTCATAGTTTGGCCGACTTATACTCAGGAGCGACTTATATGTGAAATTATTAACACATTACCGTAAAATATCAAATAATATTATTTAGCTCATTCACGTAAGAGACTAGATGTATAAGATTTCATGGGATTTAGCGATTAGGAGTGACAGATTGTTTGGTAAATGTATAGCATGTTCTATATGTTATAGTTATTTGAATGACTCTTACCATAATATGTTACGTTAACATACCAGGCACGTTCTCAGTTGGTTATTTATGCCTCATATAACGTACACTTATTCAGCCTGTTGTTCACTAGTCTTTATTTATTTTAAATTGCCTTTCAAATGTCTATTCTTGGTGTTGGATTTTATCAAATACATTTCCCCCAAAAATGCGACTTATACTCCAGTGCGACTTACATATGTTTTTTTCCTTCTTTATTATGCATTTTCGGCCGGTGCGACTTATACTCCGGAGCGACTTATACTCCGAAAAATACGGTATATACACTTGCAGTGTGTACACAAAACATTGATGGAGGGTTTTGAAGTGGTCTTGGAGGCTACAACGATGACTTCCATTAGCCGCAGATTCCAAGCGTTTTTTTAAATCATCTTTAAAAGCCTCATTAAAAAAAAAACGTGTGTTCTTGTTAGGGGTGTGGGAAAAAATCAATTTGAGTTCAAATGGCCATTCTCACGTTGTACGATTCAGTATCGATTCTCATTTTTCAAAATCGATTTTTTTATTTTTTTATTAATCAATCCAACAAAACAATACACAGAAATACCATAACAATGCAATCCGATTCCAAAACCAAACCCAACCCAGCAACAATCAGAACTGCAACAAACAGAGCAATTGAGAGGAGACACAAACACGACACAGAACAATCCAAAAGTAGTGAAACAAAAATGAATATTATCAACAACAGTATCAATATTAGTCACAATTTCAACATAGCAGTGATTAAAAATCCCTCATTGACATTATCATTAGACATTTATAAAATAAATAAATAAATAAAAAATTAACAATAGTGTCATAGTGGCTTACACTTGCATCGCATCTTATAAGCTTGACAACACACTGTGTCCAATATTTTCACAAAGATAAAATAAGTCATATTTTTGATTCATTTAATAGTTAAAACAAATGTACATTATTGCAATCAGTTGATAAAACATTGTCCTTTACAATTATAAAAGCTTTTTACAAAAATCTACTACTCTGCTTGCATGTCAGCAGACTAGGGTAGATCCTGCTGAAATCCTATGTATTGAATGAATAGAGAATCCTTTAGAATCAGAAAAATATTGTTTTTGAATCGAAAATCGCGTTGAATCGAAAAAAATCGATTTATAATCGAATCCTGACCCCAAGAATCGATATTGAATCAAATCGTTGGACACCCAAAGAATCGCAGCCCTAGTTCTTGTCTCTCATAATGATTGTGAACGATATGCAAAATTTAAAAAGGGTAATTATCGTCAAATGCATCATCCTGAATCTGTTAAATGTTATCTTACTCAATTGAATGTTTTAACAAATCGTACCTCCCCAAAATCATGACCCACGCTAGCGCCAAACCGAATCATGTTGTTAGCTATTGCTAGCTCATTCAGCCTCAGATATGTTGACAACAAATATAACTACAAACCCCGTTTCCATATGAGTTGGGAAATTGTGTTAGATGTAAATATAAACGGAATACAATGATTTGCAAATCATTTTCAACCCATATTCAGTTGAATATGCTACAAAGACAACATATTTGATGTTCAAACTGATAAACATTTTTTTTTTTTTGCAAATAATCATTAACTTTAGAATTTGATGCCAGCAACACATGACAAAGAAGTTGGGAAAGGTGGTAATAAATACTGATAAAGTTGAGGAATGCTCATCAAACACTTATTTGGAACATCCCACAGGTGAACAGGCAAATTGGGAACAGGTGGGTGCCATGATTGGGTATAAAAGTAGATTCCATGAAATGCTCGGTCATTCACAAACAAGGATGGGGCGAGGGTCACCACTTTGTCAACAAATGCGTGAGCAAATTGTTGAACAGTTTAAGAAAAACTTTCCTCAACCAGCTATTGCAAGGAATTTAGGGATTTCACCATCTACGGTCCGTAATATCATCAAAGGGTTCAGAGAATCTGGAGAAATCACTGCACATAAGCAGCTTAGGCCGTGACCTTCGATCCCTCAGGCTGTACTGCATCAACAAGCGACATCAGTGTGTAAAGGATATCACCACATGGGCTCAGGAACACTTCAGAAACCCACTGTCAGTAACTACAGTTGGTCGCTACATCTGTAACTGCAAGTTAAAACTCTCCTATGCAAGGCAAAAACCGTTTATCAACAACACCCAGAAACGCCGTCGGCTTCGCTGGGCCTGAGCTCATCTAAGATGGACTGATACAAAGTGGAAAAGTGTTCTGTGGTCTGTCGAGTCCACATTTCAAATTGTTTTTGGAAACTGTGGATGTCGTGTCCTCTGGACCAAAGAGGAAAAGAACCATCCGGATTGTTATAGGCGCAAAGTTGAAAAGCCAGCATCTGTGATGGTATGGGGGTGTATTAGTGCCCAAGACATGGGTAACTTACACATCTGTGAAGGCGCCATTAATGCTGAAAGGTACATACAGGTTTTGGAGCAACATATGTTGCCATCCAAGCAACGTTACCATGGACGCCCCTGCTTATTTCAGCAAGACAATGCCAAGCCACGTGTTACATCAACGTGGCTTCATAGTACAAGAGTGCAGGTACTAGACTGGCCTGCCTCTAGTCCAGACCTGTCTCCCATTGAAAATGTGTAGCGCATTATGAAGCCTAAAATACCACAACGGAGACCCCCGGACTGTTGAACTTAAGCTGTACATCAAGCAAGAATGGGAAAGAATTCCACCTGAGAAGCTTAAAAAATGTGTCTCCTCAGTTCCCAAACGTTTACTGAGTGTTGTTAAAAAGAAAGGCCATGTAACACAGTGGTGAACATGCCCTTTCCCAACTACTTTGGCACGTGTTGCAGCCATGAAATTCTAAGTTAATTATTATTTGCATAAAAAAAATAAAGTTTATGAGTTTGAACATCAAATATCTTGTCTTTGTAGTGCATTCAATTGAATATGGGTTGAAAATGATTTGCAAATCATTGTATTTCGTTTATATTTACATCTAACACAATTTCCCAACTCATATGGAAACGGGGTTTGTACTAGGATGCCAGAGGGTCGAAATTCACTTCATTATCGTTAAAAAGTATTCTTGCGTTATTTTTTTGGTTCCGCCAAAGATGTATTTGGCCATCACGCCTGTTGGAGAAGGACGTAAACAAAGCGGATAATCAAAACTGGAGGCGCCGACCAACACTTTCCTATGATATCAGCACAAGCCTGAACATAATCCAAAGCAATTTGACTCTCGGCGAGGGGAGTGGGGGGCTGTGACCTCATTGCGCTCCAGGATTTGAAATAGTTTGTGTCATCTAAGGGGCTCCACACCCTGGTGAAGGACAGCAGCTGTTGGCCCTGTCATATGAGGCATCTCATAATTAATTAATAGGGATGCTGAAAAAATGTATTCAATTCGCAAATCTGTCGTATTTATTAAGATTCGGAATCCTCACTCCAAGAATCAAAGTGTGTGCCAGGGGGCAGACTTTTATTTTCTAAACAGGTAATAAAAAGTCAAACAGAAGTTAAGTTTGACCAGTGAGCCGCGAGAGCTCTCATTAAGTGGCATTGAAATAACGTCGGACGGTCAGAAATATCCCGGTCAAGGCCGTTCGGTGCAGAATGCAGCTGTCGCACCTCCAACCCCCACGACACTTATACACCGTCCAACATGGCGTTCTGTTTTTACGCACGAGTTGTTTTTCAATCTCAACTCACTCTACATGTTGATCGTCCAAGAGTCACAACTAGCCACTGAAGTCCTCGCGCGGTTTATATTGTTGCTGTTACTCTTTAGTCCTGTAGGTGTTGCCGTTTGTGACTCTTGTCTAAACTAAATAAGGAAACATTTCCACCCCACTGTCAACATTTGAAAAAAAGGGACATTTTACTCAAAATAAGGGAAGATTTTCGGTAAATGAAATATATTTTTACAGACATTTCAATTTTCAACAAATGTAAATATTACCCCAAAACTATTTTGAGTCCTGTATTTGTTTTTACCTCTGTTTTCTCATTTGCTGTTTATCTACATATTGTTGCTGTTCCACTTGAGTCCTGTTGGTGTCACTGTTTCTAGCTTATTTCCGACATGTCAACGTTTATAATAATAGTAATAGTACATTTTATTTATAAGGCGCCTTTCTGGGCACTCAAGGACACCGTACAAAATCAAAACAATAAAATCAAATTGGATAAAAACAACAACAACAAAGATAGAGAAGAAAATATGATTACAATGAATAAGCAGTCAGGAATAGGTGTGTTTTGAAGAAAACGGCTATTTTCACAAAATAATGAAAGTTTTTAGCAAATAAAAAATATCCTTACAGACCTGCCAGTCTTTGAAAATGCAAATATTATCCCAAAACTATTTTTAGTATTCATTTTTTGCTGCTGAAAACAAGAGAAGATATTCTGCAAATAAAATATTTTTTACAGACATGCCAATCTTGAAGAAATTTACATGTGATTCCGAAACTTTTTTTCTTACTTCATGCTTTTTCTTCTGTTTTCTCATTTACCGTTTACATTTATATTGTTGCTGTTCCACTTAAATCCTGTAGGTGTCACTGTTACTATCTTATTTCTGCCCTCTGTTGAATACGGGTCAACATTTGAAATTTAAGAGAAAATTATTTAAATTAAGGGAATATTTTCTGTAAATGAAATATTTTTACACACTTGCCAATCCTGAAGAAATTTACATGTGATCTCAAAATTATTTTTAGTACCGTATTTTTTTGTTTTCTAATTTGCTATTTATTTATTGTTGCTGTTCCACTTATATTGTTGCTCTAGGTGTCACGGTTTCTAACTTATTTCCGCCCTTTGTCAACATTTGAAAATAAGAGAAATATTCTTGAAAATAAGGGAAGATTCTCTGCAAATAAAAATGTTTTTAACAGACCTGCCAATCTTGAAGAAATTTAAATGTGATCCCAAAACAATTGCTTTTCCTTCTGTTTTCTCTTTTGCTGTTTATATTTATATTGTTGCTGTTCCACTTAAATCCTATAGGTGACACTGTTAATCATTTATTTTCACCCTCTTCCAGACTTGCCAATCTTAAAGAAATGTAAATATAAACCAAAAACTATTTTTAGTACTATATGTGTTTTTCCTTCTGTTTTCTCTTTTGCTGTTTATATTTATAATGTTGCTGTTCCACTTAAATCCCTTAAGTGTCACTGTTACTAAATTATTTTCACCCTCTTCCAGACTTGCCAATCTTAAAGAAATGTAAATATAAACCCAAAACTATTTTTAGTACTGTATGTGTTTTTCCTTCTGTTTTCCCATTTGCTGTTTATATTTTTATATTGTTGCGATTCCACTGTTTCGTACTTATTTGCACCCTCTGTGGGATTCATGTCAACATTTGAAAATAAGAGAAATATTCCTGAAAATAAGGGAAGATTTTAATGAAATTAAAAATACTTTTACAGACTTGCTAATCTTAAAGCAATTTTAAATATAAACCCAAAACTATTTTTAGTACTGTATGTGTTTTTCCTTCTGTTTTCCCATTTGCTGTTTATATTTTTATATTGTTGCGATTCGACTTGTGTCCTATATGCGTCACCGTTTCGAACTTATTTTCACCCTCTGTGGGATTTATGTCAACATTTGAAAATAAAAAAAATATTCTGAAAATAAGGGAATATTTTAGTCAATTTAAAACATTTTTACAGATCTGCCAATATTAAATACATTTAAATATGATCCCCAAAGTATTTTTAGTGCTATATTTGTTTTTCCTTCTGTTTTTTATTTGTCCTTATACTTTTAGGTGCAGTGTGCTGTGTTAAACTCCGCCCGGCCAAAAAGGAGAAGAATTTGTGAAAGGGTCCTCAAGATAAAAACGATCTTGCTGGTGAGCCACCATCTTGTAAGGAAGTAAACACCGCGGTCAGTATGGCCCCCAAGAAGAAGGCCTCACGCCAGAAAAAGGTCATGCCTGACACAGTCAGCCAGGTCGCCATGGAGACCGCCCCCGTGCTCCTGAAGGTGGAGCGTCGAGGAGACGGCGTTGTGGTGGTGGAGAGCGCGGCTAAGAAGATCGAGCAGATGGCGGCGTTGGATATCGCCCAGCTGAACAGCCTCAACCTGCCCCTGCCGCCGCCCGTCATCAAGCCTGGCGAGAGAGGACTGGGCCTGGGCAGCGAGCTGACCCGGCCCCTGCACGGCAACGCCCTGCTCGAGGAGCTCAGCAAGATGCGGCAGGAAAAGTACGGCAATGTGACGTGATGTTCTCTCGCTACGATGTTTCAATTTGTCTTTCCTGGTCAGGTTCCTGACGGATCTGGAGTTGGGCTGCAAGACAAAATCCTTTGACGTCCACAAGTTGGTCATCTCCTCAGTCAGTCAGTATTTTCGCGAGATCCTGGCCAAAGATCCCGACATGAAGCGGCTGGAGCTACCGTCCCTTTCACCTCTTGGTAGGCCGCCCAGTGTATCAACAAGCATGATGAGCGCCATGTTTAACCGCTGATAACCCCCTGCAGGCCTGGCCAACGTCATCACCTTCGCCTACCTGGGCCGTGTGCACATGTCGCTCTACACCATTGGATGCACCGTGTCGGCCGCCGCCACCCTGCAGATCCCGCAGCTCCTCAAGATGTGCACAGACTTCCTGCTGGCCGAGCTCAACGTGCAGACGTGCGTGTACGTGTGGAATATTGCCGCCGCCTACAGTTTGCCGCCCGTGTGCGCCGCCGCCCGCCGCTTCGTGCTGGAAAACTTTGTGCAGTTTGCCGAGACGCCGCTCTTCACCCAGCTGACCCTGGAGCAGATCTCCGCCTTCCTACAGGACGACTCACTGTTGCTGCCCTCGGAGGTCACCGCCTTCCAGGTCAGACAGTAAAGTCACATTATCAGGTCATTTTAGCCAATCAGGAGCCGGAACAAAGTATTTGACAAAAAATGGCACAATAGGAGTCACTGATCTCTACCAAGGCAGAACAATCCTAAACTGCAAAAGCACAACCTTCTGGTTCCAGTTGTGTAGCTGTAGCGTCATCTGCTGGATGGGGTTGGTTACAGCACCCTTTTGCCACAACACACACTGTAAAAACAAGTTTTGAAGATTTTACGTTAAAATCTGGCAGTTTAGTCGGCGGAATTTTACTGTAAAAATCTTTTTACTGTAAAAATAGCGATTGTAGATTTTACATTTAAAAAATAAATAAATAATGATAAATGGGTTATACTTGTATAGCGCTTTTCTACCTTCAAGGTACTCAAAGCGCTTTGACAGTATTTCCACATTCACACACACATTCACACACTGATGGCGGGAGCTGCCATGCAAGGCGCTAACCAGCACCCATCAGGAGCAAGGGTGAAGTGTCTTGCCCAAGGACACAACGGACTTGACTAGGATGGTAGAAGTGGGGATTGAACCGCAGTAACCAGCAACCCTCCGATTGCTGGCACAGCCACTCTACCAACTTCGCCACGCCGCCCCTACGCCCAGATACCTTGACTTCCGGTTGAAAAAAATAGCAAACAAAAAAAAAAAGCTAAATAAGAAGTAAAAAATGCTACTAACAATGAAAGTTCCTCCGACAAACAAGACACCAAACTTTTGCAATGATCCCACACCGAAAAATAAATGTGACTGGCTTAATCAGATAGATAGATAAATAGATAGATAGATAGATAGATGGATAGATCTTTATTGTCATTGCACAAGTACAACGAAACTTTGTTTTCAGCACAAACCCGTTCAAGATTAGACAAACAAACAGTGTACAGGGTTACAGAACAGGAACACTGATGGGTCGCCACAAGGCGCCCCGTAAAAGATGGGGGAAAAAGGTAAAACGCTGGGGAAGGATGAGTAAAAAAATACAATCTAGACTGGTCTTCTAAGGGGGCCCAGTCTGGAGTGGGAAAAAACTTCCATAGCAAAGCACATATACATATTACAACGTACATCTTGAGATATCTAGCAACAGAGGGAAGGGAGTGCGAGGTCATGATGGTAGGCCGCAGCTCTCAGGCGCTGACCATCCATTCATCACCCCTATGGGATTTGCGTCGAGGGCGTTGGGTTACGGGGGTGGGGTGTGTATGTGTGGCGTATATTTTTGTGGTTGCATTTGTGTGTGTAAGCCCGTAGTGTGTCTCTGTTCCGCGGCCTTGATGTTTGTGCAGTCGCTAGTCCAAAGTCAACAACAACAGGTATGTGTCCATGAGAGATAAGAAGGGAGTTTGTTGTGTCTTCGCTGCACTGTCCTTCGGGAGAGTCTCGACGCCAGGGAAACAATCCAAGTTAGAATGTTTTGTATGCGAGTGAAAATAAAATTTGCTTTTCACTCTAAATTGTCTATTCTCCCAAGAGTCCGTCGTGTGTCACGACAGCAGGTCCGCTCAAACCCAAGATCTTGTCAATTTCGTTGAGGCCAGTTAAATAGTTCCAATATTTAGATTTGGAGAGCAGTGCAAAAAGAGGCAACAAGAAAGTTAAGACAAGACAAAGAAGCAAGCAGGAGAGATAAGGGAGAGGAAAATGAATACTGCTTAGGGGATAGCAGCAGGTGAAAAACCTAAAATCAATCAATCGAAGTTTTGAGCTTAATCACAAGTGCTTAATCACAAGTGTCTCAAAGGGCTGCACAAGCCACAACGACATCCTCGGCTCAGGTCCCACATCAGGGCAAGAAAAAAACTCAACCCACTGGGCGCAGTGAGAAACCTTGGAAGTGAAGACTAGAATGTTACCATAAAAATAACAGTGGCAGTGTTTTTTCAATTTACAGTAATTGACAGAATTTTTTTTATTTAGATTTAACAGTAAAAAAAACCTGGCAGCTCGGTGGCCAGAATTTTACTGTAAAAATAACAGATGTACCGTTATTCAAATTACAGTAGTTCACTGTAAAAACATATTACGGTAAAATTCTGTCACCTTTTTACAGTAAAAATCCAAGATTGTTATTTTTACAGTGCAACAACGACTACTAAGTTCTCAAAATTGATCGGCTTCCTGCCCGGCACACGACACTCTACGAAGTTCCTTGGAGATTGGTCGAGTAGTTTTGACGTACTCCTGCTAAAAACAAACCGGCAGGAATTCCACTTTCCTCAATGGTCTATTTTCATCTGCGCCAGCAGCTGTTTGAACATGTGACAGCCTGAGAGGTTCCAAAAACACAGCTGAGGGAAAAATGAGTCGTATTTTTAACTCCACCTCTAGGGGGCTCTTCAGTCACATTACATACTAACATGCCACCTTTTGTCTTAGACATTTCACTGGTTACATTTTCGAAGTTGATTGTTATTAAAAGTCAAAACCCAAAACCAGTGAAGTTGGCATGTTGTGTAAATGATAAATACAAACAGAATACAATGATTTTCAACTTATATTCAATTGAATAGACTGCAAAGACAAGATATCTAATGTTTGAACTGAGAAACGTAATTTTTATTTGCAAATAATCATTAACTTACAATTTAATGGCAGCAAGACATTGCAAAAAAGTTGTCACAGGGGCATTTGTATCACTGTGTTACATAGCTTTTCCTTTTAACAACACTCAGTAAACGTTTGGGAACTAAGAAGACCAATTTTTTAAGCTTTTCAGGTTGAATTATTTCCCCTTTTTGCTTGATGTACAGCTTATGTTGTTCAACTGTCCAGGGTCTCCGTTGTGGTATTTTAGGCTTCATAATGCGCCACACATTTTCAACGGGAAACAGGTCTGGACTACAGGCAGGCCAGTCTAATACCCGCACTCTTTTAATACAAAGCCACGCTGTTGTAACACGTGCAGAATGTGGCTTAGCATTGTCTTGCTGAAATAAGCAGGGGCGTCCATGAAAAAGACGTTGCTTGGATGGTAACATATGTTGCTCCAAAACCTGTATGTACCTTTAATGGTGCCTTTACAGATGTGTAAGTTACCCATGCTTAGGACACTAATACATCCTCATACCATCACAGATGCTGGCTTTTGAACTTTGCGCCTATAACAATCCGAATGGTTCTATTCCTCTTTGGTCCAGAGGACATGAAGTCCACAGTTTCCAAAAAAAAAATTTGAAATGTGGACTCGTCAGACCACAGAACACTTTTCCACTTTGCATCAGTCCATCTTAGATGAGTTTGGGCCCAGCAAAGCCAGCGGCGTTTCTGGGTGTTGTTGATAAATGGCTTTTGCTTTGCATAGTAGAGTTTTAACTTAAAAAGTTAAAGTTAAAGTACCAATGATTGTCACACACACACTAGGTGTGGCGAGATTATTCTCTGCATTTGACCCATCACCCTTGATCACCCCCTGGGAGGTGAGGGGAGCAGTGGGCAGCAGCGGTGGCCACGTCCGGGAATCATTTTTGGTGATTTAACCCCCAATTCCAACCCTTGATGCTGAGTGCCAAGCAGGGAGGTAATGGGTCCCATTTTTATAGTCTTTGGTATGATTCGGCCGGGGTTTGAACTCACAACCTACCGATCTCAGGGCGGACACTCTAACCACTAGGCCACTGTAACTTGCACTTACAGATGTAGTGACGAACTGTAGTTACTGACAGTGGTTTTCTGAAGTGTTCCTGGGCCAATGTGGTGATATCCTTTACACGCTGATGTCGGTTTTTGATCTTGCCGCTTACGTGCAGTGATTTCTCCAGATTCTCTGAACCTTTAGATGATATTACTGACCGTAGATGGTGAAACACCTAAATTCCTTGCAATAGCTGGTTGAGAAATGTTGTTGTTAAACTGTTTGACAATTTGCTCACGCATTTGTTCGCAAAGTGGTGACCCTCGCCCCATCCTTGTTTGTGAATGACTGAGCATATCATGGAAGCTGCTTTTATACCCAATCATGGCACCCACCTGTTCCCAATTAGCCTGTTCACCTGTGGGACGTTCCAAATAAGTGTTTGATTGGCATTCCTCACTTGTGCCAGCTTTTTTTGAAACATGTTGCAGGCATCAAATTCCAAATTAGCTAATATTTGCAAAAAATAACAAAGTTTACTAGTTCGAACGTTTAAGGGGAACATTATCACCAGATCTATGTAAGCGTCAATATATACCTTGATGTTGCAGAAAAAAGACCATATATTTTTTTAACCGATATCCGAACTCTAAATGGGTGAATTTTGGCGAATTAAACGCCTTTCTATTATTTGCTCTTGGAGCGATGACGTCACAACGTGACGTCACATCAGGAAGCAATCCGCCATTTTCTCACTTTCGGCGGTGTGTTGTCGGAGGGTGTAACAACACGAACAGGGACGGATTCAAGTTGCACCAGTGGCCCAAAGATGCGAAAGTGGCAAGAAATTGGACGAAATTTGTTCAAAATACGAGGCTGTGGGGAAAGCCGACGAAATGGTCAGTCGTTTGTTCCGCACACTTTACCGACGAAAGCTATGCTACGACAGAGATGGCAAGAATGTGTGGATATCCTGCGACACTCAAAGCAGATGCTGACATCAACTCCAAAACTGGACAGATCAGCTTTCAGGAAAAGAGAGCGGATGAGGGTATGTCTACAGAATATATTAATTGATGAAAACTTTATTCATTACTCGCGGTTTTACGTAAATTATTATACATAAACTGTGTTTACCAGTAATTTAGCTTAAAATCATTTATTTTTTTCAATCATTCGAGTACATTCGGGTAGTCTTGTGTAATGCAGTATTTTGTGTCTATTTAGGTATGGTTAACCTGAGTGCTGAAATCGTGGAAAAATATATGTTCTTAGCGCGCCTGAAATGGGCTGTCTGCACTCTCAAAGTGCATGTTGTTGCCAAATGTATTTCATATGCTGTAAACCTAGTTCATAGTTGTTAGTTTCCTTTAATGCCAAACAAACACATACCAATCGTTGGTTAGAAGGTGATCGCCGAATTCGTCCTCGCTTTCTCCCGTGTCGCTGGCTGTCGTGTTGTTTCGTCGGTTTCGCTTGCATACGGTTCAAACCGATATGGCTCAATAGCTTCAGTTTCTTCTTCAATTTCGTTTTCGCTACCTGCCTCCACACTACAACCATCCATTTCAATACATGCGTAATCTGTTGAATCGCTTAAGCCGCTGAAATCCGAGTCTGAATCCGAGCTAATGTCGCTATACCTTGCTGTTCTATCCGCCATGTTTGTTTGTATTGGCATCACTGTGTGACGTCACAGGAAAATGGATGGGTGTATATAACGATGGTTAAAATCAGGCACTTTGAAGCTTTTTTTAGGGATATTGCGTGATGGGTAAAATTTTGAAAAAAACTTCGAAAAATAAAATAAGCCACTGGGAACTGATTTTTAATGGTTTTAACCCTTCTGAAATTGTGATAATGTTCCCCTTTAAGTATCATGTCTTTGCAGTCTATTCAATTGAATGTAGGTTGAAAAGGATTTGCAAATTATTGTATTTGTTTTTTTATTTACGAATTACACAATATGCCAACTTCACTAGTTCTGGGCATTGTATAAACAGTGCGTGTGATTATGTGATTCCCCCTATTGCAGGGGTCGGCAACCCGCGGCTCCGGAGCCGCATGCGGCTCTTTGATCACTCTGATGCGGCTCAGCTGCATACTTGCTGACCTTCCCGATTTTCCCGGGAGACTTCCAGATTTTGGTGCCTCTCGCAGAAACCTCCTGGGATTGATATTCTCCCATTTTCACCCTATCAATGATAATAAGGGTGTGTTGTGATGGTACAGCATTTAGCACCCTCTACAACCTGTATTAACAGAGTGCCAGCCCAGCCGCTTTTTTATTGCATTTTCTGCTTGCACTTGTAAGTGACAGCAAGGCATACTTGGTCAACAGCCACACAGGTTACACTGACGGTGGCCGTATAAAATAACTTTAACACTCTTACTAATAATGCACCACACTTTGAACCAAAACCAAACAAGAATGACAAACACATTTCGGGAGAACATCTGCACCTTAACACAACATAAACACAACAGAACAAATACCCAGAATTCCATGCAGCCCTGACTCTTCCGGGCTACATTATACACTCCTGCTACCACCAAACCCCGCCCCCACCCCAACCCTGCTCCCTCACACATCACCCCCCCCGACTCATAGAGGGGGGGGGTGATGTGTGAGGGAGAGGGTTGGGGGTGGGGGCGGGGGGGGGGGGTGGGGGGGTGTATAATGCAGCCCGGAAGAGTTAGGGCTGCATGGGATTCTGGGTATTTGTTCTGTTGTGTTTATGTTGTGTTAATGTGCAGATGTTCTCCCGAAATGTGTTTGTCATTCGTGTTTGGTGTGGGTTCACAGTGTGGCGCATTATTAGTAAGAGTGTTAAATTTTTTTATACCTCCACCGTCAGTGTAACCTGTGTGGTTGTTGACCAAGTATGCCTTGCTGCCACTTACGTGAGCAAGCAAATGCCCCATACACCGTGTGGCTGGGCTGGCACGCTGATTGTAGTGGGCGTTAAATGCTGTACCTTCACGGCACGTACGAGAGATCAGTGTGATATCCGTAATCTCCTGGAGAAATCGGGAGGGTTGACAAGACTGACGCTGTCAAGCACCATTCGTATAAAACCCGCGGGCCGCACTAATATCCTATTTTCATGTAAAGGTGTGGACCGAGTGTCTGAGACCCTTGCATTATACATAGCATAAAGCAAAAAAAACCTTTGTATGCAGTGTTATTTCATGTTAAATTTCAAAAGATTTTTGTGGCTCCCATTGTTTTCTTTAATTTGTGAAACTGGTCAAAATGGCTCTTTGACTGGTAAAGGTTGCCGACCCCTGCCCTAGTGGTTGTGGCCCTCAGCAACCGCATCGAGTGTCTATGCCAGGGGCCGGCACTGGCAGCAAGAGTCAAAAGGTATAAATCAACATCTCACAGGCTCATCTTCTTCTTCTTCTTTGGTTCTTTTCCCAGCTGGCCATGAAGTGGCTGGACTTTGACGTCGCCCGCCAGCCTCACGCCGCCGCCCTCTTGTCCCACGTGCGCTTCGAGACCATCCCTGCCAGCGAGCTGGTGAGCCAGATTCAGCCTGTGCCGCGCATGATGCTGGACGCCCAGTGCCACCGCCTGCTGGTGGACGCCATGAACTACCACCTGCTGCCCCACCAGCAGAACACGCTGCAGTCCCGCCGCACGCAGCTGCGCAGCAGCCACCAGACCTTGCTCACCATCGGCGGCCGGCCCTCACTCACCGAGCGCGCCCTCAGCCGCGAGGTGGGCGCCCTTTTTTAAGCGCCGTTTTTAAAATGCCGGACGTGACCTTTCGATTAATGTGTCCAGGTGCTGTGGCGGGACCCCCGCGAGGGCGGAGCAGCCTGGCGCCACCTCACGCAGCTCCCAGCAAAAAGCTTCAATCAGTGCGTGGCCGTGATGGATGGTTTCCTGTATGTAGCGGGCGGGGAGGACCAGAATGATGCTCGAAACCAGGCCAAGCACGCCGTCAGCACCCTCAGCAGGTGAGACTCAGTCATCCCCATTTGGGGTCTCTATAGAGCAGCGACAGGTGAAGTTTCTGATTTCCGCCGACAGGTACGACCCCCGCTTCAACACCTGGCTTCACCTGGCTAGCATGCGTCAACGCCGCACTCATTTCTCGCTAGCAGCCAGCGGGGGGCGCCTGGTTGCCATTGGCGGGCGAAACGTGGAAGGCCTCCTGGCCACGACTGAGAGCTACCTGCCCTCCTCCAACACCTGGCAGATGCGCGCCCCCATGGAGGTGCCACGCTGCTGCCACGCCAGTGCCACCCTCCCCTCCGGAGACATCCTAGTGAGCGGCGGCTACATCAACTGCGCCTACTCCCGCTCGGTGGCGTGCTACAGCGTGGAGAGTGACACCTGGACACAGAAGCCCCCCATGGAGACGCCCCGCGGCTGGCACTGCTCCGCCACTCTGGGCGGTAAGGTGTACGTAGTGGGTGGGAGCCAGCTGGGGCCCGGCGGGGAGCGGGTGGACGTGCTCAGCGTGGAGGTCTTTTCCGCCGAGGGCGACGGCACATGGAGCAGGGCCGCGTCGCTTCCGCTGGGCGTGAGCACGGCGGGGCTGTCGCCGCTGACCGACAAGCTGTACCTGCTGGGGGGGTGGAACGAGGCGGAGAAGCGCTACAAGGCTGCCGTCCAGACCTACGACCCGGCCACAGACAGCTGGTCCCGAGCGGAGGACCTGCCCGAGCCCACGGTGGGCGTGTCCTGCTGCGCGCTGTCCCTGCCGCCCCGCCATGCACCGCGCCGCCAGCAGCACCGCAACACGCCGGGCCACGAGGAGCAGCAGCAGCCCGGGAAGAACCGCAGCAGAGAGAGTAGCGAGACGCCGGCACAAAGCATTACGGCGTAGACAAACTGCAGAACGTCTGGATCACGTCTGCCCGGCAACAATATTCATAAATATTATTAGTCAATTTATATCCAAACAAGGAAGTGACGAGTTGAATGAAAGAAGGTAGAACTGGATGAATTGAAGGAGATTTGACGGTTAAAAAAAAGTGACAGATATTTGAAACAATATGAATATTTACCTTGCGGTGTCCAACGTGATCCCAGAGGCATGAAAATGAGAAAAATGTGACGGAAACTTGAAGGAAGCAGGTGGAGTGTGAGAGCTGAAATGAGGACGATGAAGATGATGGAGAAACCAGAAGGCTGCTTTTGAACGAACATCCGAAGAGTAACCAGAGTTGTTTGTGTGATCGCCAGCGAGATCAATACGGTGCATCTTAATCAATTAATCCTTCATCGAATCAGACTAGGAGAACAATTAAAGACTCAGGATGTGTTATTCATTTTCCGGTTTATTTGCTGATTAGAACGCAAACCAGACTTTTCGACCACTTTTCAAACTTTTGAAAACGCATTTGTCTATTATTTTTTTTAGTTATCCGTAAAATCGAGGGGTGTCAAAAAAAATAATTGATTTTCGAATGAATCACGACTCTTACTTGTAAAGATTCTTAATCAATTAAAAAAAAAAATCAAAAAACGATTAATACATATATATATTATATACTGTGTATATATATATATACATATATATATATACATATATATATATATATATATATATATATATATATATATATATATATATATATTTCCACATTTTTTTTCTGTCCTGTCCAGTCACTTAGGCAAATCATCTTTAATCATTAAAATCATTATTCTTAATCAATAAAAAAAAATTCAAATCGATTAAAACATTTTATATATATATATATATATATATATATATATATATATATATTAGGGCTGCAACAACTAATCGATTAAATCGATTAAAATCGATTATAAAAATAGTTGGCGATTAATTTAGTCATCAATTCGTTGGATCAATGCTATGCGCATGCGCAGAGGCAATTTAATTTAAATGTTCTTTTTTAAATTTTTTTTATTTTTTATAAACCTTTATTCATAAACTGCAACATGTACAAACAGCTGAGAAACAATAATCAAAATAAGTATGGTGCCAGTATGCTGTTTTTTTTCAATAAAATACTGGAAAGGATAGAAATGTGTCTCTTTTATCCGACTATTAATCGATTAAACAAAGTAATAATCGACAGATTAATCGATTATCAAATTAATCGTTAGTTGCAGCCCTAATATATATATATATATATATATATATATATATATATATATATATACATACACACACACATACATATACATATATGTATGTTTGCATATATATATATATATATATATATATATATATATATATATATATATATATATATATATATATATATATATATATACATACACACACATACATATACATATATGTATGTTTGCATATATATATATATATATATATATATATGTATATATACATACACACACATACATATACATATATGTATGTTTGCATATATATATATATATATATATATGTATATATTCGAGGTTTTGTGGTTTATCCGTTGTACAGTGCTCAATACCGGGGTGGATCGGAATATACGTTTGGTCAGGAAAAACACAGAGGGATTTTTAATGTACCAATCCCCTGAGGAGCAGGGAAACCTGCGAAACAGGCTTGTAGGGATGAGATAGCCTGTGTTTTTCCTGACCTAATATATATAATTATTATTTTTAATCTATCCCATGCAGCCACTCTGGCAAATCATATTGTTGATGTAGAGATGTGTGTGATACTTCTCTGGTTCCCCTTATTTTTATATGACTTTATTAAATGTTTGGGCATAATTTCATTAAACGGTTTCTTTTAAGTAAGATATAAATTTGTCAGGAATGTATGGAGGAATGTAGTCAATCATAGAACTGGCACCAAATGTTATAAGAAAGTCAAGATCTTGAATCGAGGATCTATTCTGAATTGAATCGTTACCTCCAAGAATCGAATCGAAACGAATCTTGTGGTGCCCAAAGACTCACAGTTGTAGTAAGCTCTAAAAACATAAATTAAGAAATTACATTCAATGGTAATAAAGTGGTGCCTCCAAGAATCGAATCGAATCTTGTGGTGCCCAAAGACTCACAGTCCTAGTAAGCTCTAAAAACATAAATTAAGAAATTAGATTCAATAGAAATAAAGTGGTGCCTCGGAGTGCACGTTTTTAAAATGAATCAAAATCAATTTAATAGGCGTTTAGTCCCCAAAACAGCACAATTTTAACATGTACATGTTATTTTTTATTTTTTTAAATAAAATGCCTTGTGGCATTGACACAATAATGTACATTATCAAATGGCATTTATTTGACGATTTATTTAAACACTCTTTTGCACTGTTTTGTTTACACTGACCTGTCCAAACGCGAAGTGAGTGTGGACCGTCTCAGCTGGTTGTTTGTCAAGTGGGCGTTGTTGTAGTCACGCATATTCGGCAACCTGGCTTCTCGGTGTTGATAGTCTCATCTTGTTCCAAATGTTTAAACTGAAATATTCTCACACTGCTGCGGTGGCATTTGGTTGTGTGGTCATTTTGTCCACGTTAGCTGCTCCATGCTTGACTGTGTGATGCTAGCCGGCCAGCGGCCCCGCGTCACAGCACAAAGAGTCAAAGACACTTAATGAGGGCAAGATCATTCACGCCCTTCTTTTCATTCCGCGAGGTATATACGCTAAAAGCGACGAAAGGCGTGAATGCTCTTGAAGCATGCCTATGGCGATTTATCGACGATGGAAAACCCTCCAGTTTAAACATTCATTTATTTTATCGTCGGTTAATTGATTTATCGAATATCGGCGAAAATCCCGACGCAACACTGGATGTGAGTTTCCCTTGAGATAGTGAGAAGAACGACATTATCAAAGATGGTCTAATTGAGTAAGATGCACCTGTTTGAGACCACTTAGTCTACACCAGGGGTGTCAAACTCAAATACAGAGTGGGCCAAAATTTAAAACTGAACAAAGCCGCGGGCCAAGGTTGAACAAATTAACCTTTTAATAGGGACCCAAACAAGTTTTGCATTGAATATCGAACAAGCAAGGCTTATATAACTTTATAGTGACATGCAAAATCGAGTTTCAAATAATAATAATATAAAAAAATATCAATGGCATATCAAATAAAATTTAAATAAAAATGTAATGCCTCTTTTCTATTTGCAGCCTTCTGAGGTAAATATCAAAGTAAACTTTTTCCACAGGCTAATAATACATTTGAAAATAAAATAACAATAATGAATGAATCAAACATTCAAGCCTTGAAGTAGCAAGAGAAAGTGCATGAATAAAACGTTAATTATTGCTCAGTTTGCTACACTGATTTGCTTTAACACTGAATATGGAACAAGCAACGCTTATATACCTTAATAGTGCAAAATCAACTTTCAAAAAACGAACGAAAAAACATCAATGGTATATCAAATAAAATTTGAATAAAAAATGGAATGCCTCTTTTCTATTTGCAGCCTTCTGAGGTAAATATCAACATTAACTTTTTCCGCAGGCTAATGAATTTGAAAATAAAAGAACAATGAATAAATCAACCATTCAGGCCTTTTTACTGCTCAGTTTGCGACACACTCATCTAATCTGATGTGCCCAAGCCAGATACCTGGCATCTATTCTGGGATGCTAGTTCATTGGGCGGGGTTTGGTGGTAGCGGGGGGTGTATATTGTAGCGTCCCGGAACAGTTAGTGCTGCAAGGGGTTCTGGGTATTTGTTCTGCTCTGTTTATGTTGTGTTACGGTGCGGATGTTCTCCCGAAATGTGTTTGTCATTCTTGTTTGATGTGGTTTCACAGTGTGGCGCATATTTGTAACAGTGTTAAAGTTGTTTATGCGGCCACCCTCAGTGTGACCTGTATGGCTGTTGCCTTGCATTCACTTATGTGTGTGTAGAAGCCGCATATATCATGTGACAGGGGCCGGCACGCTGTTTGTATGGAGGAAAAGCAAATGTGACGACAGGTTGTAGAGGACGCTAAAGGCAGTGCCTTTAAGGCACGCCCCCAATATTATTGTCCGGGTGGAAATCGGGAGAAATTCGGGAGAATGGTTGCCCTGGGAGACTTTCGAGAGGGGCACTGAAAATGGGGAGGGTTGGCAAGTATGAGTATTAGCGGTGAATGCGGTGTTACAGCGGCACCGCCGCTGTATAATACCGGCGGGCCAGCTCTAATGTTAATTTGATATTGCCTCAAGGGCCAAATTTGGCCCGCGGGCCAGAGTTTGATACCCATGGTCTATACAGTCGTTATCCCCAAATGATTCATGAGACAATTTCACATGGAAAAATTGATGGATTTCGGCCAATCAACAGAATGGAAATAAAATGCATGTCAAATGACTAAATAAAAACAAAATTATAGTGTAGTGTGATGATAGAATTAAGTGCTTGCTGAAACAGAGACGTACCAAGCGAAGAACCAGTGAGACTCCAGTTCATTCCCTATTTTTCATGAGGCTAATGTGGATTTTCTTCCAAGCACAAACACAAGACAGTCTCCTTGTTGGATCAGATGAGCATATTGTGTGATTTGATGGAGTTTCACTGAATAAAATCAAACTGACCACAAATCTGCCTCTTCATCTTGAGCTCAGCGACCTTTTTGGCACCTCTTCCTCGAAGTGGAACTAATTGAGCACGGATACATCGATATGCAATGAAAGATATTATTTCAAGCTGCATTTCAATAAAATATAACACAATATTAAATATACGGCCATGTAAGTTATCATTATTATTGTGGTATTGTTGAATGTGCACAAAAGGCATTTAGATTAACACTGAAATCTTTTGACCAAGTTTTTTTTGGTTTACTTCAAAGAAAAAGAACAAAAAAGATATCCAAGACTTGTAGAATGATTAAAAAAGTGAATACAGCAGTAAGCAAGCAGGAGCAAACAGAGACACGTCCGCACTCCTTGCAAAGCACACCACATCCTGTTTGATTGGTGCCAAAATAAAAGCACGTATTAGAAAATAAACAGAACATTATGTCTGCATTTGCACTAACCGAGTCCGTTCCAGTCTTGTGCAGGTCTACAATCTTGGGCAACTCTTTGGTTTTGCCCATGGTGGTGGTGTAACCGTTGATGAAAGCAGTGCGAGGCGAGTGGAGAACAAACGGATTTATTGACAGAGATGTGACACAATGTGATATTGATCATAAGCAGCGGCGATTCAAAGAAAGAAGAAATCCTCGTCATGATGTCAAGGCCATGAAACGTGAGCCCCGAATGATTTGATAGCCACCGACGTTTGATCTTAAAAGTATTTTAACGGCCAAAGAAGAATACATGGAATAGCGTGAGGAGCAGTGGGATGAAGAACAAAGCACATCTCCGAGTGTGATGACGTCCCTCAGCGATGGAGACATCTCTCTGTGTTCCAGTGCACAAAGCATCCTGGAGGAAGAAGATGACTCAGCACATTCCCAACAGAAGCACATGAATCCAAGTTGAACATCATCTTCACACAAGAACATTTGGAGGTGCAGACAGTCCATGTGAGCTAACTCAGCCTTCAGCCGCCACGATCTCGGGGAGCTCGACGCCGTTGCGAGCTGCGGGACAAACGCAAACGGTGAAGGAAGAACATCTAGAAGGTGCCTCGTCACTCACATCAGATCTTTGAGGTGTGACTTGGAAACATGAAGAAGCAGAGTGCTGCTCTTCTACTTCCTGACTAGGATACGTTCTTGATGAGTCAGCACACTTGATGTCTCATTTGGCTGATCCTCATCATGAGGACTCATGTCAAAAGTGAGATATGCCACACTTTGTATTGCGTGTGCTCACAGGAGGGTCTTTTATTGTGAAGGAGTCAGCTCAAGTTGGGATTTTCAGGCTAAACTTGTAACAAAGGTCCACATCAGACCTCCATGTGAGTGACGCTTCACCACGGCTTTGTTTCTTGCGGCTCAAAGAAAAGATGTTTTACTTACGAGCTGGATCGTACTGGGCTGAAATGAAAGAGAAACAAGGTGAAATGGACTTTTCCCTCACGTCACGCCGTCTTTCTATGTGAGAGTGTGCGCTCTGTCTCTGTGGATCTTTGAGTGTTTGGCTGGAAGGCAACTAAAACATGGCCGCACCTTTGCAGCCCGGATGAAAGCATCAACTCACGGCCTGGACCGAGTGCACCGAGAAGAAGAAGAAGAAGAAGAAGACAGAGGACATTGGTGTGCCTCACCTTGTCTGTTTCTGTGACGCCTGACCATGACGATGATGATGGCCGCCAGGACGGCCGCCACAGCGACGACCACCGCCGTGGCAGCGAGGGCGACGCTCAAGTTGTCTGTGGAGAGCAAAAAAGCACAAGTGGAGTGACAAAGCATGAAGAGGAAACCTTCATGACTACTTTGCATGCAGACGTCAAGCGTTGTCATGGTGACATGGATCAATAATGGTGACAGGTGGACTTGTGATGGGAAACATCTCCAACTAAATGTGTCTTTCTCACCTTCATGGCTTGCGTTGCTCAGGATGCTTCTTCTCTCCAGCTTGGTGACCAAGTCCTCCTTGACGCCAGACAGCCGAAACACACATTCGTACTTGCCCTCCACGTCGGCCGTCACCTCCACTTTCAGCTCCACCGACATCTGGAAGGTTCCGTCGTGGTTGGGGAGTATCTCTCCGTGCTCCACGTCCTCGAAGATCTGCTCGCCGTCTTTCCTCCAAAACAGGTCGGCACGGTCGGGGTAGAAACCTGTCGCCATGCAGCTGACCGGAGAGGACGGCCTCTTCTGGAGGAGGAACACCTCTGGAAGCTCTGCACAGGAAGTGATGTCACGTGTGAACAGAAGACAACGTGGGGAGAAGGTGTGGATGGAGGTACAGATGGAGAGAAGGTGTGGATGGAGGTAAGGATGGAGAGAAGGTGTGGATGGAGGTAAAGATGGAGAGAAGGTGTGGATGGAGGTAAATATGGAGAAAAGGAGTGGATGGAGGTACAAATGGAAATAAGGTGTGGATCGAGGTGAAGATGGAGAGAAGGTGAGAATGGAGGTAAAAATGGAGAGAATGGAGGTGAAGATGGAGAGGAGTGGTGGATGGAGGTAAAGATGGAGAGAAGGAGAGAATGGAGGTAAAGATGGAGGGAATGAGATAATGGAGGTAAAGATGGAGATAAGGTGAGAATGGAGGTAAAGATGGAGAGAAGTTGTGGATGGAGGTAAAGATGGAGAGAATGAGAGAATGGAGGTAAAGATGGAGAGAATGAGAGAATGGAGGTAAAGATGGAGAGAAGGTGAGAGAAAGAGGAAAGAGTATAAAGAGAAAGTGTAATGTCAGTAATGTTCCTATAGGGGGAGTGCTAACAAGTTAAAAGGTGAAAGTACATGGTGTGTTTCTACCTGTTCTCATTAGGACCTCCTTCCCATTGTTCACATGCTTCTTCAAGTAAGAAGGACATAGCTTAGTGAAGTAATACTTATTGTAGTCTAGTAGAAGTCTGTTCTGGTCCAACTTGACTTTGGAGGGGAAAGCTTGTTGTTTTGCTGCAGTAAATGTCCATGTCTTCATGTCCAACGATATGAAATCTTCTCCATCATAACCTTCCTGACGCCAACCTTTAACTTCATCAGTCTCATCATTCCATTCACATCCATACATCGCCTGGACAATGTGAACACCTGAGACACACAAAGTGTTGTAAAGCAGAGTGACACAGACACACACACACACACACACACACACACACACACACACACACACACACACACACACACACACACACACACACACACACAGTATTTGTGTAGGTTATTATGGGATGGACAGAGACAAGTATCATTGCAGTAATGTGTGTTTTACTACAGTATAAAAAGAGTACATCAAATATATTTAAGTAGTAGAAAGTTCAACATAAACAAACCTTCAGTTTGGTTGAAACGCTTCTTACGAAGTTCAAGGTTAATTTTGTCACTAAACTCATTATCAACACTGATCTCTGTTTGTCTCTCCCAGTATTTTGGATCCTCTGCTGTGATTTTGTTCATCCAGTCCTGTTTGGCTTCTGCTTTCCTGCTGTTGCTGTCATAGTGAGAAATCTGAACTCCATCAACATAACCAACACTCACAAACTCTGGGAAGTTTGGAACTTGAGAGGACGCAGTGTGGAAATACTGCAGCGTGTGAATCACTGAAAGAAGAACACAACAACAAGATGACTTTTTATTATTTTGTTTCATGTTCAACAATCTTGCACTGTGAATATTTGAGCTCATTCAGTTTTCAGTCAGGTCTTAAAGTGAACATCAAACACTGCTAGATATCACAGTCAAGACCCACATGGTGTTCTATGACAAATACAACACATTAATAATATCACTAACATTTTATTATTGGACATCTGTTGACAGTTTGAACATTTTGAAAATAAACATATATTTTCTACAATGGAGGCTGAATAAAAAGTACAACAAAGTTGAACACAACCTGTTCTGCCCATTTGATGTCGACTCTTACTCACACCTTGTGGCGGGATGATGTTACTACACTTGATTAGTTTCTGACACTTCCGTGTTTGAAGATTTCAGGAAGTCAGTGTTCTGTTGTGTTCACTACTGCATTGAGTTAACCATATAGTTAGTTCAGTTACATTGTACAGCCTCTAGATGGCGTAGTGAGTCAGACGGAGGAGGTGCGGTGAGGTGAGGAGAGAAGAAGAATGTAATGTAGGTAAATACAGGTACGTGAATAAAGATGCTGACTGGAAAGTAACGCGTTCGTGTTGGTTACTACTACACACCCAACATAACAAGTGGCGACGAGGATAAAGAAATAAAAGAATGGCTTTACTCGGTTTTGAGTGTGAATGTTGTCTGTCTATCTGTGTTGGCCCTGTGATGAGGTGGCGACTTGTCCAGGGTGTACCCCGCCTTCCGCCCGATTGTAGCTGAGATAGGCTCCAGCGCCCCCCGCGACCCCGAAGGGACTAAGCGGTAGAAAATGGATGGATGAATGGGTTTACAACCGCCCTCTGCGTTCCTGGAGTGCCCGGGAGAGCCGAAGATTACGTTCGAGGATTGGAGGAAGCTATTCGACAACTTCTTGCTAGCAATCGGAGGTCAAGATTTTTCCGCGGAGAGGAAAAGAGCCCTGCTGATTCACTGTCTGGGAACAGAAGGACAAAGGTTGTACAATACCTTGCCGCTTACTGAGGATACCTACAATGGTAGTTTACTGGCTTTGCAAACATTCTTCACCCCGAAAGTCAACGTAGTCGCCGAGAGGTACCGTTTTCGGCAGCGCGCTCAAGCTATGGGTGAGTCAACGGATCACTATGTAGCAGCGCTGCGTGAGCTAGTGAAAACGTGCAATTTCAGTGCAATGGAAAATGAAATGATACGTGATCAGATAGTGGAGAAAAATTGTGTGCCTCGTATACGTGAAAGACTGTTGTTAGAACCCGAGCTAACTCTTGACAAGGCACTTACACTAGCCAGACGAATTGAAATTGCCGTTGCTGATGCAAAAACATTCACTGACAGTGGAACGAAGCTAGTCTCTGCAGTCTACAGACAGGGAAATAAGAATGCAGGACACCCCAAAGACAAGTATAAGCACAAAGGGGGAAAACGGAATGATGCCATTCAACAATGTTACAGATGTGGCTCTGTTGATCACCTTGCTAACGACCAGTCATGCCCAGCTAAAGAAGTTAAATGCAAAACATGTGGGAAGATAGGCCACTATTCCAGAGTGTGCAAATCCTCTGCTAAATCAGTCAATGAAGTGAGTTTGCCTGAAGTGACTGTCCTCAATGTTGGCAAGAAGACTGATATACAAGGAAAACTAATTGGAACTTTCACTCTGGCTACATCACCTACAAGTACACATACAAGTGACATGTTAGTTGACACAGGATCTGCTGTTTCAATACTACCCGAAAAACTGTACAGAGAAAACTTCAGCACAAGTAAACTTAGCCCACCTACAGTAAAACTGTTGACATACTCAAGACAGAACCTAAAAGTTTTTGGACGTCTTAAAGCGACAGTAACATACCAACAGAGAACTGCAACTGGATTTTTCAACATTGTAAAGTCCGGTACACCCCTCATTGGGCTAGATCTATGTGAAGACCTCAACATAGAGATTAAAGGAGAAAAGTTGGTGGAACCAATGGTGGATTGTGCCATGCTTTCACAGTTACCTAAACTCCCTGAAACTACAACCACGTTGGACATTGGACATGCTAAAGGTTGTGTACATAAGGTGCAGATACGCACAGATGTTAAACCAGTGCAACAAAAACTCAGATGCCTGCCGCTTTCAGTACGTGATACCGTCACGGCAGAGCTGAATGAACTGGAAAAGCAGGGAATCATAGAGGGAGTTGATTCATCCAAATGGGTTTCCCCTATTGTGGTCACTCGGAGGAAGAACGGGAAAATCCGCATGTGTGTGGATATGAGGGAACCTAACAAGGCAGTGGTCCCTGACAGCCATCCATTACCACTGATCGAGGACGTACTTGCTGAGCTGCGCGGGTCAAAGATGTACTCCACCTTGGATCTGAAAAGTGCATACCATTAACTGGAACTGCATGAGGAGAGCAGAAATCTCACTGCTTTCATTACACACGAATGATTGTACAGATACCGCAGAGTTCCTTATGGACTAAGTTCAGCTCCTGCAGCATTCCAGAAAATGATGACAAAAATACTCAGTGGATTAAAGGGGGTTAAGTGTTACCTAGATGATGTCATAATCTATGGGCCCTCACAGGAAGAACATGACGCTAACCTGAAAGCTGTAATGAACCGTATTCAGGAAGCGGGTCTGCAGCTCAACAAGGAAAAATGCCTCTTCAGTCAGACTACACTGACATTCCTGGGCCACAGACTCTCACCTGAAGGCTTACAGCTAAGCGATGGCCATGTAACTGCAATCCTGAATGCGCCTGCTCCTACCGATGCAGCTACCCTGCGCTCATTCCTGGGTTTAAGTGCATGGTATAGCAAATTTATACCTAACTACGCCAGCCTGGTAGAGCCAATGAAAGCTCTGTTGCGGAAGAATACAATTTTCAAGTGGAATGATGCAGCACAAAAGAGCTTTGATCAAGTCAAAAACATGGTTGTCAACAGCCCAGCACTGACACTGTTTGACCCAAACAAACCAACAGTGGTCTCAACTGACGCTTCTGATTATGGACTTGGAGCTGTTTTGACACAGGTGAATGAGGCAGGAGAGGAAGACACAATCGCTTTCGCCTCCCGCAGTTTATCAGATGCTGAAAGAAAGTACTCTATAGTTGAAAAAGAGGCTCTCGCATGCGTTTGGGCTGCTGAAAAGTGGCGTGTGTGGCTCTGGGGAAGGAAGTTCCTGTTACGCACTGACCATCAAGCTCTAACTACACTCCTGACTACCAAGGGAAATAATCGAGCTGGACTTCGGGTTGCCCGGTGGTCTGCTCGCTTAATGGAGTTTGACTATGAGGTCCAGTACAGAGCTGCAACACTGAACAGCGTCGCCGACTGCTTATCCAGACTACCACTTCCTGCGACAAACAAGGATTATACTGAGACCGTGGAGTCAGTCGCAACAATGCTGGACGACATTCAAGCAGTCACTCAAGCGGACTTCAAAGCGGAGAGTAACTTGTGCCCTGTGCTGACCAAACTTCGCGCACAGCTACAAAAGCCTTGGCCAAGACAAAAAAAAGTGCTTGACCATGACCTACAGCCATAATACTTGATACGTGACGAACTGGCAATTTTGGATGACTGCGTGGTCAGAGGCACTCACCGTCTCGTGGTTCCAGGGTCACTACAGAAAAGGCTCATAGATATTGCACATGAGACTCATCAGGGCATTGTCAGAACAAAACAACGCATCAGAGAACTATACTGGTGGCCTAAAATGGACGCACAAGTTGAATCATTCATCAAAGACTGTACTACATGCAGACAAAATGACAAGTCAGTTACTACCTACAATGCCCCACTCCAACCTGTGCCTTTGCCTGATGCCGCATGGGAAAAAGTGTCAATTGACATCGTTGGTCCTTTTGAATCTGCACCAAGAGACTGCAGATATGCTGTAACGCTTGTGGGCTACTTCAGTAAATGGCCGGAAGTAGCTTTTGTGGCACAGATTGATACTGCAACAATCATCCAGTTCCTCATAGCAACCTTTTCACGGGAAGGTAATCCAAAAGAGTTAGTGAGTGACAATGGTACTCAGTTCACATCGGCTGAATTCGAAAATTTCCTAAAACAAAGAGGAATTGTGCACCTGAAATCATCTCTATATTATCCCCGTGCAAATGGAGAAGTTGAGAGGTTCAACCGAGTGCTCAAAGACTGCCTGCAGACTGCTTCTATACAAGGGACACCCTGGAAGCCATACACAAGGTCCTTTCTTATGGACTACAGAGCTACTCCACACTCAACCACTGGGGTGAGCCCCTCACAGCTGCTTCATGGAAGACAAATGAGAACAAAACTCCAAATCATGGATGTGACTCCTGTCCACGTAAATAAGAATGTGGTGCGTGAACGAGGTAAAAAGATACAGGAATACGCAAAACAGTACACAGACAGGAAGAGGAGTGCAAAGAAGACATCCTTCAACCCTGGTGATCAGGTCAGGATTCGGAAGCCATGGAAGGTAAAGAAAGGAGAACAAAAGTTCACAAAGCCAAGAACTGTGGTGCGGAAGAAAGGCCCATACACCTACCTGTTGGATGATGGTAGAGTCTGGAATGCATCACACCTTTCTGTACTACCACAAGTGACCACTATGGACAATGACACTGTACAGACCGAACCTAAACAAGAGACAAATGTGAACAGTAGACCTGAGAGGTGTAGGCAACCGCCTAACTGGACTAAGGACTATGTCACGTACTAAAGAAGTTGCATAAACATGCATGTTGCTGGTTGTTAAAGAAAATAAATAATGCATGCATGAAAGATGTTTAGTATGCAAATTTACATACGGTTAAATGCTGCTGTAATGGTTGATTGGTTGTCATTTTATTACTTCCAAAATAGTATAGGCATGGTGTTACTTGAATCCAATTTCAAAAGCAATTGTAAGTTTTGTTATGAAGGAATTCACTTTTATTGAAAGGGGGAGATGTTGTGTTCACTACTGCATTGAGTTAACCATATAGTTAGTTCAGTTACATTGTACAGCCTCTAGATAGCGTAGTGAGTCAGACGGAGGAGGTGCGGTGAGGTGAGGAGAGAAGAAGAATGTAATGTAGGTAAATACAGGTACGTGAATAAAGATGCTGACTGGAAAGTAACGCGTTCGTGTTGGTTACTACTACACACCCAACATAACATGTTCGTTCTTACAAGCCTTGGAAAAATAAGCCTTTGAACAAGAAAAACTGAAGCGAAAACAAATAAAGAGCCTAAACGGATTTCTCTGCTTCTGGAACTTTCTTGGAACATTTTCAATATTTTGCTGAGTGACGAAGAAAAAGGGAAAACAATAAAATATGTTTAAAAAGAACCAGGATGAAGTAATAAAGGGCTTGAATAATATAAGAATGAATTTAGTTAATAAGCAATAGAAACTCTCAGAAGTTAAATAAGTGAAGGCACAAAGAGGATTTATGAATAATAATTTATAAACTTATAAAAAGGACTTACCAGGCGTCACGCTGTGCATTTGCACGACCAGAAGAAAGACTAAAAACAAGTTCATGATGTCAGCACGAAACAAAAAGATGTTTGCCACTTTTAATCCCGCAGAGAAAGACAAAATTGACGAACACTCGCTAGACTCGCAAACAGGACAAATGAACCAGGAAATGTCGAGGCTCTTTAATAATGCTCCACCTGAGCCAATGAGGAGTCAGCATTCTGCAGCGTCACTGTTACTAGGGAAGACGGAACGCTATTCTGAACAGAAAAGTGGCAGCAGTCAACGAACAAGAAGTCTTCTACTGGACTCACTAGAGAGCGCCCCTTGTGGCCACGTCAGGTAAAAGCTTGTGTGGCTTTTCTGGGAAATCATGTGACTTGACAAACAAAAGGTGTGTCAAGTTTGCCGCCAAACTTAGAAAGAAAAGAAAGAAAGAGGAATGAAGGTGAGATTTAGAGTTAAAAGTAATGACAGGGCTGGAACATCCAATCAGTGATCGTATTGTAGTCCTCTCAAGAAAGCATCAACACAAATAATGATTGATAGACATAAAGTCGCTACACCGCAGGACATCCTCACTTCTTTTTATTTCACGTCTTAACTTTCACCTCCATTATGTCTCCCAAGCGTGAGGCGTCCCTGGTAGAGTAACGGGACACACTTCTGCCTCGCATGGGTTCGATTCCCGGCCAGGGTTGCATCAGGAAGTTTCATCCTGAGTAAAAAGTCAGCAGAAAGCATTCATGCGATTGACTCGCTGTGGCCAAAGTGCTGAACGTGGGGGAAAAGTGTGAGGCAGACGCTTCTGGTGGCAGAACATCAAAGAAAGTGAAAGTGAAATTAGACACGGTAAAGCCAAACATTGACTGCATGCTTTTTTCAAGTCACCTAAACTCGATGGTGATCATTTTTATTTTTATTTTGTCGTACCTGTCAAAAGTGAACACACGTATCCATATAGGTGAGTAGTAACGAGTTACATTTACTTAGATAAGAAACACAACTTTTACTTTGCTATATCACATGTTATTACTAGAGATGTCCGATAATATCGGCCGATAAATGCTTTAAAATGTAATATCGGAAATTATCGGTATCGGTTTCAAAAAGTAAAATGTATGACTTTTTAAAACGCCGCTGTACGGAGTGGTACACGGACGTAGGGAGAAGTACAGAGCGCCAATATCACATAATACCAATCACATAATATCTACGGCTTTTCACACGCACAAGTGAATGCAATTCATACTTGGTCAACAGCCATACAAGTCACACTGAGGGTGGCCGTATAAACAACTTTAACACTGTCACAAATATGCGCCACACTGTGAACCCACACCAAACAAGAATGACAAACACATTTCGGGGGAACATCCGCACCGTAACACAACATAAACACAACAGAACAAATACCCAGAACCCCTTGCAGCACTTACTCTTCCGGGACGCTACAATATACACCCCCGCTACCACCTACCCCCCACCTCAACCCAGCCCCCCACCCCCCAACCCCACCCACCTCAACCTCCTCATGCTCTCCCTGAGAGAGCGTCCCAAATTCCAAGCTGCTGTTTTGAGGCATGTTAAAAAAAAAATTATGCACTTTGTGACTTCAATAATAAATATGGCAGTGCCATGTTGGCATTTTTTTCCATAACTTGAGTTGATTTATTTTGGAAAACCTTGTTACATTGTTTAATGCATCCAGCGGGGCATCACAACAAAATTAGGCATAATAATGTGTTCATTCCACGACTGTATGTATCGGTATTGGTTGATATCGGAATCGGTAATTAAGAGTTGGACAATATCGGAATATCGGATATCGGCAAAAAAGCCATTATCGGACATCTCTAGTTATTACTATCATTACATGTATTTATATCATAGTCATTTATAATCTATTTAATATTGCTTGTCAAGGCTGTTGCTCGGAATTCTGGTCCCCCTGAAAGAGTATCTTTGTGGGCCCCTCTACTCCATTCATTGCCACCTTCAATGTTTGTGTCTTTTAGTGTTCTTGACAGTGTCTGACGTAATGCACCCAATTTGTTTCATTTTTTTTTATTGATGAACCACTTAACAAGTCAGACTATTATTATGTAAATGGTGTATTATTATTCAAATTCCCCACTAATGACACATTTTACAAGACCACATTAAACATCATGATAAGGTAACTGACCTTCGTCAGATGCTCATCATTGTTAATGAAGAGCATCTGACAAAGGTCATTATTCAGTTACTCAGTAATTATTAAGAACAATGTTTCTTACTGAGTAGAACTTGAATGTGTCACAATACAAGTCAATGCAGCCTCTAATGGGCGCACATGTTTGTCCGACAGTGATATGTGTGTAACACACATGCACAGTCACATCGTTGCTCTACAATGAACTGGCGACTGTTTTTTGTAATGAACTAGTGACTTGTCCAGAGTGTAGCACAGCCAGATGACAGCTAACGTAGGCTCCAGAGTCCAGTCAAAGGTCATTTTACAGACATTATTGTATGAACAAGTAGACTAATTGTTTCAGCCACACTCAGTAGTTTAACTCTCTCACTATTCTCAGAAAAAGGTTTTTAATGTTACAAACCTGACAAAACAAGTAAAATGTTGAATTATAATGATAAATTAACCGCAGTCATTTTTATTATAATATTGTCTAATATAAATGATTCGGCCCAATGACAATTAAAATAAAAAATATCTTGTTTTCATGAGCTGTAGTGGCTGCTGGTGGCAGGAGCTCTGTGCTCTTGTGTCATCCTTTTGTGTTCCTGATGTTTCCCTCTTGTTTTCATGTGGGGTTTTTTTGCCTTTTGGTTGGGGACCCTTTTGGGGCTGTGTGACAAGGGGTGTCACTTTCATGACTTCTGCGGTGCTTTTTTGTGAACTTCAGGATCTGCTTCCCGGGACCCTTCTGGCCATGGAGACCAGCTGCTGGGTCTTTGCCACACCAGAGTCCGTTTGGAGAGACTGGAGGAGATGCGGATGAAGAGACAGGGCTGTGGAGCTGGCGCTGAGCGCTGGGATGGACAAGCTTCACAGTGTCTTGGCTGAATGAGAAGGTATCGAACACCTCGGTCTCCTTGGATGCATCCATGCGGACTGGACAATGGCCGAGAGTTAATGGGCGGCCAAGGTTGGAGTCGGCTCTCTTGGTTGCTTTGTTGGGTCTGCTCCTGTTTCTGGCCATGCTCCGCCTACCCCAGCAGATGATGGCATGTTTTTTGTTGTTGTTGTTTTACTTTTTGCAGTTGTGTGTAGAAGTGACTGGGTGCATCAGCTCTTTTATTTTAATGTATTTAAGTATATTGTGTTCTTTGATGTTTCCCTCTTACACACATGTTTATGTGACCCCTTCTCCAGGGGCCCAGGCTTACACTGAATTTTTTTATTTCTCAAGCACCCCCCCCCCCCCACCTTCCCCAGCGTTGACCTATTTCTCACCTCTTTTGTAAGGGGCGCCGGGAGTTGGCAGACCCATCAGTGATCCTGTTCTGTCTCCCTGTAATGTCTGAATCTTGAATGGGATTGTGCTGAAAATCTTAATTTCTCCTCGGGGATTATTAAAGTATTTCTGATTCTAAATCTGTATGTGTTATGTCTGGGTGGGTGTCCTACTGTGAAGAATTTGAGACATGTAACCCTTTCAGAGATCACATTTTGTTCCCCTTCAAACATTCACATTTTTCACAATGAGATGTGTGCTGTTGCACAAGTATGGGATAAAGTGTGTAACTTTTTGTCTGTAAAATATATAATTACAGAGGTTTTTTTGTATTCGCTTGTATGTAATCTAGGAACAGCATTTCATAATTAATATCCAAAACCCCAAACCAGTGAAGTTGGCACGTTGTGTAATTCGTAAATAAAAACAGAATACAATGTTTTGCAAATCCTTTTCAACTTATATTCAATTGAATTGACTGCAAAGACAAGATATTTAATGTTCAAACTGACAAACGTAATTTAAAATTTTTTTTTTTTATTATTAACTTATAATTTAATGCCAGCAACACAGTGCAAAAAAGTTGCCACAGGGGCATTTTACCACTGTGTTACATGGCCTTTCCTTTTAACAACACTCAGTAAACGTTTGGGAACTGAGGAGACCAATTTTTGAATCTTTTCGGGTGGAATTCTTTCCCATTCTTGCTTGATGTACAGCTTAAGTTGTTCAACAGTCCGGGGTCTCCGTTGTGGTATTTTAGGCTTCATAATGTGCCACACATTTTCAATGGGAGACAGGTCTGGACTACAGGCAGGCCAGTCTAGTACCCTCACTCTTTTACTACGAAGCCACACTGTTGTAACATGTGGCTTGGCATTGTCTTGCTGAAATAAGCAGGGGCGTCCATGATAACGTTGCTTGGATGGAACCATATGTTGCTCCAAAACCTGTATGTACCTTTCAGCATTAATGGTGCCTTCACAGATGTGTAAGTTACCCATGCCTCGGGCACTAATACACCCCCATACCATCGCATATGCTGGCTTTTCAACTTTGCGCCTTGAACAACCCAGATGGTTCTTTTCCTCTTTGTTCCGGAGGACACGACGTCCACAGTTTCCAAAAACAATTTGAAATGTGGACTCGTCAGACCACAGAACAGTTTTCCACTTTGCATCAGTCCATCTTAGATGAGCTCAGGCCCAGCGAAGCCGGCGGCGTTTCTGGGTGTTGTTGATAAATGGCTTTTGCTTTGCATAGTACAGTCACAGATGCCTCAAAAACAGTAATCGATAACATTATTACTAACATCCGTAATACAAAGCTCGTGACAGGGGTGGTGCAATCCGATATCACAGACCACTTTCCCATTATACTATTCTTTGACTCTGGCAAAACTCCCCCCCCCCCCCCCCCCCCACCTCCTCAAGGTAAAACCAAAATACTCAACAATACAACTCTACTACACCTAAATAATAATCTGCTTGCCAGGAAATGGGACTCTGTGTTTAATTGCACCTGTCCTGATGCTGCATATGAAAATCTGATTAAAATGATTCAGGATGCTATTCAGGAAACAATCCCTGAAAAAACTATCAAAAATCATACCTCAGAAAAAAATCCCTGGATTACAAGGGGGATCTTAAAGTCCATCAGACAAAAGAATACACTCTACAAATGTTATATTTCGAACCCTACCACTGTCAACAAAGAAAAATACACAAATTATAGAAATAAATTAACTCATATTATCAGGAAAAGTAAGCGCAACTATTATTCTGAACTATTACAAGCATCGCAGGGGGATTGTAGGAGAACATGGAACGTGTTGAATACTGTTCTCAACAAGGGAAATAAGGCCCCTGTTGTTCCGGATACAGGGTCAAATAGGGCTGATCTTGCCAATAGTTTTAATACCTTTTTTGCTTCTATTGGGGAAAACCTATCTAGTAAAATAGGTCAACCTCCAGGGTATTTCTTTAAATAATTTTTATCAGGCAGCTACCCTAGCTCCTTTTTCATGCAGCCAACCGACATCAATGAGCTTTATACGATCATTATGGCCCTAAAGTCATCACATACAGCTGGAGTGGACGGGATATATAGCAAAATCTTGAAAGCCATAGCAAATGTGATCATAAATCCTCTTTGTCACTGTATAAACCTGTCACTTAGTGCTGGCATTGTACCCAAAATGTCCAAAATGGCAAAAGTAATCCCAATTTTTAAATCAGGTGATAAAAATAATATGAACAATTATAGGCCAATTTCAATTTTACCAACATTTTCAAAAATATTTGAGAAAGTGGTCTATAACTGACTGAATGGCTTTCTGGAAAAACTAAATATCCTTGTCCCCTCCCAATATGGTTTTCGTAAAAAAAGCACCACCTGTACGGCTATACTCGACCTCTTGGAAAAGGTCAATGACTGTATTGAAGAAGGAAAATGTGGTATTGGCATTTTTTTGGATCTATCCAAGGCCTTTGACACAATAGACTTTGAGATCTTATTGTATAAGCTATATCACTATGGTGTCAGAGGGGTACCTCTCGATTGGTTCCGCTCTTACCTATAAGGAAGGCAGCAATGTATATGCGTCAATGATCACAATTCACCCTGTATGACCATAAATTATGGGGTTCCCCAGGGATCCATCTTGGGGCCTCTACTTTTTATCCTATACATAAATGATTTTGTAAACTCCTCCGAAACTTTTCATAAAATAATTTTTGCTGACGATACAAATTTGTTTACCTCACACAGGAGCCTACACGATCTACAAGTAACTGTCAATTCAGAGCTTGTGAAAGTGGATTCCTGGTTCAAATGCAATAAGCTCTCACTTAATGTAAATAAAACAAATTGTATTCTATTTCGTTCTAATAAAAACCGGACAAATACTGAGCACTGCCATATCAACATCAATGGGCAGGAAATACAGAGAGTGTACTCCACAAAATTCCTGGGGGTCATCATTGACGAATACCTCAATTTCAAATGTCACATTAGCCATCTGTTAAACAAATTATCCAAATATGTTGGCCTGTTCTTTCACCTTCGTCATTATCTTCCTCTTTATGCTCTACTCACACTATATAAAACTCTCTTTGAAGCACATCTAAACTACTGTAATGTCATCTGGTGTAACACCTTCCCTACCTACCTTGAAAAATTAGAATCCATGCAAAAGAAAATCACACGGGCCCTGTCATGGTCCAAGTTTAATGCCCCCACTCGACATCTATTCCATAATTATCATCTCTTAAGACTGACAGAGTTCAATATTTATCAAAATGCTTGTTTAACCTATCAAGTCATTTACAGGCTGAATCTTAGGCTCTGTAGCTTGGTTCCTATCTACCATCCCCAGCATGCCCACAACACTCGTAACTTAGATCTGATATCAGGGAAACATCGTTTACTGGATTGTACCGCTGGAAGTGTTGTATGCAGGGGACCAAAGATTTGGAACCGGCTTAATGAGAGCCTCAAGATGCTGTATCCATTTTCCAACTTCAAAAAGAAACTGAAAACTTACCTATTAACCACCTATCTCTAATG
Source organism: Nerophis lumbriciformis (assembly GCF_033978685.3). Classification (NCBI taxonomy): domain Eukaryota; kingdom Metazoa; phylum Chordata; class Actinopteri; order Syngnathiformes; family Syngnathidae; genus Nerophis; species Nerophis lumbriciformis. The sequence continues at coordinate 14,549,207 of NC_084584.2, read as the reverse complement.
CCTCATGTGGGGTAGACTACTGTTGGGTTTTGCATGGTTGAATGAATGTATGTATGTATGTGTATGCTTGCTTTAGTACTATTACCTTGTGTTAATCATATAGCGTTGTTTTTTTTGTGTTTGTTTTTTTGTTGTTGTTGTGCTTGCTACCATGTTTCATCATTCCATGTATATACTATCCTCTGGACCCCCTGTCAAAAGCTTCTTCTAGCTTATTTGGGGGACCCTTTCACGTACCAACATCTTTAAATGATGATATTCCCTACTATTGTAATTGTTATATGGTATTGTGAATAAACTTGAACAAAGTAAAGTAGTAGAGTTTTAACTTGCACTTACAGATGTAGCGACAAACTGTAGTTACTGAGAGTGGTTTTTTGAAATGTTCCTGAGCCCATGTGGTGATATCCTTTACACACTGATGCCGCTTTTTGATGCAGTACCACCTGAGGGATCGAAGGTCACAGGGATTCAATGTTGATTTTCAGCCTTGCTGCTTACGTGCAGTGATTTCCCCAGATTTTCTGAATCTTTTCATTATATTACAGACCGTAGATGGTGAAATCCCTAAATTCCTTGCAATAGCTCGTTGAGAAATGTTGTTCTTAAATTGTTGGACAATTTGCTCATGCATTTGTTCATAAAGTGGTGATCCTCGCCCCATCCTTGTTTATGAATGACTGAACATTTCATGGAAGCTGCTTTCATACCCAATCATGGCACCCACCTGTTCCCAATTAGCCTGTTCACCTGTGGGATGTTCCACTAAGTGTTTAGTAAGCATTCCTGAACTTTCTCAGTCTTTTTTGCCACTTATACCAGCTTTTTTGAAACATGTTGCAGGCATCAAATTCCAAATGAGCTAATATTTGCAAAAAATAAAGTTTTCCAGTTTGAACGTTTAGTATCTTGACTTTGCAGTCTATTCAATTGAATATGGGTTGAAAAAGATTTGCAAATCATTGTATTCTGTTTTTATTTACCATTTACACAACGTGACAACTTCACTGCTTTTGGGTTTTGTATATTTAAAAAAACAACATTAAAAAATAATAAAGGCCACAAAAACGCATCAATCAAATTTGTTTTAATCAGCCCCTTAAGTCCTTTAGCAGCTATAAAATGATGTTGCTGAAAAGACATTATCTCTAAAATGTGTGTCTGTGGAGCACAAGCACTGATCCTGCAGCCGTGTGTGGAACTGTCAGTGTGCACAGTTACTAAATAAAAGCTAAATAGTGCTGGCACGACAGCGATGAGTGTTGATCAATCATATTGGGCGTGATAAATAATTATAATCACATTTTCTCACAGTATTGTGGGTGTTTTAATGATCAGCATATATTTTGCATATTAATGAAGACAGAGACCCAAAATGGATTGCACGCCTTATTCTGCTCACTTAAGAGACGCAATCCACTTTGCACAGGTTTAGTAGATCAGCTCTGCGTGTGCTATCGGGTTTGCACGTGTTTTAGTACGCACAAACCTTTAATAAATCAGGCCCTGTGAGTCCAACTCCATCCTGGAGAAGAGGATTGCACTTTGTCAGGCCTCTACCTTCACACCTGTGCAACTTGGGTGTGCCACCTGAAGACTAAGCTCCTGCTGGTAGCTCTTAACCACAATAAGGTGACAATCTCTCAGGGGGGGGAACTAAAAAAATAAAAGTGAAATAAATTACATAAAGTATCCTTGATCCACATTTTTCAACCATCACTACATTTATCTTAACTTGATGGCCTAATTCTTAAACTGAATGTTCACCTTTAGTAAGACTTCACACACAATAGTCAATATTTACAAAACTGAAAGTACAATAGCGCCACCTCCTGGTGGCGCTATTGCTGAAAAGTGGCAGCAGTCAACTGACAAGAAGTCTTCTACAAGCGCCCCTTGTGGCCACGTCAGGTAAATGCCTGAGTGGCTTTTCTGGGAAATCACCTGACCTGACAAGCACAACGGGTGTGACAAGTTTGCCGCCAAACTTCCTCATCAGCTGTTTTTCTACTGCTCACCAACTTATTCATTGAATCGAAGAAAAGAATGAAAGAAGGAGGAATGAAGGTGACATTTAGAGTTAAAAGTAATGACAGGGCTGGAACATCCAATCAGTGATCGTATTGCAGAAAGAAAGCATCAATACAAATAATGATAGACATAAAGAAAGTACAAGTGAAGTTAAACACAGTAAAGCCAAACATTGACTGTCATCCAAGCAGCAACATGTGAAAGGATCTGCTCCTATGAATATTACTGAGTTACCTGATACATCTCCATTTGAGCACTTATTTAAATTATTTTTATTTGTTTTCATTTTTACATTTCATTACAGTAGTACTTATTGTGTAATCAGCCTTACTTAAGCCTTGATCTGCATGTTGTATGTGCTGGTTTATGTGTTACATAATAATCTTGGTGGTTTCACATCATGTGACAAGGTTTACACATGTTCAACTGTAAGTAGGTTACATTGAATACCATAAAAATCAAGTGTAAGGTTACAAATTCAGTGTTACTTTTTGAGTGGGCCCCTTTGTACTGGGAATATGGGGCCCGAGTGTCAAAAAGGTTGGGAATCCCTGCTCTAGAGCATGATGTGAATTGAAGTTGTATCAAATATGACTTTATTGGCTAATTCAGCATAATTAGACATCAAGATTTACTCTAGCAGTGTTTCAGGGCTGTGAAGTCATCAGAAAGCACTTCTCACTAACTCTTACAACATTAACCCAATTTGGAAATCGGTCTATAGTTATTTATATTTGTGGATTCACCTCCTTTTAACGGGGGAAGAAGAAAGGCCGATTTCCTGATTTTTGGAACGCTTTTACTGGTAAGACTCAGGTTAAAAGGCATAAAAAGTGAAAAAGAAAAAGGCAATTAGAATGATACATTATGCCCCATATAGAGCTCATACCAATGATCTGTTCATAATGAGTCATTTTCTTAAACTACATGATATAATCCAATACAGTAGCCTTCAAGTTATGTTTATGGCCACACAACGGGCTCTACCTGCAAATATACAGAGTCTGTTTTCACTCAGAGAGTGTCCTGAAATTCAAACATAACATCGTAAATTCCACATTCAAGGCTCAAACGTTATCTATAGCGGGGGTGAAACTTTGGGACAATGTGAGCGGAGAAATTAATCTGTCTTCTCGCCTAAGAGTGTTCAACCTTGCGGTAAAAAATGTGTTGTTGGGAAACTATCAAAAACATGACTAGTTGTTTGGACTGTCTCAACTGTGGGACACAGGTGCAAAAGAACCCACTGTGGAATAAGGGACATAACACACCAGACAAGGCTTCAGGAGACGAAAGATACCCAGGCAAGATGGAGCTAATCTCATGGTCACTCAATGCTATTATATCCATATTGGTGTATGTATACTGACTTGTCATTATCATCCATTATCATATGTTATACTTGTTCTGAAATTGTCATGTATCCATCAAATCTGCTGTTGAAACTTGGACTATATAACCAACATATATAACCAACATATAAGTTGATCGTAATTTAGGGGCGGGACATGGATAAGCATTTCTGCTTTTTTCCCGTATCCCTTTTCGGTGGGTGCTGTTGCATGTCTGTCAAACTACAAAGAGTGATGAAGTGTTGCTAAATATATGTCTGTCTGCCGAAATAAATACATTAATTCATTAATTCAAAAGTACATGAGAGAGGCTCAGCAACAACATCTGCAGCCAGTCTTTAGAGAAAAGGTAGAATTTGGTCAGGTCCTGCTGCTTTACTTGTGTCCAGGCTCTTTAGTGCACCGTGTACCTCAGAGACTGACACTGTAAATTGTCATTAGTAAACCTTACTCTAAATAATTGCAGACACAAGTTGCCACGATTTGAGTAACAAATAACAATTAAAGCCTACTCGAAATAATTAATGAGACATTACTTTTTACAAAGAAAAGTTTTCTTTGTAAAGGTTTCATTAATGATTAAGAGTAAAGTTCACACCAAGTCTTTAATGAAGCCTCGCCAATTATCACTTGATTAATGAAACTTGTAATGCCTATGATAGTACTGTACAATGTATATTGTACATTTGCACATTTCTGCTTGAGTAATAAAATGAGTTATTAGAACAAAAGCACATTTAGTTTTTTTGCAATGGACAATGCAATGTATACAATGTAAGAAAATGTATGTTGTCCAACAACTGTGGTTTTCCATCTTTACACAACCTCAACACGTTGAAGCTTCCAAGTAGCATGTTCTAAGACCTCACTAAGGATCAAACCAGCTCCATGCAAATGTCTTGGATTACCTCAAAAGTGTAGCTGAGGTTCAGGGCATGCATAAATCCAAACAAAAGAGCCATAAATCCAATCTCCAGAAGGCAGTTGCAGAAACAAATACAACAGGAAGTAAAAGAGGGCCTACAGTGACCCCTGCTGGAATTATTAAGATAGTGGCAACACATGGTGGAAATAAACTAACATAACCATAGCTAACGTTGCTAGCTAGAAAACATTGATATAAAACAAAATGAAACTGTCAGACTATACATTTATCTTTTATTTGATGGTGATCGTTTTTACAATTGTTTTTAGAACGTGGGAGGTTAAGATGCCATTTTTGTTTTCCTTTATTTCTAGTGAGTTGTACATTTTTTTTTTTAGTTCAGAATTAAAACAAATATTGGGTTTGCATTATAACACTCTGGATTTACGAATGTGAGTTTTATTACATTCCCCAACTTTTGATTAAAATTACAATCGAAAAAGAAAACCTTTTTTTTTTAACTCAACAATTGTCTGGAAAGTACTAAAGCATAAATGACACTTCAGTCCAAAACAATTGGGAGAAGGGACAATCAAGAAACAAATGGGTGATTGTTTTTCAGTATGACAAAATGTGCATTCTGGAGGAACATCTTGTATGAATTTGGCTAAATATGAGTTACAAAAATGTATGAATTATTTCGACCTGTACTTCTTGAGTTTTTTCCTCCAGAATGCAACAACTTTTGGTGGACAACTTTTATCCAAATTCAGAGAATTTCTTACATGTTTGTTGTTACATTTTTGATCTAGGAAGTTTCTCCCAGCTATCATTAAAACACCTTCCTGCTGTTCATACTGTAGAAGATTTAACCAGCTGAAGAAGCTGGGCTGGAATGCTATTTATCCATTTTTATTATAGTCAACAATACTCATGTCAATATTATGTTTTACAATAAATATAATATAATCCAAAGACATTCCATTCCTTTCAAAAACATTTGTTTTTTCAGTGCATTGTTTGTGAAACAATGTCTTGTTGCTGTATAATATGTATTGGTTATTCCAAAGAATGCCTTTATGGGGAGAGAAGTTGTGATTATTGGCCAACTTCCTAGAATCCAGTGTTTGTGAAAATTAAATAATGGGTCATTTAGAAAATATGTGTTAATTTCATGTCAAGTCATCATTAAATGTCCCTGATATGTTAAAAGGCATTAATAAATCAGCTTCTTTTCGAATACCTTTATAACTGATAATGGTAGTTCAGCCGGGATATGCTCATTTCAAAATTAGATTTACAGCCTGGAAATGTTGTTATTGTTTTCATTTTGATGCCCCGCCCTCCACCATTTGACCATTTAGAAAGTCTATGAGTGTGTCACATCCAGGTTGCCAGTTACGCACCGCCATCTTTGTCTGGCTCCTGCCACTGGTAAAGTTACTAAACATGTCAGTAAATCTAAAAGGCGTTGTTACGATTCTCAATTTATTCATGACAAAGTCAGGAACAAAATGAAAGATGGGGACGATTGAAGGTGGAAAATATTTTTTCATTTAACGCCAAACTTGCTAGTTTCCACCTTGATAGGTAAGTCAGACATTTACGCTTTCTTATTACTTGTAATAAATGGACATTTCATATGTAAACTATATTGTCCAATGCGGTCTATGATCTTGTCCAAGAAAGCTAGTAGATGTGCTTCGCTCCTAGTGTAATGATTAGCATGCTAGCCCGGTCAATGACACATCGACAAATAAGCTTACGGGGTTTAATATACAGTTAGGTCCATAAATATTTGGACATTGACACAATTTTCAGTATTCCAGCTCTGTACAACACCACAATGGATTTGAAATGAAACAATCAACATGTGCTTTAAGTGCAGACTTTGAGCTTTAATTTCAGGACATTTACATCCAAATCAGGTGAACGGTGTAGGAATTACAACACATTTTATATGTGCCTTCCACTTTTTAAGGGACCAAAAATAATTGGACAATTGGCTACTCAGCTGTTCCATGGCCAGGTGTGTGTTATTCCCTTGTTTTTTTTTCATTTATTTAATTTACAAAGAGCAGATAAAAGGCCTAGATGTAATTTCAAGTGTGGTATATTCATTTGGAATCTGGGGAGGTCATCTCTCAATATGAAGTCCAAAGAGCTGTCACTATCAGTGAAGCAAGCCATCATTATGCTGTAAAATCAAAACAAAGCCATCAGAGAGATAGCAAAAACATGAGGTGTGGTCAAACCAACTGTTTGGCACATTCTTAAAAAGAGAGAACACACTGCTGAGCTCAGCAACACCAAAAGACATGGAAGACCACAGAAAACAAGTGTGGTGGATGACAGACAAATCCTTTCCCTTGTCAAGAAGAAGCCCTTCACAACAGTTGGCCAGATGAAGAAAAGTCTCCAGGAGGTAGGTGTATATGTGTCCAAGTCAACAATTAAGAGAAGACTTCACCAGAGGAAATACAGAGGTTTCTTCACAAGGTGTAAACCATTGGTGAGCCTCAAAAACAGGATGGCCAGATTAGAGTTTGCCAAGAAACATGTAAAAGAGCCTGTGCAGTTCTGGAACAACATCTTATGGACAGATGAGACAAAGATCAACTTGTACCAGAATGATGGAAAGAGAAGAGTATGGAGAAGGGAAGGAACTGCTCAAGATCCAAAGCATAGCACCTCATCAGTGAAGCATGGTGGTGGTAGTGGCATGCATGGCTGCCAGTGGAACTGGATGTCTTATATTTATTGATGATGTGACAGCTGACAAAAGCAGCAGAATGAATTCTGAAGTGTTTGGGGCAATATTATCTGCTCATATTCAGCCAAATACTTCAAAACTCATTGGAAGGTGCTTCACAGTGCAGATGGACAATGACCCGAAGCATACTGCGAAAGCAACCAAATAGTTTTTTAAGGCAAAGAAGTGGAATGTTGTGCAATGGCCAAGTCAATCACCTGACCTGAATCCCATTGAGCATGCATTTCCCTTGCTGAAGACAAAACTGAAGGGAAAATTCCCAAAGAACAAGCAGGAAGTGAAGACAAGAGGCCCGGCAGAGCATCACCAGGAACGAAATCCAGCGTCTGGTGATGTCTATGTGTTCCACACTTCAGGCTGTCATTGACTGCAAAGGATTTGCAACAAAGTATTAAAAAGTGACAATTTGATTTATGTTTATGTTAGTTTGTCCAATTACTTTTGGTCCCTTAAAAAGTGGAAGGCACATATAAAATGTGTTGTAATTCCTACACCGTTCACCTGATTTGGATGTACAAACCCCGTTTCCATATGAGTTGGGAAATTGTGTCAGATGTAAATATAAACGGAATACAATGATTTGCAAATCCTTTTCAACCCATATTCAATTGAATGCACTACAAAGACAAGACATTTGATGTTCAAACTCATTTTTTAAAAATTTTTTTTGCAAATAAGAATTAACTTAGAGTTTCATGGCTGCAACACGTGCCAAAGTAGTTGGGAAAGGGCATGTTCACCACTGTGTTACATGGCCTTTCCTTTTAACAACACTCAGTAAACGTTTGGGAACTGAGGAGACACATTTTTAAGCTTCTCAGGTGGAAATCTTTCCCATTCTTGCTTGATGTACAGCTTAAGTTGTTCAACAGTCCGGGGGTCTCCGTTGTGGTATTTTAGGCTTCATAATGCGCCACACATTTTCAATGGGAGACAGGTCTGGACTATAGGTAGGCCAGTCTAGTACCCGCACTCTTTTACTATGAAGCCACGTTGATGTTACACGTGGCTTGGCATTGTCTTGCTGAAATAAGCAGGGGCGTCCATGGAAACGTTGCTTGGATGGCAACATATGTTGCTCCAAAACCTGTATGTACCTTTCAGCATTAATGGCACCTTCACAGATGTGTAAGTTACCCATGTCTTGGGCACTAATACACCCCCATACCAATCATGTACTTGTCAGGATTCCATCAAGTCAGGAACATTTTGATGGGTTTTAGAGTTTGGTGGAGTTGAGGAGGAGATTCATTGAGTTTCATTTAGTGAGTTGCATACAGCTTGAAGATTATCAGATGAGGAAGTCCAGCAATCAAGATTTAAAGGCCTACTGAAATGTGATTTTCTTATTTAAACGGGGATAGCAGGTCCATTCTATGTGTCATACTTGATCATTTCGCGATATTGCCATATCTTGGCTGAAAGGATTTAGTAGAGAACATCGACGATAAAGTTCGCAACTTTTGGTCACTGATAAAAAAGCCTTGCCTGTACCGGAAGTAGCAGACGATATGCGCGTGACGTCACAGGTTGTGGAGCTCCTCACATCCGCACATTGTTTACAATCATGGCCACCAGCAGCGAGAGCGATTCGGACCGAGAAAGCGACGATTTCCCCATTAATTTGAGCGAGGATGAAAGATTCGTGGATGAGGAAAGTGAGAGTGAAGGACTAGAGGGCAGTGGGAGCGATTCAGATAGGGAAGATGCTGTGAGAGGCGGGTGGGACCTGATATTCAGCTGGGAATGACTAAAACAGTAAATAAACACAAGACATATATATACTCTATTAGCCATAACACAACCAGGCTAATATTTAATATGCCACAAATGAATCCCGCATAACAAACACCTCCCCCCTCCCGTCCATATAACCCGCCAATACAACTCAAACACCTGCACAACACACTCAATCCCACAGCCCAAAGTACCGTTCACCTCCCCAAAGTTCATACAGCACATATATTTCCCCAAAGTCCCCAAAGTTACGTACGTGACACGCACATAGCGGCACGCACGTCGGGCAAGCGATCAAATGTTTGGAAGCCGCAGCTGCATGCGTACTCACGGTACCGCTTCTGCGTATCCAACTCAAAGTCCTCCTGGTAAGAGTCTCTGTTGTCCCAGTTCTCCACAGGCCAATGGTAAAGCTTGACTGTCATCTTTCGGGAATGTAAACAATGAAACACCGGCTGTGTTTGTGTTGCTGCAACCGCCCGCAATACACCGCTTCCCACCTACAGCTTTCTTCTTTGCTGTCTCCATTGTTCATTGAACAAATTGCAAAAGATTCACCAAACACAGATGTCCAGAATACTGTGGAATTTTGCGATGAAAACAGACAACTTAATAGCTGGCCACCATGCTGTCCCAAAATGTCCTCTACAATCCGTGACGTCACGCGCCGGCGTCATCATACCGAGACGTTTTCAGCAGGATATTTCGCGCGAAATTTAAAATTGCACTTTAGTAAGCTAACCCGGCCGTATTGGCATGTGTTGCAATGTTAAGATTTCATCATTGATGTATAAACTATCAGACTGCGTGGTAGTAGTGGGTTTCAGTAGGCCTTTAAAATCACTGAGCAAAATAATGTGACTAGTTGAAATCAAGGATAATAAATGATACAGAGGGAGGTCTCTAACACCCTACAATTAAGAGAGCTTGGCCATGGCAGAATTCAAGCTGCAGGGCCAGGAGTTTGAAGTGCGTTAATTAACTGATATGTTTTGCATATGGTGAATATCTTGGAGAAAGCACACCATCAGTTTAAGTAAATAGTAGTATGTCAGTTTGAGCACATAATTAAATAGGGCCCCTTAGTTTGACATTTGCATGTAGACTGGAGTAGTTCAGGCAATACATCGGCAATAAGATCGGATGTTGGTGTGTGACAGGAAGGAGGAATATAAAACTGGTTTGGCTTCTCCGAGTTAGCAGTGCCACATTTTTGGACTTGACCTCCTCCAGGAACTGCAGTTCTGTATGACGACGCTCGCTTGTAATAAAGCAACTTTTTGTTCAGTCAAGCGTCTCTGACGTCATTTTTGATCCAGCCGCTGTCAGAATAATTGTATATAAGTTATCACACAACAGCCTGTGGTTACGATCCACTGGTGCGTACAAAGCTGTCTTTGATCTTATCAAGCAAAAGGCGGACAGCTTGTAAACCTCTACTGTGTGCGATGGAACGCGCCGTAGTGGTGTCGGTTTCTCAGATCTTGGACAGTCACTGGAAGGACCTTATCAGGACCCAAAATCTACAAACAGAGAGGGTGCAAACCTGACACCGCTCCAAGCACCTTTTTGTTTGAACTGTTTATGAGGGGCAGCACGGTGGCAGAGGGGTTAGTGAATCTGCCTCACAATACGAAGGTCCTGAGTAGTCTTGGGTTCAATCCCGGGCTCGGGATCTTTCTGTGTGGAGTTTGCATGTCCTCCCTGTGACTGCGTGGGTTCCCTCCGGGTACTCCGGCTTCTTCCCACTTCCAAAGACATGCACCTGGGGATAGGTTGATTGGCAACACCAAATTGGCCCTAGTGTGTTAATGTGAGTGTGAATGTTGGCCCTGCGATGAGGTGGCGACTTGCCCAGGGTGTACGATGCCTTCCGCCCGATTGTAGCTGATATAGGCTCCAGCGGCCCCCGCGACGCCGAAGGGAATATGCGGTAGAAAATGGATGGATGGATGGATTATTTAAACTATTCAAGGCTCCAATTACGTCACTTAAAAAATTTGACTTAAAAATATTTTTCCGGGAAAATATTGGATATGTTGTGTTTGCCTTAAAAAACAAAGAGTTTTGACTAAAAGGGCAAAAACAACAAAATTGAAGAAGCTGTCACGTACTCACATGGCTGCTCTAGTTGTGACCCCAAGATGCAGGAGACAGGAGGACGACGTGCAGGTGAGAGTCTTTTAATTCCCACAGGGAGCACAAGGAGGTGCAGCAGGGAAGTGCACAGAAGCATAAGCAGCATACAGCAAACCAGAGTAACGTTTAACAAAACAATCCTTGAGCCCTGACTGGAGGGCGAGGCAGGCATAAATAGAAGCCAGCTGACTAGTTAAAGTTAAAGTACTTGTCACACACACACTAGGTGTGGTGAGATTATCCTCTGCATTTGACCCATCACCCTCACCCCATGACCAGGTGTGGCCAGGCTGCCAATCAGCGACAGGTGAGGAGGGAAAAGCGTTCAGGGAGACAAACAGGAAGTGGGACCAAAATAAGAGTGCTGACTAGGAGATAAACACAAACACAAACAGACCATGTGACACCTGACGTGACAGGTCGTCACGGAAACGAGGGATGGATCTGTTTTTTGAGAGACTTAAGTGTTGAAAGTAAAATAATAAATTTTTTACATTTTAATGAGTGGGGCTCTTTTGGATCCCAATCATTTCAGTGGGAAATTTTTTTATTGTCATTGCTCAAAAAATAGTGAACTAAAATCAATGATGTTATGAATTATTGACCTATTTAAAATTGCAATTATATTTAGTAAAAATCATTATTTTGTGGTTTTGCCATAACAAAACAGGGTTTTGCCAAAAATGGCATAAAACATGAAAAAAAAAAGACTTTGATATCGACAGATAAACCTGAAATTGATCAAGGGATGTAAGTAATGAATGCAAAAATACAACATGAATAAAAATGACCTATTTCTACCATTTTTATGACTGAGACCCTTCCTGGTCCCCAAGAAAGCAGTGCGAGGCGAGTGGAGAACAAATGGATTTATTGACAGAGATGTGACACATTGTGATATTGATCATAAGCAGCGGCGATTCAAAGAAAGAAGAAATCCTCGTCATGATGTCAAGGCCATGAAACGTGAGCCCCGAATGATTTGATAGCCACCGACGTTTGATCTTAAAAGTATTTTAACGGCCAAAGAAGAATACATGGAATAGCGTGAGGAGCAGTGGGGATGAAGAACAAAGCACATCTCCGAGTGTGATGACGTCCCTCAGCGATGGAGACATCTCTCTGTGTTCCAGTGCACAAAGCATCCTGGAGGAAGAAGATGACTCAGCACATTCCCAACAGAAGCACATGAATCCAAGTTGAACATCATCTTCACACAAGAACATTTGGAGGTGCAGACAGTCCATGTGAGCTAACTCAGCCTTCAGCCGCCACGTTCTCGGGGAGCTCGGCGCCGCCGTGGCGAGCTGCGGGACAAACGCAAACGGTGAAGGAAGAACATCCAGAAGGTGCCTCGTCACTCACATCAGATCTTTGAGGTATGACTTGGAAACATGAAGAAGCAGAGTGCTGCTCTTCTACTTCCTGACTAGGATATGTTCTTGATGAGTCAGCACACTTGATGTCTCATTTGGCTGATCCTCATCATGAGGACTCATGTCAAAAGTGAGATATGCCACACTTTGTATTGCGTGTGCTCACAGGAGGGTCTTTTATTGTGAAGGAGTCAGCTCAAGTTGGGATTTTCAGGCTAAACTTGTAACAAAGGTCCACATCAGACCTCCATGTGAGTGACGCTTCACCACGGCTTTGTTTCTTGCGGCTCAAAGAAAAGATGTTTTACTTACGAGCTGGATCGTACTGGGCTGAAATGAAAGAGAAACAAGGTGAAATGGACTTTTCCCTCACGTCACGCCGTCTTTCTATGTGAGAGTGTGCGCTCTGTCTCTGTGGATCTTTGAGTGTTTGGCTGGAAGGCAACTAAAACATGGCCGCACCTTTGCAGCCCGGATGAAAGCATCAACTCACGGCCTGGACCGAGTGCACCGAGAAGAAGAAGAAGAAGAAGAAGACAGAGGACATTGGTGTGCCTCACCTTGTCTGTTTCTGTGACGCCTGACCATGACGATGATGATGGCCGCCAGGACGGCCGCCACAGCGACGACCACCGCCGTGGCAGCGAGGGCGACGCTCAAGTTGTCTGTGGAGAGCAAAAAAGCACAAGTGGAGTGACAAAGCATGAAGAGGAAACCTTCATGACTACTTTGCATGCAGACGTCAAGCGTTGTCATGGTGACATGGATCAATAATGGTGACAGGTGGACTTGTGATGGGAAACATCTCCAACTAAATGTGTCTTTCTCACCTTCATGGCTTGCGTTGCTCAGGATGCTTCTTCTCTCCAGCTTGGTGACCAAGTCCTCCTTGACGCCAGACAGCCGAAACACACATTCGTACTTGCCCTCCACGTCGGCCGTCACCTCCACTTTCAGCTCCACCGACATCTGGAAGGTTCCGTCGTGGTTGGGGAGTATCTCTCCGTGCTCCACGTCCTCGAAGATCTGCTCGCCGTCTTTCCTCCAAAACAGGTCGGCACGGTCGGGGTAGAAACCTGTCGCCATGCAGTTGACCGGAGAGGACGGCCTCTTCTGGAGGAGGAACACCTCTGGAAGCTCTGCACAGGAAGTGATGTCACGTGTGAACAGAAGACAACGTGGGGAGAAGGTGTGGATGGAGGTACAGATGGAGAGAAGGTGTGGATGGAGGTAAGGATGGAGAGAAGGTGTGGATGGAGGTAAAGATGGAGAGAAGGTGTGGATGGAGGTAAATATGGAGAAAAGGAGTGGATGGAGGTACAAATGGAAATAAGGTGTGGATCGAGGTGAAGATGGAGAGAAGGTGAGAATGGAGGTAAAAATGGAGAGAATGGAGGTGAAGATGGAGAGGAGTGGTGGATGGAGGTAAAGATGGAGAGAAGGAGAGAATGGAGGTAAAGATGGAGAGAATGAGATAATGGAGGTAAAGATGGAGATAAGGTGAGAATGGAGGTAAAGATGGAGAGAAGTTGTGGATGGAGGTAACGATGGAGAGAAGGAGAGAATGGAAGTAAAGTTGGAGAGGAGATAATGGAAGTAAAGATGGAGAAGAGAGAATGGAGGTAAAGATGGAGAGAAGTAGAGAATGGAGGTAAAGATGGAGAGAAGGTGTGGATGGAGGTAAAGATGGAGAGAATGAGAGAATGGAGGTAAAGATGGAGAGAATGAGAGAATGGAGGTAAAGATGGAGAGAAGGTGAGAGAAAGAGGAAAGAGTATAAAGAGAAAGTGTAATGTCAGTAATGTTCCTATAGGGGGAGTGCTAACAAGTTAAAAGGTGAAAGTACATGGTGTGTTTCTACCTGTTCTCATTAGGACCTCCTTCCCATTGTTCACATGCTTCTTCAAGTAAGAAGGACATAGCTTAGTGAAGTAATACTTATTGTAGTCTAGTAGATGTCTGTTCTGGTCCAACTTGAGTTTGGAGGGGAAAGCTTGTTGTTTTGCTGCAGTAAATGTCCATGTCTTCATGTCCAACGATATGAAATCTTCTCCATCATAACCTTCCTGACGCCAACCTTTAACTTCATCAGTCTCATCATTCCATTCACATCCATACATCGCCTGGACAATGTGAACACCTGAGACACACAAAGTGTTGTAAAGCAGAGTGACACACACACACACACACACACACACACACACACACACACAGTATTTGTGTAGGTTATTATGGGATGGACAGAGACAAGTATCATTGCAGTAATGTGTGTTTTACTACAGTATAAAAAGAGTACATCAAATATATTTAAGTAGTAGAAAGTTCAACATAAACAAACCTTCAGTTTGGTTGAAACGCTTCTTACGAAGTTCAAGGTTAATTTTGTCACTAAACTCATTATCAACACTGATCTCTGTTTGTCTCTCCCAGTATTTTGGATCCTCTGCTGTGATTTTGTTCATCCAGTCCTGTTTGGCTTCTGCTTTCCTGCTGTTGCTGTCATAGTGAGAAATCTGAACTCCATCAACATAACCAACACTCACAAACTCTGGGAAGTTTGGAACTTGAGAGGACGCAGTGTGGAAATACTGCAGCGTGTGAATCACTGAAAGAAGAACACAACAACAAGATGACTTTTTATTATTTTGTTTCATGTTCAACAATCTTGCACTGTGAATATTTGAGCTCATTCAGTCTTCAGTCAGGTCTTAAAGTGAACATCAAACACTGCTAGATATCACAGTCAAGACCCACATGGTGTTCTATGACAAATACAACACATTAATAATATCACTAACATTTTATTATTGGACATCTGTTGACAGTTTGAACATTTTGAAAATAAACATATCTTTTCTACAATGGAGGCTGAATAAAAAGTACAACAAAGTTGAACACAACCTGTTCTGCCCATTTGATGTCGACTCTTACTCACACCTTGTGGCGGGATGATGTTACTACACTTGATTAGTTTCTGACACTTCCGTGTTTGAAGATTTCAGGAAGTCAGTGTTCTGTTGTGTTCACTACTGCATTGAGTTAACCATATAGTTAGTTCAGTTACATTGTACAGCCTCTAGATGGCGTAGTGAGTCAGACGGAGGAGGTGCGGTGAGGTGAGGAGAGAAGAAGAATGTAATGTAGGTAAATACAGGTACGTGAATAAAGATGCTGACTGGAAAGTAACGCGTTCGTGTTGGTTACTACTACACACCCAACATAACAAGTGGCGACGAGGATAAAGAAATAAAAGAATGGCTTTACTCGGTTTTGAGTGTGAATGTTGTCTGTCTATCTGTGTTGGCCCTGTGATGAGGTGGCGACTTGTCCAGGGTGTACCCCGCCTTCCGCCCGATTGTAGCTGAGATAGGCTCCAGCGCCCCCCGCGACCCCGAAGGGACTAAGCGGTAGAAAATGGATGGATGAATGGGTTTACAACCGCCCTCTGCGTTCCTGGAGTGCCCGGGAGAGCCGAAGATTACGTTCGAGGATTGGAGGAAGCTATTCGACAACTTCTTGCTAGCAATCGGAGGTCAAGATTTTTCCGCGGAGAGGAAAAGAGCCCTGCTGATTCACTGTCTGGGAACAGAAGGACAAAGGTTGTACAATACCTTGCCGCTTACTGAGGATACCTACAATGGTAGTTTACTGGCTTTGCAAACATTCTTCACCCCGAAAGTCAACGTAGTCGCCGAGAGGTACCGTTTTCGGCAGCGCGCTCAAGCTATGGGTGAGTCAACGGATCACTATGTAGCAGCGCTGCGTGAGCTAGTGAAAACGTGCAATTTCAGTGCAATGGAAAATGAAATGATACGTGATCAGATAGTGGAGAAAAATTGTGTGCCTCGTATACGTGAAAGACTGTTGTTAGAACCCGAGCTAAGTCTTGACAAGGCACTTACACTAGCCAGACGAATTGAAAGTGCCGTTGCTGATGCAAAAACATTCACTGACAGTGGAACGAAGCTAGTCTCTGCAGTCTACAGACAGGGAAATAAGAATGCAGGACACCCCAAAGACAAGTATAAGCACAAAGGGGGAAACGGAATGATGCCATTCAACAATGTTACAGATGTGGCTCTGTTGATCACCTTGCTAACGACCAGTCATGCCCAGCTAAAGAAGTTAAATGCAAAACATGTGGGAAGATAGGCCACTATTCCAGAGTGTGCAAATCCTCTGCTAAATCAGTCAATGAAGTGAGTTTGCCTGAAGTGACTGTCCTCAATGTTGGCAAGAAGACTGATATACAAGGAAAACTAATTGGAACTTTCACTCTGGCTACATCACCTACAAGTACACATACAAGTGACATGTTAGTTGACACAGGATCTGCTGTTTCAATACTACCCGAAAAACTGTACAGAGAAAACTTCAGCACAAGTAAACTTAGCCCACCTACAGTAAAACTGTTGACATACTCAAGACAGAACCTAAAAGTTTTTGGACGTCTTAAAGCGACAGTAACATACCAACAGAGAACTGCAACTGGATTTTTCAACATTGTAAAGTCCGGTACACCCCTCATTGGGCTAGATCTATGTGAAGACCTCAACATAGAGATTAAAGGAGAAAAGTTGGTGGAACCAACGGTGGATTGTGCCATGCTTTCACAGTTACCTAAACTCCCTGAAACTACAACCACGTTGGACATTGGACATGCTAAAGGTTGTGTACATAAGGTGCAGATACGCACAGATGTTAAACCAGTGCAACAAAAACTCAGATGCCTGCCGCTTTCAGTACGTGATACCGTCACAGCAGAGCTGAATGAACTGGAAAAGCAGGGAATCATAGAGGGAGTTGATTCATCCAAATGGGTTTCCCCTATTGTGGTCACTCGGAGGAAGAACGGGAAAATCCGCATGTGTGTGGATATGAGGGAACCTAACAAGGCAGTGGTCCCTGACAGCCATCCATTACCACTGATCGAGGACGTACTTGCTGAGCTGCGCGGGTCAAAGATGTACTCCACCTTGGATCTGAAAAGTGCATACCATTAACTGGAACTGCATGAGGAGAGCAGAAATCTCACTGCTTTCATTACACACGAATGATTGTACAGATACCGCAGAGTTCCTTATGGACTAAGTTCAGCTCCTGCAGCATTTCAGAAAATGATGACAAAAATACTCAGTGGATTAAAGGGGGTTAAGTGTTACGTAGATGATGTCATAATCTATGGGCCCTCACAGGAAGAACATGACGCTAACCTGAAAGCTGTAATGAACCGTATTCAGGAAGCGGGTCTGCAGCTCAACAAGGAAAAATGCCTCTTCAGTCAGACTACACTGACATTCCTGGGCCACAGACTCTCACCTGAAGGCTTACAGCCAAGCGATGGCCATGTAACTGCAATCCTGAATGCGCCTGCTCCTACCGATGCAGCTACCCTGCGCTCATTCCTGGGTTTAAGTGCATGGTATAGCAAATGTATACCTAACTACGCCAGCCCGGTAGAGCCAATGAGAGCTCTGTTGCGGAAGAATACAATTTTCAAGTGGAATGATGCAGCACAAAAGAGCTTTGATCAAGTCAAAAACATGGTTGTCAACAGCCCAGCACTGACACTGTTTGACCCAAACAAACCAACAGTGGTCTCAACTGACGCTTCTGATTATGGACTTGGAGCTGTTTTGACACAGGTGAATGAGGCAGGAGAGGAAGACACAATCGCTTTCGCCTCCCGCAGTTTATCAGATGCTGAAGGAAAGTACTCTATAGTTGAAAAAGAGGCTCTCGCATGCGTTTGGGCTGCTGAAAAGTGGCATGTGTGGCTCTGGGGAAGGAAGTTCCTGTTACGCACTGACCATCAAGCTCTAACTACACTCCTGACTACCAAGGGAAATAATCGAGCTGGACTTCGGGTTGCCCGGTGGTCTGCTCGCTTAATGGAGTTTGACTATGAGGTCCAGTACAGAGCTGCAACACTGAACAGCGTCGCCGACTGCTTATCCAGACTACCACTTCCTGCGACAAACAAGGATTATACTGAGACCGTGGAGTCAGTCGCAACAATGCTGGACGACATTCAAGCAGTCACTCAAGCGGACTTCAAAGCGGAGAGTAACTTGTGCCCTGTGCTGACCAAACTTCGCGCACAGCTACAAAAGCCTTGGCCAAGACAAAAAAAAGTGCTTGACCATGACCTACAGCCATAATACTTGATACGTGACGAACTGGCAATTTTGGATGACTGCGTGGTCAGAGGCACTCACCGTCTCGTGGTTCCAGGGTCACTACAGAAAAGGCTCATAGATATTGCACATGAGACTCATCAGGGCATTGTCAGAACAAAACAACGCATCAGAGAACTATACTGGTGGCCTAAAATGGACGCACAAGTTGAATCATTCATCAAAGACTGTACTACATGCAGACAAAATGACAAGTCAGTTACTACCTACAATGCCCCACTCCAACCTGTGCCTTTGCCTGATGCCGCATGGGAAAAAGTGTCAATTGACATCGTTGGTCCTTTTGAATCTGCACCAAGAGACTGCAGATATGCTGTAACGCTTGTGGACTACTTCAGTAAATGGCCGGAAGTAGCTTTTGTGGCACAGATTGATACTGCAACAATCATCCAGTTCCTCATAGCAACCTTTTCACGGGAAGGTAATCCAAAAGAGTTAGTGAGTGACAATGGTACTCAGTTCACATCGGCTGAATTCGAAAATTTCCTAAAACAAAGAGGAATTGTGCACCTGAAATCATCTCTATATTATCCCCGTGCAAATGGAGAAGTTGAGAGGTTCAACCGAGTGCTCAAAGACTGCCTGCAGACTGCTTCTATACAAGGGACACCCTGGAAGCCATACACAAGGTCCTTTCTTATGGACTACAGAGCTACTCCACACTCAACCACTGGGGTGAGCCCCTCACAGCTGCTTCATGGAAGACAAATGAGAACAAAACTCCAAATCATGGATGTGACTCCTGTCCACGTAAATAAGAATGTGGTGCGTGAACGAGGTAAAAAGATACAGGAATACGCAAAACAGTACACAGACAGGAAGAGGAGTGCAAAGAAGACATCCTTCAACCCTGGTGATCAGGTCAGGATTCGGAAGCCATGGAAGGTAAAGAAAGGAGAACAAAAGTTCACAAAGCCAAGCCAAGAACTGTGGTGCGGAAGAAAGGCCCATACACCTACCTGTTGGATGATGGTAGAGTCTGGAATGCATCACACCTTTCTGTACTACCACAAGTGACCACTATGGACAATGACACTGTACAGACCGAACCTAAACAAGAGACAAATGTGAACAGTAGACCTGAGAGGTGTAGGCAACCGCCTAACTGGCCTAAGGACTATGTCATGTACTAAAGAAGTTGCATAAACATGCATGTTGCTGGTTGTTAAAGAAAATAAATAATGCATGCATGAAAAATGTTTAGTATGCAAATTTACATACGGTTAAATGCTGCTGTAATGGTTGATTGGTTGTCATTTTATTACTTCCAATATAGTATAGGCATGGTGTTACTTGAATCCAATTTCAAAAGCAATTGTAAGTTTTGTTATGAAGGAATTCACTTTTATTGAAAGAGGGAGATGTTGTGTTCACTACTGCATTGAGTTAACCATATAGTTAGTTCAGTTACATTGTACAGCCTCTAGATGGCGTAGTGAGTCAGACGGAGGAGGTGCGGTGAGGTGAGGAGAGAAGAAGAATGTAATGTAGGTAAATACAGGTACGTGAATAAAGATGCTGACTGGAAAGTAACGCGTTCGTGTTGGTTACTACTACACACCCAACATAACATGTTCGTTCTTACAAGCCTTGGAAAAAAAAGCCTTTGAACAAGAAAAACTGAAGCGAAAACAAATAAAGAGCCTAAACGGATTTCTCTGCTTCTGGAACTTTCTTGGAACATTTTGAATATTTTGCTGAGTGACGAAGAAAAAGGGAAAACAATAAAATATGTTTAAAAAGAACCAGGATGAAGTAATAAAGGGCTTGAATAATATAAGAATTAATTTAATTAATAAGTAATAGAAACTCTCAGAAGTTAAATAAGTGAAGGCACAAAGAGGATTTATGAATAATGATTTATAAACTTATAAAAAGGACTTACCAGGCGTCACGCTGTGCATTTGCACGACCAGAAGAAAGACTAAAAACAAGTTCATGATGCCAGCACGAAACAAAAAGATGTTTGCCACTTTTAATCCCGCAGAGAAAGACAAAAGTGACGAACACTCGCTTGACTCACAAACAGGACAAATGAACCAGGAAATGTCGAGGCTCTTTAATAATGCTCCACCTGAGCCAATGAGGAGTCAGCATTCTGCAGCGTCACTGTTACTAGGGAAGACGGAACGCTATTCTGAACAGAAAAGTGGCAGCAGTCAACGAACAAGAAGTCTTCTACTGGACTCACTAGAGAGCGCCCCTTGTGGCCACGTCAGGTAAAAGCTTGTGTGGCTTTTCTGGGAAATCATGTGACTTGACAAACAAAAGGTGTGTCAAGTTTGCCGCCAAACTTAGAAAGAAAAGAAAGAAAGAGGAATGAAGGTGAGATTTAGAGTTAAAAGTAATGACAGGGCTGGAACATCCAATCAGTGATCGTATTGTAGTCCTCTCAAGAAAGCATCAACACAAATAATGATTGATAGACATAAAGTCGCTACACCGCAGGACATCCTCACTTCTTTTTATTTCACGTCTTAACTTTCACCTCCATTATGTCTCCCAAGCGTGAGGCGTCCCTGGTAGAGTAACGGGACACACTTCTGCCTCGCATGGGTTCGATTCCCGGCCAGGGTTGCATCAGGAAGTTTCATCCTGAGTAAAAAGTCAGCAGAAAGCATTCATGCGATTGACTCGCTGTGGCCAAAGTGCTGAACGTGGGGGAAAAGTGTGAGGCAGACGCTTCTGGTGGCAGAACATCAAAGAAAGTGAAAGTGAAATTAGACACGGTAAAGCCAAACATTGACTGCATGCTTTTTTCAAGTCACCTAAACTCGATGGTGATCATTTTTATTTTTATTTTGTCGTACCTGTCAAAAGTGAACACACGTATCCATATAGGTGAGTAGTAACGAGTTACATTTACTCAGATAAGAAACACAACTTTTACTTTGCTATATCACATGTTATTACTAGAGATGTCCGATAATATCGGCCGATAAATGCTTTAAAATGTAATATCGGAAATTATCGGTATCGGTTTCAAAAAGTAAAATGTATGACTTTTTAAAACGCCGCTGTACGGAGTGGTACACGGACGTAGGGAGAAGTACAGAGCGCCAATATCACATAATACCAATCACATAATATCTACGGCTTTTCACACACACAAGTGAATGCAAGGCATACTTGGTCAACAGCCATACAAGTCACACTGAGGGTGGCCGTATAAACAACTTTAACACTGTTACAAATATGCGCCACACTGTGAACCCACACCAAACAAGAATGACAAACACATTTTGGGAGAACATCCGCACCGTAACACAACATAAACACAACAGAACAAATACCCAGAACCCCTTGCAGCACTAACTCTTCCGGGACGCTACAATATACACTCCTGCTACCGCCCCCCCCCCCCCTCCCCAACCCCACCCACCTCAACCTCCTCATGCTCTCTCAGGGAGAGCATGTCCCAAATTCCAAGCTGCTGTTTTGAGGGATGTTAAAAAAAATTATGCACTTTGTGACTTCAATAATAAATATGGCAGTGTCATGTTGGCATTTTTTTCCATAACTTGAGGTGATTTATGTTGGAAAACCTTGTTACATTGTTTAATGCAGCCAGCGGGGAATCACAACAAAATTAGGCATACTAATGTGTTCATTCCACGACTGTATACATCGGTATCGGTTGATATCGGAATCGGTAATTAAGAGTTGGACAATATCGGATATTGGCAAAAAAGCCATTATCGGACATCTCTACTTTCAACACATCCAAACAATTTCAAACATCCACCAGGGTGAGCAATTAGCGTCTTTAACAAAACATGTCGAGGAAAGTAAAGTAAAAGACAATACAAATAGATTATTTGAGAATAATAATCACAATAATTATGAAAAATACAACATTTTAAAATAACGCTAATCCAATTCAAATTCCTCCCATAGAGATGTTAATTTAAGGTTGGGTTGTTTTTTTTACTTCTAACCAATTTCCAAGATGTCATTTTTAGTGTTCTCGTGAGACGTGTAGAAACGCCGACTCAACACCAAGCCAAACCGGAGTCAATGAAGAGAACGTCGTTGTAAGCTTGACCATTTACTTTTGACATTTCTTCATAGACAAGATGGTGAAAAACTGAAAAGAACAAAGAGACACAAACACACTTATTGCCTCTGTACATATTTGTCTACTATGACATATAAAAATGTAACTGTAATGTTCCAAAATGTCCAGCAGAGGGAGACTCCCGTCTGCCTGAATGACTTGAACACATTGTAATTCGACAATTATATTCAACATATCGGCACTGTTACACTTTTTAAACGTGTCTGACATGTTGTTAACTTGTTAAAGACAACTTTCGGCATTGCTTTTTCGCCGTTTTGATTAGGATGGCAACAGAAATGACCACAGAAGACCACAACATGTATGACTTGCGTTCGAACGAATACCGGAAGTCAACCAACAGTAAATAATTTAGCGGAAGTGACATCATCTAACTGCTGTTTACCGATTATAGCATACAATAAATATAAACAACTTTAGCTCCAAATTAAAGCATTGCAGTCACTAATACAAAAGTATTGTCAAGTAATTATGTAAAGAATATTAACAATTGACTTCAGGACAACATCTACTGTGTTTACATTCTAACATAGCTAAACTACATCAAATGACCACAGTCGCCACCTAGCGTACAAGAGGCACACTGCGTATGGCCAACCGTCACATTAGAGCTAGAACGTGGAAAGTAACTTCACATCCATCCATCCATTTTCTACCGCTTATTCCCTGAATGGAAACTTACTGACAGTAAAAAGTAACATACTAGTAGTTTTTTCACATAATACTCAAGTATTTTTTTGGATGACTAGTTTTGACTTTTACTTGAGTCATATTATTCAAAAGAAATGGTGCTTTTACTTCAGTACAATTTTTGCCTACTCTACCCACCTCTGCCCTATTACAAATATGTGCTATTTGGATTTACACTGTATGAAAAAAAAATTGAAAAGGAATTTTACTATTGCAACCTCATTATACTATTGGCTACGTTTTATATTCATAAATGTAAGTTTCTCAATACCCGACCTGTTTTTTGAGCCTTTAATTATTTTTTTTAGAACTCTAAGTTAAAACACTCTCTACCGCTAACAACCAAAAAGCTGTGAAAACGATGATGCTGTGTTCCAAATTTAAGTTATTTACTGAAATTGAGTGAGCCTATGGCTTTGCACTTTGTTACACACACACATATATATATATATATATATATATATATATATATATATATATATATATATATATATATATATATATATATATATATATATATATATTACTTTGATTATTATTTCTCAACTGTTTGTAAACGTTGAAATTTATAAATAAAGGTTTATATAAAAAATAAAATAAAAAAGTTGGTCCCAAACATGGCGCTTTGTTGTCACGTGTAGGAGAAGTTGGCCATACTCTCTTCATACGCGACTCTGGTTCCCAGGAGTCTTTACGCCACCTGGCGGACAAAGTGGGGAAACTTTATATATAAAGATACACGGTTGGCTGTGGTCATGTATTGGTTACTCAGGTCACAGGATCATACCGGAACCATTGTAGGGGGAACTTAAGGGCGGGGGACACAGGATATGAGGACATGTGTTGTGTGTTGGACACCAGGAAGTGGAAGAAGTCAGAGCGGGAATAAAAGACAGAAAAAGACAATGGGCGTTCTTAGTGTATTATTAAGTTTAGAGTGCACTAATAGGTGACAAGTTGGGCACAAAACAGCTGTGGTCACAGGTAAATGAAACATGACCTGTAGCAGTGTTTTATTTGCTCTTAAACGACTCTTAGCTACTAAATAAGTTGACTCTCCTATTTAAATATGACCTAAATACTGCATTGTCTTTCTCCGTTGCAACACAATTTTTCACCACTTGAGGCAGTAATGCATCAGTTGACTGGGTGACGCAGGACAAGTTCGAACAATCAGAAGTCCAGAACAAAAGTCGTGAAGTTCAAGCGCAAAATAGATAGATAGTACTTTGATTCCTTCAGGAAAACTTAAATTAAAAAATAAAATATATATATATAATATAATAAATTCGATTACCAAAGTGCTGAAGCCGTCCTTTAATTTGCAGTTAATTTAAGTTACTTTAGAATTTATTTTAGCACTTTATAAAATGTATGTACCGTATTTTCCGCACTATAAGCCGTCCCGGGTTATTAGCCGCACCTTCAATGAATGGCATATTTCAAAACTTTGTCCACCTATAAGCCGCGCCTACGCTGCGCTAAAGGGAATGTCAAAAAAACAGTCAGATAGGTCAGTCAAACTTTAATAATATATTAAAAACCAGCGTTCTAACAACTCTGTCCCAAAATGTACGCAAATGTGCAATCACAAACATAGTAAAATTCAAAATAGTGCAGAGCAATAGCAACATAATGTTGCTCGAACGTTAATGTCACAACACACAAAATAAACATAGCGCTCACTTTCTGAAGTTATTCTTCATTCGTAAATCCTTCGAATTCTTCGTCTTCGGTGTCCGAATTGAAAAGTTGGGCAAATGTGGGATCCAAAATGGCCAGTTCCGTCTCGTCGAAGTCATCGGAGTCAGTGTCGCTGTTGTCCAGCAGTTCTGTGAATCCTGCCTTCCGGAAAGCTCGGACCACAGTTGTGACCGAAATATCTGCCCAGGCATTTACGATCCACTGGCAGATGTTGGCGTATGTCGTGCGCTGTCTCCCTGTCTTAGTGAAGGTGATGTTGGCGTCGTCTGGCGCTGTCTCCCTGTCTTAGTGAAGGTGTGTTCGCCTTCTGTCATCCACTGTTCCCACGCAGTTAGCAGTCTAGCTTCGAATGCCCTGTTGACACCAATATCTAGCGGCTGGAGGTCTTTTGTCAATCCACCCGGAATGACGGCGAGTATTGAATTAAGCGCGTAAGCGTGTCTCTTAATGTGATGTTATGAGCTAGCAAATATAACAACTACACTACCCAGCATGCAACGATAGTGACGAGCATGCGAGGTAGCCCTGAGAAGCGTTGTTGTATGCTGGCAGTTAGAATGTGGTTATGAGCACGCTGTGAGTAAACGTTGAGAACTCAGTTAACACGCCTCGTCTGCATTATTTATAATTAGACAGACAACACACTTAATAGGAGCCATTTTGGGGTCTTTACATAAACACACAAATGGAAATGAAACGTCACATATCCCAGCATGCACCGCGCGCTTCTTCTACGGGGAAAAAAGATGGCGGCTGTTTACCGAAGTTGCGAGACCGAAACTTTATGAAAATGAATCTTAATATTTATCCATATATAAAGCGCACCGGGTTATAAGGCGCACTGTCAGCTTTTGAGAACATTTGTGGTTTTTAGGTGCGGCTAATAGTGCGGAAAATACGGTAAATATAATTTGTTTTTAGAAATTGCATTAGATTTATTTTTTTCGCAGTTCATTTAAGATGTATTAAAATTTACTTTAGCACTTTATAAAATGTGAAAATATATTTTAATAAATTGCACTATATTTGATTATTTTTTTCACAGTTCATTTAAGATGTATTAGAATTTACCTTAGCACTTCATAAACCGAATGTGAAAATATATTTTCTTAATAAATTGCATTATATTTACTTCGTATTTATTTTCGTACTCAACCTGAAACGTTGATAGGCATGTTGTATGAGCTGGTTTATGTTACATAATCTTAGAGGTTTCACATCATTTGACAAGGTTTACACCTGTTCAACTGCAAGTAGGTTAGATACAATTTTTGAATACAACGGACATCAAGTGTAAGATTACAAATGGTGTTAATATTTGCGTGGGCTCCTTTGTACTGGGAAATGTCAAAAAGGTTGGGAATACCTGCTCTGGAGCATGATGTGAAATTAAGTTACATCAAATATGATTTTATTGGCTAATTCAGCATAATTACACATGAAGATCTAGTTTAGCAGTGTTTCAGGGCTGGACAGTCATTAGAAAACATTTCTCATTAACTCTTAAAACATTAACACTTTATAAGTGTGTCTTTTTATCATAGAAAAACTGGACAACAATATTATTTTATTTTTTTATTACCGGTACTTTGTTACAAAGAGATGAAAAGGCAGTCCTTTACTTTCCAGGGAGGATGATGCCATCATACTGGAAGAGACAAATAACATGTGTTACTACATAAGACAGTTTTGGACAGATCTTTTTGAAGATACCTCAGAATACGGTTTAAATTGGTTCCGTGACAGCTCGTACATCAAGACTTGCACAGTAATCCCTCGTTTAGAGAGTCGAATCGGTTCCGGGCCTGACCTTGGTGAATTAATTTCCAAGTACCGTATTTTTCGGACTATAAGTCGCAGTTTTTTTTCATAGTCTGGCCAGGCTCCAGTGCGACTTATATGTTTTTTTCCTTTTTTATTATGCATTTTCGGCAGGTGCGACTTATACTCCGAAAAATACGGTAGTAGGAATTTTTTATTATAAATAGAACATTTTGATAGAGCAAAAATAACTGGCTTTCTAAATAAGAATTTTTAAATCATGAGCCGTCTCAACATTAAATTTTAGTTCAATTAGCCATGTTTATGCTTCAAAATGCCCAATTCAGGAAATTTGCATATGCTTTAAAAACTGCGATAGAGTGAAGCTGTAAACTTTATATTTAACCGATGCTTGGCCCCCTAAAACATACATTATAGCAAGTAAAATTCCTTTAAAAAATCCTAAATAGTGAATGAAAAACAATACAATATAATGTAGTACAAACTACAGTAGTTTTATGAAGTGATGTAATAATAATGTACAGCATTGGAGAGTGGATTTCTATGGTATCTATTTCCAACTGCTTCTCCGTCAATCACACAAGCAGCAGCTTGTCCATATTTTAATGGATAAATATCTGCTGTTTAGATATTATTTTAACGTCCTTGGCTGTGATTATGGACTCACTCTGCTTCAGTATGGAGCAGACTAACAGTGCTACGCTCCAACTGCTTCACCAAGTTAGCTCACTAGACACTATCATGATTTATTTCTTTCATGCAATGATCATCATCCACTTCTCAGCACTGTCATTCACATTACTTCTTCCTATGGTTAGAAAAACAAAGTTATGCTTATCACTAGCTGAAAGCTTTTGCTACCGAGTAAAAACTGATGTTTTGGTGGGTTCTTACGGGATTTATGGTGACATTCGCAATGCCAACTCCTGACCTAAATTTGTGTTTGCAACTGAAATCATAATTAGCTGAGCGACAGCTTGTAACCTGAAAACTCAAAACTGAGGCACTATTTTAGAATATTCTTACTTTCTGCTGGAACCAAATCATGGACTCGTCTTTGCGGATGCGATGCCTGAATCCAATTCGGCCTCGTTTCTTTTTCTTGTCAGCAATGCTGAAGCCGGGGCGACCTAGAACCTGAACACAGACCAGAGAGGTTATGTCAGAACTTCAATCCCATTGAGTACAACAATTAACAGTCAAGTACAGCAAAATACATTCAGTACACAAACACTACATTAAACGAACTGAGCAGCTGCATGAGAAGGATGTGTGAAATGCAAGACTGCTTTACCACGTAGAAGTCCAGTCCGTAGATGCCGATGCTGGGGTCGTACTTGATGCCCAGATCAATGTGCTCCTGGATGCCAAAGCCGAAGTTTCCGGTGTCGGAAAAATTGTTCTTTCTCAACTCGTACTCTCGCACCTGCAGAGTACAGCAGAGTGAGACAAGATGAGTTGTATGAAAAGGCGAGGATTAATACGTAAGTCAGCATGGGTGTGTTAAAGCTAGAGGGGTGTGTACATTACATGTTTTAACAACATTAGGGGTGTACTGATCTGATATTGACAACAATCTGCATGTAAAATTTCCAAAATTAGCCAATACAAGCTGTCCTGCAGCGTGTTTGATTGTGCAAAGCTGGACAGCCAGTTAAAATCTAAATGTCCTGCAATCAACACACTTGGTAGGTCTTTTCTCGCAAATCAGTCAAGTAATTTACAAAAAGTAAACATGTTAGGCTATAGGCTACTAGCAGCTACACACACACACACACACACACACACACACACACACACACACACAATAGCACACAAGCTAGACATATGTAATAAGTGTTCTTTGTTAAAAAATAGTAAAGTTTAAAACAGCAAATGTGTCAATATAATCAATCAATCAATGTTTATTTATATAGCCCTAAATCACAAGTGTCTCAAAGGGCTGCACAAGCCACGACATCCTCGGTACAGAGCCCACATAAGGGCAAGGAAAAACTCGCCCCAGTGGGACGTCAATGTGAATGACTGAGAAACCTTGGAGGACCGCATATGTGGGTAACACCCCCCCCCCCCCCCCCCCCTCTAGGGAGACCGAATGCAATGGATGTCAAGTGGGTCTGACATAATATTGTGTAACAAGTAATAATTTTTTTTTCTCTCAAAAAATTTGCTTTTTTAAAGAAACCAAATGACAAGTTTTGCTTTAATTTGATCAAAACTATATTTTAAATGACACTGCAGATAACTAAATGAAGCGCTTCCTCTGGGAGACAAAACTTGTCTGAAATAAAATACCCCTTTACACAAAAAGTAGCATGCAGATGAACTCCAACATTGTAATCAATACAGTACAAACTTAAATATTTTGTCCTAAATACTTCTGTAAACAAAAACTGTAGTATTGTATATTATATGCAAATAAAGTCCAACAGAGTGTATAGGAAATTAAAAATACAAGATGTTTCAGTAAATGTGCGCCACATTTTTATTGATCATTCTCTATGGTGCTCTTTTCTTGTAGAGATGTAACAATTAACGGTATTAATGATAACCGCGGTAAAACTCCCGACGGTTAGTATGACCATTTTAAAATCACAATAATGGAAAAACCGAGATTGGTAACTGTACTTTGATGAACTCAAGACTGATTGGCGTCAGCTCGCTGGCTTAAATGCTAACATAAAAACAATGAGACGTTAATGTATTTCCCCATTAAGAAACAACATACCCCAATCTAAACTTACATAAATACATTACTGTCCGAGCAACTAATATATTCAATTGTGCACATTCAACAAGCTTTGTTCTCTTAGAACA
The DNA here is from genome assembly GCF_033978685.3 of Nerophis lumbriciformis. Lineage (NCBI taxonomy): Eukaryota > Metazoa > Chordata > Actinopteri > Syngnathiformes > Syngnathidae > Nerophis > Nerophis lumbriciformis. The sequence continues at coordinate 14,519,666 of NC_084584.2, read as the reverse complement.
GTGATAAATATATACTCATATGAATAAGGTGTTTTTACAGCGCATTCAAGGACCACTGATCGGAGTAGGACACAATTCCCGCCAGAAATAGATTTCATTTGTCACACACTTTTCATTTAAATAAATCTTAAAGTGCTACAGTACAAAGCAATATTCAAAACAATAAAATACTAAGACTAAAACACCACCAGTGAAGCATAAGGAACACAAAACATGCAAAATAATGTCTGTGTTTATTTCCGTTATTTGAAAATAACTTTGTCGAAAGATTTCAGTGTGTGTTTAAGTACTTCTTGAGCACATTCAACAATACCGTGATACGAAATGTTCAAAGTGTTACATCCCTAGGTTCTATTATCATTCACATATAAAATTGTAAATTGTGATTAGGGCTGGGCGATATATTGATATACTCGATATATCACGGGGTTGTCTCTGTGCAATATAGAAAATGACTATATTGTGGTATTCGAGTATACTTTCTCACGCAGTTGCTTTTAGCTGCGGGCATTACACTACAGGCTCTTCTCACTCTGTCTGTCCTCACAGACAACAAGCGCACCTTCTTACATACGTCACATACGTATACGCCCTCGCGGAGCAGAGAGGTAGCAGCATGGGTAACGTGAGCTGTGATGCGAGCAGTAATACGAGAGAAAGAATGTGCAAATCTGGAAACAAATGAAAGAAGAATTAATTCCCCCAAAAAACAGCAGGGGGTCCATCGTCTGGCAGTGGTTTGGCTTCAAGTGGGAATATGTCGAACAGACAACCGTAATTTGTCATGTGTGGGGAAAAAGCATTGCTACAAAAAGTAGCATTACTACTAATATGTAGCATCATTTGAAAAGTCACCTGCTAGAGATTGAAGAGTGCTTACTCCGCATGTCAACATCTCCGTTCGGTGTCACACGCCCACACCATCAAAATGCCGAGGCAAACATTTCCAGATCAACATTGTATGTACATTAACTACGATCAAAGTATTGGACAGGACGTCGAAAATGTGTAATAAAGTTGTACTTTATATAAGAAAAAAATGGCATACAAAACGATCCTTATATCTTGTTATCTGTCATTCATTCACCCGAAGGTTTGTAATCCTCAATCTCAACAACCACAATGCACCTGCTCCCGGTCTTTTTAACATCCGGTTTGCCGCAATGAATTGTGGAACATGCAGTATTTTAGTTAACCCTTTGTTAGGCTATGAAGTAGAAAACAACTCAATTCAATGTCAGTGTTTCTCAAATAATCAATATCAAATACATGTATAAATCATGTCATTTCTCTTTTAAGCTGTAAATAATAGATCAATTTATCAGCAAGTAAATCAAACATGCAAATTATGACTGATCATCACACATGAACTATATAACCCATAAGTTACAACACCGTATGAAAAAAATAGTCAACAAAAGGAGACAACGTCCGCAGGAACCTACCACATAGCGAAGGACGTACACAATTTGATTTCCTTTTATGCAGCTAATTTTTATTTGACACTTATTGAAATATCTTGTGACATCATGCACTAAAGTGCACTTTATTTGTTTTAAAATATTGTAGTGGCGTTCGGTACAAAAAGTGCACTTTAATTTAGTGGTGTTATGTCATCTTAGTGACATCATGCACAAAAGTGCACTAATAGCTTGTTTTAAAATGTCTGATAATTTTGCACTTTGTTTTGGAAATGACATGAATGTTTGTGCCACTGCTTAATAACTGTTTAATAAATACTGTGTTGGTCTATAGACTTAGTTGTGGTTTCCCTCTGTGCATGAAAGTTTAAAATGAGCATATATTAATGCAGTATGAACAAGAATGTTTTAATGTAGACACATAGAATCATCATACTGCTGTGATTATATGTATCAAGTGTTCATTCAAGGCTAAGGCAAAACATCGAGATATATATCGTGTTTCGCGATATGGCCTAAAAATATTGAGATATTAAAAAAAGGCCATATCGCCCAGCCCTAATTGTGATATAATCGTTATCGCAGGAGGCTGCAATATATATCTCGATATACATTTTTGGCCATATTGCCCACCTCCAAATGACATGTATGACAACGGGCAAGTGACAGAGGGGTTAAAGCGAGCTACTACTGGGAATGACGCACAAACACACAGAAATGTACCTTGAGTCCTTTCTCCAGGATCTCCTCAGCTTTGGCACCACGAACAGTGCAGTGGACAGCAATCTTTTCGTTTCTGCGGATGCCGAAAGATCTCACAGTGTAGCGGGCTGCAGGCAACAAACACAGGTCATTTGAAACAGAACACCAAAAAAAAAAGGCACTCATCCTGCATACGGCTGGCCGATTAAACAATATCAATTTATATCGCGATACACAATCGATATAATTAAAAATGTTCAATATTTTTTTCCTTCCTCTACGGAAGAAAGCGGAAGTTGCAAGGCAAGGTAGGTTGCATGAACAAAGTGCCTTTAAGGCACACCCCCAATGTTGTTGACTGTGTGGAAATCGGGAGAATGGTTGCCCCGGGAGATTTTCGGGAGGGGCACTGAAATTCGGGAGTCTGCCGGAAAATCGGGAGGGTTGGCAAGTATGACTGGGAGACGCAACTGCTCTGTACTTCTCCCTACGTCCGTGTACCACTCCGTACAGCAGCGTTTTAAAAAGTCAGAGATTTTACTTTTTGAAACGATACCAATAATTTCCGATATTACATTTTAAAGCATTTATCGCTCTAGTTGTCTTGTATGTTCACTATTTTATTTAAGGACAAAATTGCAAGAAGATACATATTTTTAATGTAACCTAGGATTTTTTTGTTAAAATAAAGCCAATAACGACATTTATTGTGGTCCCCTATATTTAGAAAAGTACCGAAATACTTTTGGTACCGGTACCAAAATATTGGTATCGGTCTCAGACACGCGGCCCGTGAGACGCTATTTTGAGGCCCGCACCTTAATATGAAAATTTAATGTTAGTGCGGCCCGCAAGTTTATATGAATGGGGGTTGGGGGGTTGGGGGGTGGTTTGGGGGGTTGGTGGTAGCGGGGGTGTAGAATGTAGCCCGGAAGAGTTAGGGATGCATGGGATTCTGGGTATTTGTTCTGTTGTGTTTATGTTGTGTTACGGTACGGGTGTTCTCCCAAAATGTGTTTGTCATTCTTGTTTGGTGTGGGTTCACATTGTGGCGCATATTAGTGAGAGTGTTAAAGTTGTTTAAATCGCCACCCTCAGTGTAACCTGTATGGTTGTTGACCAAGTATGCCTTGCAGTCCCTTACGTGTGTAGGCAGAAACCCCACACAACATGTGACTGAGCCGGCACGCCAATAGTATGGTAACAAAAGCTGACGCGACGACACGCTGTAAAGGACATTAAAGGCAGTGCTATCACGGCAGGCCCTCACTATTGTTGTCCTGGTGAAAATCGGAGAATGGTTAGCCCGGGAGATTTTCGGGAGAGGCACTGTAATTCGGAAGTCTCCCGGAAAATTCGGGTGGGGGGCAAGCAAGCAGCTGAGCCGCATCAGAGTGATCAAAGAGCTGCATGCGGCTCCGGAGCCGCGGGTTGCCGACCCCTGCTCTATGAGCTCGACGCATGCGCCGATGCATCGGTGTTGCTGGACTAAGTGAGGACACTGCTGTGCCATCAGCAGTGTCCTCACTTACGGCTTTTTAGTGTGGTTTGCTAGCTGCACTAAAGCCAACCAACAGGCCCTCCAGCGAGTGGTTAAAGCGGCGGGGAAAATTACAAGGACGATACTCCCAGAGATGAGTGCCATGTACACAACTCGCTGCCTAAAGCGAGTACACAACATCCTGAAGGACAGATACCACCCAGCACATGGCCTCTTCAACCTGCTACCCTCTGGAAGGAGGTATAGATCGATTCGCGCCAGGACCACCAGAATGTCACAGTCTGTATCCCCAGGCTATGAGACTGCTAAATGAACAGCCTGCCCCTTTGCTGCCCTGGACCATATTATTACCTCACTCTACAGCACCTCATTAATTGTGCTCTGGACATTGCATTGCTGCAACATCAACGTAACACCCATCACACACCCGACTGTTCTCACCCCCACGTCCCTCTATTCGCCATCTTCCTAACAATGCTAAACTGTAAACTATGGTCAACCTGCACTTCAATGCAGTTTCTATGCCGCTGGACAAAGCTCAAACAAAATCTCGTTTACATGTATGACTTAAGTGTTATTATGACAATGACAATAAAGGAATTGATTGATTGATAACACACACACTGTGCACCCACTGGCAGAAATGTAAATCGGCGCCTATGATGAGACGTATCCAACGTTTCATGTTGTTAACTGACCTTTGGAGAAGACAGGGGTCTGCCCTGTGAGCTGCTCCAGCACCTTGGCGGCTCTGGTCAGCCTGTCGCCGCTCTCGCCCACACAGATGTTCAGGCAGAGCTTGCGAATGCGCAGCTCTCTCATGGGGTTCTCCTTCTTCTCGCCCTGGTCCTGTCACATGAAGTAGAATGTCAGCCACAAAGTGACAGCTCTTTTGACTACTTAACAAACGTTATTTGGGCTTGTGGACTTAAATTACAAATACGTAACATCTTATAGGCGCGAGTCTAAGCCCTTTAGACTCACAACCATCACGTGTGCAAGCAGGGAACATGTCCGTACATATCCCCGCGAGTAGCTTCACCCCATAGCACAAACATACGTTTTAAAGTTTCCACTTCGTCACAACTTGCAACGCTAACACCATTTTAACACACTCCACTGTCATTAGTCACGCATTAAAGGTTCAAATACTCTTCTTGGCGGCTCATTTAGATCCGAACTTCCATTTTCCGGCAACTAGCATGTTAGCATTAGCTCTTTTCAACATTTGCCGGTCATCAAACGCTTCAATCGAGAGAATACAACAAGGGGTATTTCCAACATGACCGCGTCTAAGCCACTGTGAGTAAAAAAGTCGTTCGGGGATATTCACGGCTCCGATGATCGTGGATAGCTATAGTGTCGCTAATTCATATGCTAGAAGCCACCACTCACCGCCATGTTGGATCACTAAAAGAGGACGAAACGCTTCCGGTGAAACGTTTATATACTGGCGTGTGACCCGTACAGGAGACCGGTGGAGGACGGCGCAGGGAGACAAAGGTTCCGCTGTCGTGTCGTAAACATGAACTCCTCCGTAAGTTTGTAGTGAGCAACGACTTTAAATTGTTGCAAAGAATAAACGTGGTCAAAATGAACTCTAATTCACAAAATATTTACTTTGGTCAAACTCGTGTCATGCTCGATTTACCATGAATTGATTAACGTGGACCCCGACAAGTTGAAATACATATTCGGGTGTTACCATTTAGTGGTCAATTGTACGGAATATGTACAAACCCCGTTTCCATATGAGTTGGGAAATTGTGTTAGATGTAAATATAAACGGAATACAATGATTTTTTCAACCCATATTCAGTTGAATATGCTACAAAGACAACATATTTTATTTTCAAACTGATAAACATTTTTTTTTTTGCAAATAATCATTAACTTTAGAATTTGATGCCAGCAACACGTGACAAAGAAGTTGGGAAAGGTGGCAATAAATACTGATAAAGTTGAGGAATGCTCATCAAACACTTATTTGGAACATCCCACAGGTGAACAGGCAAATTGGGAACAGGTGGGTGCCATGATTGGGTATAAAAGTAGATTCCATGAAATGCTCAGTCGTTCACAAACAAGGATGGGGTGAGGGTCACCACTTTGTCAACAAATGCGTGAGCAAATTGTTGAACAGTTTAAGAAAAACCTTTCTCAACCAGCTATTGCAAGGAATTTAGGGATTTCACCATCTACGGTCCGTAATATCATCAAAGGGTTCAGAGAATCTGGAGAAATCACTGCACATAAGCAGCTAAGCCCGTGACCTTCGATCCCTCAGGCTGTACTGCATCAACAAGTGACAATAGTGTGTAAAGGATATCACCACATGGGCTCAGGAACACTTCAGAAACCCACTGTCAGTAACTACAGTTAGTCGCTACATCTGTAAGTGCAAGTTAAAACTCTCCTATGCAAGGCGAAAACTGTTTATCAACAACACCCAGAAACGCCGCCGGCTTCGCTGGGCCCGAGCTCATCTAAGATGGACTGATGCAAAGTGGAAAAGTGTTCTGTGGTCTGACGAGTCCACATTTCAAATTGTTTTTGGAAACTGTGGACGTCGTGTCCTCCGGACCAAAGAGGAAAAGAACCATCCGGATTGTTATAGGCGCAAAGTTGAAAAGCCAGCATCTGTGATGGTATTGGGGTGTATTAGTGCCCAAGACATGGGTAACTTACACATTTGTGAAGGCACCATTAATGCTGAAAGGTACATACAGGTTTTGGAGCAACATATGTTGCCATCCAAGCAACGTTACCATGGACGCCCCTGCTTATTTCAGCAAGACAATGCCAAGCCACGTGTTACATCAACGTGGCTTCATAGTAAAAGAGTGTGGGTACTAGACTGGCCTGCCTGTAGTCCAGACCTGTCTCCCTTTGAAAATGTGTGACGCATTATGAAGCCTAAAATACCACCAGACTGTACCCCGGACTGTTGAACAACTTAAGCTGTACATCAAGCAAGAATGGGAAAGAATTCCACCTGAGAAGCTTAAAAAAATGTGTCTCCTCAGTTCCCAAACGTTTACTAAGTGTTGTTAAAAGGAAAGGCAATGTAACACAGTGGTGAACATGCCCTTTCCCAACTACTTTGGCACGTGTTGCAGCCATGAAATTCTAAGTTAATTATTATTTGCAAAAAAAAAAAAAAAGTTTATGAGTTTGGACATCAAATATCTTGTAGTGCATTCAATTGAATATGGGTTGAAAAGGATTTGCAAATCATTGTATTCCGTTTATATTTACATCTAACACAATTTCCCAACTCATATGGAAACGGGGTTTGTACTGTACTGTGCAATCTACTAATAAAAGTTTCAATCAATCAATCTATTTCTCGCCCATGTGAGTAACGTGAGTAGTTTGTGTTGTAAAAACCCACTGATCTCATTGGGTGGGCCCAGGTGAAGTGAAGTGAATTATATTTATATAGCGCTTTTCTCTAGTGACTCAAAGCGCTTTTACATAGTGAAACCCAATATCTAAGTTACATTTAAACAAGTGTGGGTGGCACTGGGAGCATTGATTGGTTGAAATTGATTGAAACTTTTATTAGTAGATTGCACAGTACAGTACATATTCCGTTCAATTGACCACTAAATGGCAACACCCGAATACGTTTTTCAACTTGTTTGAGTCGTGGTCCACGTTAATCAATTCATGGTAAAGTTGCAGGTTTTTTTTTTAAAGCTGTCATTGCTCAACAAATAAAATTAAATCCAAATCATTGTTGTTATGAATCATTGATCGATTCACGTTTCCAATTACTTCACATCAAATATTCCACTTTGAAATATTTGTTGAGGAAAATATTGCATATCTTGTTTGTTTCCATCCATTTTCTACCGCTTGTCCCTTTCGGGGTCGCGGGGGGTGCTGGAGCCTATCTGAGCTGCATGCACAAGTCGCCACCTCATCGCAGGACCAACACAGATATTGTTTGCCGTATATAAAACAAGCTTTCTCTGACAAACATAAAACAATGATACAAACGTATTATCGGCATATAAATCGGAAGTTGATCTACACACTTAAGCGTTGAAAGTAAAAAAAAACATATATTTTTAACACTTTTACAAGTGGGGCTCATTAGGCTCCTAAATGTTGTTGTTTTTAACTGCCGTTGCTGAAAAATAAATAATGAATCAAAATCAATTATTGTTATAACTCCAATTATTCCACTTTAAAAATATTTTGGGGGAAAATATTGCATATTTTGTGTGTTTGCCACACCAAACAGGGTTTTGACAGTAAGTGCATAAAACAAAAAATACAAAAAAAATAACGTTATGTTGGGTTGCATATTGTTGAAGTCAAGTCAAACAACAAACAACAGTAAGAATGTAAGAAAAAAAAGCCAAAAATGAAATGTATATATTAATAACTACGATTGTCACGATTCCCAAATTCCAGTAGTCAATACTAATTCCTATGGATTCTGTGATTCTCTATACTTAATCAATACTGTTTTAGAATTATCATAAATAACAACCATATTTTACATGCTAAAAAGAACAGCGACGTTGTGTAGTGATGTCATCAAGTCATTTGTAATAAAATAGACTAATAAAAAGGTTGAAAGATATATTTATAGACACATCTTTTGTGTTTTTATTTGTTATTCGTATCAACATTTCAGCCTTTTCTCATAACTGTATGCCTTTTTTTGCTATCTTTTAATATTTGCTGCTTTTTGTTGTTGTTTTTGTTTCTACGATGTGCTGTAAAAAAGGGCTGCGTTCAGCAAATTGCCCCCAGTCCACACTTTGAACACCACTGGTTTACTTCTATCCTCAGGAAGGCAAAGAATGATAGTGAAAGACCGCTAATTGTGTGTCTCCATAAACAGTGTGGAGCCGCTCCACTAATAATCACCTCCATTACGGAAAATAAAGGACATTTTTTAATCCTTTGGATATCATTATCGGATATCATTATCAGGTATCATTATCACTGGAGGACGACGCTAAACATGTTACACACCAATAAAAGCAGGAGCAGGCATGCTAATAGCTCAGCTAGCCGCTAAACTAGCTTAAAACAATCAAAGTTTTTAATCATTTTGTAATGCAGTCTGCTGAAAATGGTGGAAAGCGCCACTCACATGTATGCATAATCAACGTCCTGTTTCTGCTGCCCCTGTATAGTACACAGAAACCCCTAATTTAAATAAGGCGGTCTGCACCACTTTACAATTGCACACGCAGTCTTAGTAAATCACACCCAATACGCCCAGTAATAGTACACGCTATTTTATAGATTGTAAACGCTGGTATTTGGATTTTTAGTAAATTAGGTCCAAAGTTTTATGTCGGTTTTTAGCATTTTTTTCATATCTTTATTAAAAAATAACACAGACAATAACTTTTTTTTCTCTTTCTCTACCCCCAAAAATATTTTTAATTAAAGAAAAAAATTCAACAAAATAAAAAAATTAAAAATAAATAAATAAATAAAAATAAAAGATAAAATATATATATATATATATATATATATATATATATATATATATATATATATATATATATATATATATATATATATATATATACACCGGTATGCATATATATGTACAGTACAGGCCAAAAGGTTGGCCACACCTTCTCATTCACAACACCGTGCCAGCAACTTCAGGGTTCCAGGTTCGATCCCCGCTTCCGCCATCCTAGTCACTGCCGTTGTGTCCTTGGGCAAGACACTTTACCCACCTGCTCCCAGTTTCACTATGTAAAGTGCTTTGAGTCACTAGAGAAAAAGCGCTATATAAATATAATTCACTTCACTTCACTTCACTTCACAACTGATGGTCCCAACCCCATTGATAAAGCAAGAAATTCCACTAATCGACCCTGATAAGGCACACCTGTGAAATGAAAACCATTTCAGGTGACTACCTCTTGAAGCTCATCGAGAGAATGCAGAGAGTGTGCAAAGCAGAAATCAGAGCAAAGAGTAGCTATTTTGAAGAAACTAGAATATAAAACTATGTTTTCAGTGTTTTTTTTTGTTAAGTACATAACTCCACATGTGTTCATTCATAGTTTTGACGCCTTCAGTGACAATCTACAAACCCCGTTTCTATATGAGTTGGGAAATTGTGTTAGATGTAAATATAAACGGAATACAATGATTTGCAAATCCTTTCTCACCCATATTCAATTGAATGCACTACAAAGACAAGATATTTGATATTCAAACTCAAACTTCTCCTCTCTGAGCTGCCACCTTAACGTGGTAGAGGAGTTTGCGTGTCCCAATGATCCTAGGAGCTATGTTGTCCGGGGGCTTTATGCCCCCTGGTAGGGTCTCCCAAAGCAAACTGGTCCTAGGTGAGGGATCAGACAAAGAACAGCTCGAAGATCTCTATGAATAACACTGACAAGGAACCCAGATTTCCCTCGCCCGGACGCGGGTCACCGGGGCCCCCCTCTGGAGCCAGGCCCGGAGGTGGGGCACGATGGCGAGCGCCTGGTGGCCGGGCCTGTCCCCATGGGGCCCGGCCGGGCACAGCCCGAAGAGGCAACGTGGGTCCCCCCTCCAATTGGCTCACCACCCATAGCAGGGGTCATAGAGGTCGGGTGCGATGTGAGCTGGGCGGCAGCCGAAGGCAGGGCACTTGGCGGTCCGATCCTCGGCTACAGAAGCTAGCTCTTGGGACGTGGAACGTCACCTCGCTGGGGGGGAAGGAGCCTGAGCTAGTGCGCGAGGTGGAGAAGTTCCGGCTAGATATAGTCGGACTCACTTCGACGCACAGCAAGGGCTCTGGAACCAGTTCTCTCGAGAGGGGCTGGACTCTCTTCCACTCTGGCGTTGCCGGCAGTGAGAGGCGACGGGCTGGGGTGGCAATTCTTGTTTCCCCCCGGCTCAGAGCCTGTACGTTGGAGTTCAACCCGGTGGATGAGAGGGTAGCTTCCCTCCGCCTTCGGGTGGGGGAACGGGTCCTGACTGTGGTTTGCGCTTACGCGCCAAACCGCAGCTCAGAGTACCCACCCTTTTTGGATTCACTCGAGGGAGTACTTGAGAGTGCTTCCCCGGGTGATTCCCTCGTTCTACTGGGGGACTTCAATGCTCATGTTGGCAGCGACAGTGAAACCTGGAGAGGCGTGATTGGGAAGAATGGCTGCCCGGATTTTGTTATTGGACTTTTGTGCCCGTCACAGATTGTCCATAACGAACACCATGTTCAAACATAAGGGTGTCCATATGTGCACTTGGCACCAGGACACCCTAGGCCGCAGTTCCATGATCGACTTTGTAGTTGTGTCATCGGATTTGCGGCCTCATGTTTTGGACACTCGGGTGAAGAGAGGGGCGGAGCTTTCTACCGATCACCACCTGGTGGTGAGTTGGCTGCGATGGTGGGGGAGGATGCCGGACAGACCTGGCAGGCCCAAACGCATTGTGAGGGTTTGCTGGGAACGTCTGGCAGAGTCTCCTGTCAGAGAGAGTTTCAATTCCCACCTCCGGAAGAACTTTGAACATGTCACGAGGGAGGTGCTGGACATTGAGTCCGAATGGACCATGTTCCGCGCCTCTATTGTCGAGGCGGCTGATTGGAGCTGTGGCCGCAAGGTAGTTGGTGCTTGTCGTGGCGGTAATCCTAGAACCCGTTGGTGGACACCGGCGGTGAGGGATGCCGTCAAGCTGAAGAAGGAGTCCTATCGGGTTCTTTTGGCTCATAGGACTCCTGAGGCAGTGGACAAGTACCGACAGGCCAAGCGGTGTGCGGCTTCAGCGGTCGCAGAGGCAAAAACTCGGACATGGGAGGAGTTCGGTGAGGCCATGGAAAACGACTTCCGGACGGCTTCGAAGCAATTCTGGACCACCATCCGCCGCCTCAGGAAGGGGAAGCAGTGCACTATCAACACCGTGTATGGCGAGGATGGTGTTCTGCTGACCTCGACTGCGGATGTTGTGGATCGGTGGAGGGAATACTTCGAAGACCTCCTCAATCCCACCAACACGTCTTCCTATGAGGAAGCAGTGCCTGGGGAGTGTGTGGTGGGCTCTCCTATTTCTGGGGCTGAGGTTGCTGAGGTAGTTAAAAAGCTCCTCGGTGGCAAGGCCCCGGGGGTGGATGAGATCCGCCCGGAGTTCCTTAAGGCTCTGGATGCTGTGGGGCTGTCTTGGTTGACAAGACTCTGCAGCATCGCGTGGACATCGGGGGCGGTACCACTGGATTGGCAGACCGGGGTGGTGGTTCCTCTCTTTAAGAAGGGGAACCGGAGGGTGTGTTCTAACTATCATGGGATCACACTCCTCAGCCTTCCCGGTAAGGTCTATTCAGGTGTACTGGAGAGGAGGCTACGCCGGATAGTCGAACCTCGGATTCAGGAGGAACAGTGTGGTTTTCGTCCTGGTCATGGAACTGTGGACCAGCTCTATACTCTCGGCAGGGTCCTTGAGGGTGCATGGGAGTTTGCCCAACCAGTCTACATGTGTTTTGTGGACTTGGAGAAGGACCGTGTCCCTCGGGAAGTCCTGTGGGGAGTGCTCAGGGAGTATGGGGTATCGGACTGTCTGATTGTGGCAGTTCGCTCCCTGTATGCTCAGTGCCAGAGCTTGGTCCGCATTGCCGGTAGTAAGTCGGACACGTTTCCAGTGAGGGTTGGACTCCGCCAAGGCTGCCCTTTGTCACCGATTCTGTTCATAACTTTTATGGACAGAATTTCTAGGCGCAGTCAAGGCGTTGAGGGGATCTGGTTTGGTGGCTGCAGGATTAGGTCTCTGCTTTTTGCAGATGATGTGGTCCTGATGGCTTCATCTGGCCAGGATCTTCAGCTCTCGCTGGATCGGTTCGCAGCCGAGTGTGAAGCGACTGGGATGAGAATCAGCACCTCCAAGTCCGAGTCCATGGTTCTCGCCCGGAAAAGGGTGGAGTGCCATCTCCGGGTTGGGGAGGAGATCTTGCCCCAAGTGGAGGAGTTCAAGTACCTCGGAGTCTTGTTCACGAGTGAGGGAAGACTGGATCGTGAGATCGACAGGCGGATCGGCGCGGCGTCTTCAGTAATGCGGACGCTGTATCGATCCGTTGTGGTGAAGAAGGAGCTGAGCCGGAAGGCAAAGCTCTCAATTTACCGGTCGATCTACGTTCCCATCCTCACCTATGGTCATGAGCTTTGGGTTATGACTGAAAGGACAAGATCACGGGTACAAGCGGCTGAAATGAGTTTCCTCCGCCAGGTGGCGGGGCTCTCCCTTAGAGATAGGGTGAGAAGCTCTGCCATCCGGGAGGAGCTCAAAGTAAAGCCGCTGCTCCTCCACATCGAGAGGAGCCAGATGAGGTGGTTGGGGCATCTGGTCAGGATGCCACCCGAACGCCTCCCTAGGGAGGCGTTTAGGGCACGTCCGACCGGTAGGAGGCCGCGGGGAAGACCCAGGACACGTTGGGAAGACTATGTCTCCCGGCTGGCCTGGGAACGCCTCGGGGTCCCACAGGAAGAGCTGGATGAAGTGGCTGGGGAGAGGGAAGTCTGGGCTTCCCTGCTTAGGCTGCTGCCCCCGCGACCCGACCTCGGATAAGCGGAAGAAGATGGATGGATGGATGGAAACTCAAACTTTATTTTTTTTTTTGCAAATAATAATTAACTTAGAATTTCAAGGCTTCAACACGTGCCAAAGTAGTTGGGAAAGGGCATGTTCACCACTGTGTTACATGACCTTTCCTTTTAACAACACTCAGTAAACGTTTGGGAACTGAGGAGACACATTTTTTAAGCTTCTCAGGTGGAATTCTTTCCCATTCTTGCTTGATGTACAGCTGTCCGGGGGTCTCCGTTGTGGTATTTTAGGCTTCATAATGCGCCACACATTTTCAATGGGAGACAGGTCTGGACTACAGGCAGGCCAGTCTAGTACCCGCACTCTTTTACTATGAAGCCACGTTGATGTAACACGTGGCTTGGCATTGTCTTGCTGAAATAAGCAGGGGCGTCCATGGTAACGTTGCTTGGATGGCAACATATGTTGCTCCAAAACCAGTATGTACCTTTCAGCATTGATGGCGCCTTCACAGATGTGTAAGTTACCCATGTCTTGGGCACTAATACACCCCCATACCATCACAGATGCTGGCTTTTCAACTTTGCGCCTAGAACAATCCAGATGGTTCTTTTCCTCTTTGGTCCGGAGGACACGACGTCCACAGTTTCCAAAAACAATTTGAAATGTGGACTCGTCAGACCACAGAACACTTTTCCACTTTGTATCAGTCCATCTTAGATGAGCTCAGTCAGGCCCAGCGAAGCCGGCGGCGTTTCTGGGTGTTGTTGATAAACAGTTTTCGCCTTGCATAGGAGAGTTTTAACTTGCACTTACAGATGTAGCGACTAACTGTAGTTACTGACAGTGGGTTTCTGAAGTGTTCCTGAGCCCATGTGGTGATATCCTTTACACACTATTGTCACTTGTTGATGCAGTACAGCCTGAGGGATCGAAGGTCACGGGCTTAGCTGCTTATGTGCAGTGATTTCTCCAGATTCTCTGAACCCTTTGAAGATATTACGGACCGTAGATGGTGAAATCCCTAAATTCCTTGCAATAGCTGGTTGAGAAAGGTTTTTCTTAAACTGTTCAACAATTTGCTCACGCATTTGTTGACAAAGTGGTGACCCTCGCCCCATCCTTGTTTGTGAATGACTGAGCATTTCATGGAATTTACTTTTATACCCAATCATGGCACCCACCTGTTCCCAATTTGCCTGTTCACCTGTGGGATGTTCCAAATAAGTGTTTGATGAGCATTCCTCAACTTTATCAGTATTTATTGCCACCTTTCCCGACTTCTTTGTCACGTGTTGCTGGCATCAAATTCTAAAGTTAATGATTATTTGCAAAAAAAAAAAAAAAGTTTATCTGTTTGAACATCAAATATGTTGTCTTTGTAGCATATTCAACTGAATATGGGTTGAAAAGGATTTGCAAATCATTGTATTCCGTTTATATTTACATCTAACACAATTTCCCAACTCATATGGAAACGGGGTTTGTATATATACACACACATGCATATATATATATATATATATATATATATATATATATATATATATATATATATATATATATATATATATATATATATATATATATATATATATATTCTTCTTCTTTGGCAGCTTAGTCACAGATGACCATGCTAATTTACGCTCTTGTGTCAGACACTTATTTCAATTTGATGTTTATTTTTTTATTTAATTTATTTTACATTTTTTAAATTTTGTAATGGTACTTTAATTAATATTAAGTTTATTTATTTATTTTTTTAATTTAAATCGTTTTGTCATCCTGTTTTAGTCAAATATTAGTGATATATTTTCAGTTTTAATGAGTGTTGTAATTATACAATGCACATATTTAATTATAATTTTCACATTTTAACTTGATGTTTTGTTGATACGGTACATTCATGCTTGTTGACAACGCCTAGCATGGCTGTACAAGCCAATTCTTGAGTGACAGTCCCTGTTGCACTTAGTGCAAACATGTGTAGATACTTCCTCCCGCTCCTGCTGTGCGATGGTATTTGCCGTACGTTTCCTCCTGTCCATACTTGCCAACCTTGAGACCTCCAAATTCTGGAGGTGGGGGGTGGGTGCGGGGGGCGTGGTTGGGGGCGTGGTTAAGAGGGGAGGAGTATATTTACAGCTAGAATTCACCAAGTCAAGTATTTCATATATATATATATATATATATATATATATGTATATATATATATATATATATATATATATATATATATATATATATATATATATATATATATATATGTATATATATATATATATATACATATACATATATATATATATACACATACATATATATATATATATATATATACAGGTAAAAGCCAGTAAATTAGAATATTTTGAAAAACTTGATTTATTTCAGTAATTGCATTCAAAAGGTGTAACTTGTACATTATATTTATTCATTGCACACAGACTGATGCATTCAAATGTTTATTTCATTTAATTTTGATGATTTGAAGTGGCAACAAATGAAAATCCAAAATTCCGTGTGTCACAAAATTAGAATATTACTTAAGGCTAATACAAAAAAGGGATTTTTAGAAATGTTGGCCAACTGAAAAGTATGAAAATGAAAAATATGAGCATGTACAATACTCAATACTTGGTTGGAGCTCCTTTTGCCTCAATTACTGCGTTAATGCGGCGTGGCATGGAGTCGATGAGTTTCTGGCACTGCTCAGGTGTTATGAGAGCCCAGGTTGCTCTGATAGTGGCCTTCAACTCTTCTGCGTTTTTGGGTCTGGCATTCTGCATCTTCCTTTTCACAATACCCCACAGATCAGGGGAGTTGGCGGGCCAATTTAGAACAGAAATACCATGGTCCGTAAACCAGGCACGGGTAGATTTTGCGCTGTGTGCAGGCGCCAAGTCCTGTTGGAACTTGAAATCTCCATCTCCATAGAGCAGGTCAGCAGCAGGAAGCATGAAGTGCTCTAAAACTTGCTGGTAGACGGCTGCGTTGACCCTGGATCTCAGGAAACAGAGTAGACCGACACCAGCAGATGACATGGCACCCCAAACCATCACTGATGGTGGAAACTTTACACTAGACTTCAGGCAACGTGGATCCTGTGCCTCTCCTGTCTTCCTCCAGACTCTGAGACCTCGATTTCCAAAGGAAATGCAAAATTTGCATGGTTGGGTGATGGTTTGGGGTGCCATGTCATCTGCTGGTGTCGGTCCACTCTGTTTCCTGAGATCCAGGGTCAACGCAGCCGTCTACCAGCAAGTTTTAGAGCACTTCATGCTTCCTGCTGCTGACCTGCTCTATGGAGATGGAGATTTCAAGTTCCAACAGGACTTGGCGCCTGCACACAGCGCAAAATCTACCCGTGCCTGGTTTACGGACCATGGTATTTCTGTTCTAAATTGGCCCGCCAACTCCCCTGACCTTAGCCCCATAGAAAATCTGTGGGGTATTGTGAAAAGGAAGATGCAGAATGCCAGACCCAAAAACGCAGAAGAGTTGAAGGCCACTATCAGAGCAACCTGGGCTCTCATAACACCTGAGCAGTGCCAGAAACTCATCGACTCCATGCCACGCCGCATTAACGCAGTAATTGAGGCAAAAGGAGCTCCAACCAAGTATTGAGTATTGTACATGCTCATATTTTTCATTTTCATACTTTTCAGTTGGCCAACATTTCTAAAAAATCCCTTTTTTGTATTAGCCTTAAGTAATATTCTAATTTTGTGACACACGGAATTTTGGATTTTCATTTGTTGCCACTTCAAATCATCAAAATTAAATGAAATAAACATTTGAATGCATCAGTCTGTGTGCAATGAATAAATATAACGTACAAGTTACACCTTTTGAATGCAATTACTGAAATAAATCAAGTTTTTCAAAATATTCTAATTTACTGGCTTTTACCTGTATATACATATATATATATATATATATATATATATATATATATATATATATATATATATATATATATATATATATATATATATATATAAATAAGAGAAATACTTGAATTTCAGTGTTCATTTATTTACACATATACACACACATAACACTCATCTACTCATTGTTGAGTTAAGGGTTGAATTGTCCATCCTTGTTCTATTCTCTGTCACTTTTTCTAACCATGCTGAACACCCTCTCTAATGATGCATTCTGCTTCGTCTCCTTGTTGTGTGCGCAGTTGTGCACTGCACTCTCTAAAAGCCATAGATGTTATTGTCACATATGCGTGTACAATAGATGGCAGTATTGTCCTGTTTAAGAGTGTCACAACATTGCTGTTTACGGCAGACGAACTGCTTTACGGTAGACGAAAACGTGACTGCTGCTGTTGTGTGTTGTTGCCGCGCTGGGAGGACGTTAATGAAACTGCCTAACAATAAACCCACATAAGAAACCAAGAACTCGCCCTCGATCATTCTACAGTTATAATGTGATTGGGCAGGCACACTGTTTATATTGTGGGAAAGCGGACGTGAAAACAGGCTGTCGACACGTCACTCAGGTCCGCATGGAGCTGGAGGGGGCGTGGCCTCCAGCTCCGCCTGAATTTCGGGAGATTTTCGGGAGAAAATTTGTCCCGGGAGGTTTTCGGGAGAGGCGCTGAATTTCGGGAGTCTCCCGGAAAATCCGGGAAGGTTGGCAAGTATGTTCACAATTGAAGTTAAAAAGTGGCTTTGGAGCAATCAAAGCTGCTCACACGGTCACTAAGGTGGCCACTATGTTTGACACATCAACTTAATGTGTATTATATTTATCCATGAGAGCATTTTTGTTGAAAATTGTGAGGTGTGTCTGTTAAAATCATGGTTGTTTTTACAAATGATGACAGATGTGTACAAGAGCATGTATTGTCTTTGTGTAATGATGTAAATGAGGTGTGGTTGTATTGTATATTAAGTATGTGTCCATGAAAGGGCATTTTATGACTTTTCTTAATTTGATTACATGCTATAGTATGATTTTATTGCATGATTTTTGTATCCCTTTAATTTAGGTAGCCAGGGACTGCAGATGGAAATGAGCTATTTAGCTATAATTTGGTACAGAACACATCTGTCTTTGAGCTTAATGTTTCTGTGCATTGTCCCTTCAAATAAAGACTAAACTAAACTAAGCTAGCCTAGCTTAGCTAGCGCCAAAAACATCGCCGGCATAAAGGCAAGTATGACTTCATGTAACAACTGCACACGTCTCTCGGAGAGGTTGTCCCTGCTAGAGGGACGTGTCCGTGTGTTAAGAGTAAAATGATAAACTACTTTTAGACAGTGTGGACACGGCCGAGTTAGTTTTTATACATCTTCTTCTTCCGCTTATCCGAGGTCGGGTCGCGGGGGCAGCAGCCTAAGCAGGGAAGCCCAGACTTTCCTCTCCCCAGCCACTTCGTCCAGCTCTTCCCGGGGGATCCCGAGGCGTTCCCAGGCCAGCCGGGAGACAGTCTTCCCAACGTGTCCTAGGTCTTCCCCGTGGCCCTACCGGTTGGACGTGCCCTAAACACCTCCCGAGGGAGGCGTTCGGGTGGCATCCTGACCAGATGCCCGAACCACCTCATCTGGCTCCTCTCGATGTGGAGGAGCAGTAGCTTTACTTTGAGCTCCCCCCGGATGGCAGAGCTTCTCACCCTATCTCTAAGGGAGAGCCCCGCCACCCGGCGGAGGAAACTCATTTCGGCCGCCTGTACCCGTGATCTTGTCCTTTCGGTCATAACCCAAAGCTCATGACCATAGGTGAGGATGGGAACGTAGATCGACCGGTAAATTGAGAGCTTTGCCTTCAGGCTCAACTCCTTCTTCACCACAACGGATCGATGCAGCGTCCGCATTACTGAAGATGCCGCACCGATCCGCCTGTCGATCTCACGATCCACTTTTCCCTCGTGAACAAGACTCCTAGGTACTTGAACTCCTCCACTTGGGGCAGGGTCTCCTCCCCAACCCGGAGATGGCACTCCACCCTTTTCCGGGCGAGAACCATGGACTCGGACTTGGAGGTGCTGATTCTCATCCTAGTCGCTTCACACTCAGCTGCGAACCGATCCAGTGAGAGCTGAAGATCCTGGCCAGATGAAGCCATCAGGACCACATCATCTGCAAAAAGCAGAGACCTAATCCTGCAGCCACCAAACCGGATCCCCTCAACGTCTTGACTGCGCCTAGAAATTCTGTCCATAAAAGTTATGAACAGAATCGGTGACAAAGGGCAGCCTTGGCGGAGTCCAACCCTCACTGGAAACGTGTCCGACTTACTGCCGGCAATGCGGACCAAGCTCTGACACTGATCATACAGGGAGCGGACAGCCACAATCAGACAGTCCGAAACCCCATACTCTCTGAGCACTCCCCATAGGACCTCCCGAGGGACACGGTCAAATGCCTTCTCCAAGTCCACAAAGCACATGTAGACTGGTTGGGCAAACTCCCATGCACCCTCAAGGACCCTGCCGAGAGTATAGAGCTGGTCCACAGTTCCACAACCAGGACGAAAACCACACTGTTCCTCCTGATTCCGAGGTTCAACTATCCGGCGTAGCCTCCTCTCCAGTACACCCGAATAGACCTTACCGGGAAGGCTGAGGAGTGTGATCCCACGATAGTTGGAACACACCCTCCGGTTGCCCTTCTTAAAGAGAGGAACCACCACCCCGGTCTGCCAATCCAGAGGTACCGCCCCCGATGTCCACGCGATGCTGCAGAGTCTTGTCAACCAAGACAGCCCCACAGCATCCAGAGCCCTAAGGAACTCCGGGCGGATATCATCCACCCCCGGGGCCTTGCCACCGAGGAGCTTTTTAACTACCTCAGCAACCTCATCCCCAGAAATAGAAGAGCCCACCACAGATTCCCCAGGCACTGCTTCCTCATAGGAAGCCTTTTTATACAGAAATCTACAAAACAGGCCACTTTGGCTTAAAGAATAGCAGAATTCCGCGAAATAATGGACGTCTGGGATCCCTGTAAATCCCACAAGACAAATTTCATTAGGCAGGTATGGAATTTTATTGCGCTCATTCATTGCTCTACTGACAAAAGCCATAGTTTTTTGTATTTTTCCTGCGAAAACTTTTGCGATGAGTTTTAATCAGCATAAGCCAGTCCTTGAGCATTGAGCTCTGCATCAGTGATGCGCCGAGGTCGGGAGGGGAGGCGGTGGGATGCCGGCACGGGTCTCCTTGCTGGATGTCCTGCACGACCGTTCATTTCTTACTCTGGACCTTCATCGCCGCCTTGGTTGTCTTTCCGCTCACCTCCTTGGTCTCCACGGACTTGATGACGCCGACGGCCACCGTCTGCCTCATGTCACGCACGGCGAAACGACCTGAGAGGACAAAGAGGCGATGCTGGGGAACTGATGAAGGTCTGTGCTACCATGTTGAAGGAGAGAAGGCGCACTCACCCAGGGGAGCATAGGAAGAGAAGGCCTCCACCACCATGGGCTTCAAGGGAACCATATTAACAATGGCGGCTTCTCCGGACTTGAGGAACTTGGGGTTAGACTCTAACGTCTTGCCGGAACGACGGTCGATCTTCTCGACAAGCTCCTTGAACTTGCAGGCGATGTGAGCTGTGTGGCAGTCCAGCACGGGGGAGTAGCCTTGGCCGATCTGGCCAGGGTGGTTCAGGACGATAACCTGCAAAAAGACCATTTTGCTAAATTTGGCGGTATGTATCTCCGTAAACAGCGTGGAGCCGCTCTCCTAAGTTAAAATAATAACCTCCATTACTGCAAATAAACGGCATTACCTAATATCTTAAGGCTTGTTATCAAATATTAGGAGAAGGCTAAACATGTTACGCACCAAAAGAAAGCACATTGCAAAAAAAGAGCTGTCAAAAAAGAAGATAAAAAGATGAGATTTTTGGAAAATTATTAAAAAGTATTGAAATTGAACGGATAATTTTACTTGATAAGACATCCTAAAATATCATATCTAAATTAAAGCTGCAAGCAGCGATGGACGGGACCGACTTTGATGGCACATAAAATCCAAACCGGAGCAGTAATTAAAACTCTTTGGTCAACTTTTAATCAGAATGGTTCAATCTCTCTCCTGTGCTAGTTTGAAGCCGACACGACAAACGCGCGCAGAGGAGATAATGTTTGAAAAAAGGTGACCGGTTTTTGCAAAACTTTTGTTTTGAAGGGGGAATCGCAAACTTCCTGTTGATTTTTGCTGGGGGTTGTCAATATATGAAATGTAGGTCTAAGTGAGACCTACATAGAGGTTTTTGTTTAATGTCTCTAAGACATTTCTACTGGAAGTTACAGGCAGTTTTGTCTGAGTTTTCTTCCTAGGAGCAGTTGTGTCTGTGTTTTCTTCCTAGGGGGCGCTAGAGCGCAATTTTGAGTTTTGGGGTTGTTGTTTTTTTTTTATTAGATCGCAATTTTTGCCAGTCCTGATGTGTGTGTCCAGTTATGTGAGTTTTAAAGCATGTTAAGGGGGTCAAATTACAGCTCAAAGAGGCAAAAGTGACTGTTTTTAGTAAACTTTTGTTTTGAAGGGGGAATTGCCAACTTCCTGTTGATTTTTGCTGAAGGATGTCAATGTATGAAATCTAGGTCTAAGTCAGACCTACATAGAGATTTTTGTTTCATGTCTCTACGACATTCCTACCGGACGTTACAAGCAGTTTTGTCTGTGTTTTTTCCTAAGGCCGCTAGAGCACAATTTTGAGTTTTGGGGTTTGGTTTTTTGATTGGATAGCAATTTTCGCCAGTCCTGATGTGTGTGTCAAATATGGTGAGTTTTGAAGCACGTTAAGGGGGTCAAATTACAGCTCAAAGAGGCGGCGGAATAATAATAATAATAATAAAACGCACGAAATACAATAGGGTCCTCTGTCCCAAAGGGACATTGCTGTCCCTAAAAATAGCAGGATTTCTAAGCTAGGAATAGGTATTTTATTTCTGAAAACAAGCATTATTAGGGACCGAGTCCTTTGGGACAGAGGACCCTATTGTATTTCTAGCGTTTTATTATTATACCGCCGCCTCTTTGAGCTGTAATTTGACCCCCTTAACATGCTTCAAAACTCACCAAATTGGACACACACATCAGGACTGGCAAAAATTGAGATCTAATCAAAAAAATAAACCCCAAAACTCAAAATTGCGCTCTAGCGCACCCTAGGAAGAAAACACAGACAAAACTGCCTGTAACTCCCAGTAGGAATGTCGTAGAGACATGAAACAAAAACCTCTATGTAGGTCTCAATTAGACCTACATTTCATTCATTGACAACCCCCAGCAAAAATCAACAGGAAGTTTGCAATTCCCCCTTCAAAACAAGAGTTGTGTAAAAACAGTCCCCTTTTTTCAAACATTATCTCCTCTGAGCGCGTTTGTCGTGTCGGCTTCAAATTAGCACAGGAAAGAGATTGAACCCTTCTGATTAAAAGTTGATGAAAGAGTTTTAATCACTGCTCCGGTTTGGATTTTATGAGCCCTCAAAGTCGGTCCCGTCCATCACTGCTTGCAGCTTTAATTCAACTTGCAATTCTTAAGTTAAGCATTCTCTGGATGTTGCAGAATCTTTAAGCAAGATTTTCTATGTGTCTATATAGCTATTGGGGACGGCATATATATATATATATATATATATATATATATATATATATATATATATATATATATATATATATATATACACATACATATACATAAATGAATATATATATATATATATATATATATATATATATATATATATATAAATGTAGCACGCGCAATGTGATTTATCACCACTCATCACCGTTATGCATTTTATTTAGGATAGTATAGGATAAGATAGGACTTTATTGTCATTGCACAAGTACAACGAAACTATGTTTTCAGCACAAACCCGTTCAAGATTAGACAAACAAACAGTGTACAGGGTTACAGAACAGGAACGCTGATGGGTTGCCAAAGGCGCCCCGTAAAAGATAAGAAGAAGGTAAAACGCTGGGGAAGAAGATGAGTAAAAAAATACAATCTAAACTGGGCTCCTAAGGGGGCCTAGTCTGGAGTGGGGAAAAAACCTCCATGCAATGCACACATAAACACGTTACATTTAATCAAGACAATCTCGCAACAGAGGGGCAGGGAGTTGGGACCCTGGAGGTCGACTGCTGTTATGAAGCGCTGCCAGCCGACCATCACCCCGAGGGGAAACAAGCGGTGGTGAAGGCGTGGGGTGGGGGAGGGGGGTATGCGTGTGTATGTGCCCAATTGTCTTGGGTGTGATGATGTAATGTTTATAGACTGAGGCCGATTTAGCTAGTGTCAGAAGGGTGTGCAAACCGACAAATCCCCACAGATCACGGATGGACGAGAATCCACCGTCCTGCGTGTGTGTGTCAACATTTTGGACGGTCAAAAATAAAAAAAATATTAGATTATTCAGCAATTTCCTATTATAATTTTATTGCTGCCGGATGACTTAGTAGATCAGATGCAACACGCCCACTTATAGTACACTTTTTTTTTTTTTGCACACGCTGTCGAACGTTTGGTTTTTAGGTCTTAGTAAATCAGGCCCCTATGTCTCCCAGCTGGCCCGGGAACGCCTCGGATAAGCGCCAGAAGACGGTTGGATGGATGAATATGTTTCTTAAGTAAACTGTCGCTACAATTAAAGCGCAAGTGAAAATACAGCTTCACTACTTTAGTCATAATTTTGGCGCTTAAGAACCTTCTCTATGACTTTAGCTCCAGACTTGTTTGAAATTGCCATTACTGCCACAAGTGGTGAAAAGGTGTATTACCACAGATATTTTTTGGTGGCCCTATGGTTAAGAAACAGTGATTATGGACCACAAGGAAGGGCTTGTAAAAATAAATAAATAAATAAAATCAGAATAAGGAATAAGTAATGGCTGATTTCACTCATGGATGTTTGGGATGGCAATTTGCAGCATAGATCCCTGACCAAATCATCAGTAATTACCCTTTATCGAAAATGTCTCTTATTACTTTTGAAGAGAATTTACTTTGCGATATATATTGTTTTATCGCCCAGCCCTGCACACACCTGAGCATTGAAGTTATCAGCGCCCTTGGGCGGGTCGTTCTTGCTGTCACCGGCGACGTTACCGCGGCGGATCTCCTTGATGGACACGTTCTTCACGTTGAAGCCCACGTTGTCGCCGGGCATAGCCTGGGGCAGGGACTCGTGGTGCATCTCCACAGACTTGACCTCGGTGGTCAGGTTGGGGGGAGCGAAGGTGACCAACATGCCGGGCTTCAGCACGCCGGTCTCCACACGGCCCACGGGGACTGTTCCGATACCTGGGCGGGGACGAGAGGGTACGGAAGGAGGTCTGACAGGGAAAGTAAGAAAAATGACCCACCTCCGATTTTGTAGACGTCCTGCAGGGGCAGACGGAGGGGCTTGTCGATGGGACGAGAGGGAGGAAGGATGGCATCCAGAGCATCGAACAGGGTGGTTCCGCTGGCGTTGCCCTCCTTGCGCTCAACAGACCAGGTCTTGAACCAATTCATCTACCAAAAAAAAGCGGATATCAAGTCCACATTCACATTCACAAAAGTCAAGCGCTCCTCACCTTTTCACTTTTCTCCAGCATGTTGTCCCCATGCCAGCCAGAGATGGGCACAAAGGGAACGCCGTTGGGGTTGTAGCCGATCCTCTTGATGTAGGTTTTGACTTCCTTGGAGATTTCCTCAAAACGCTTCTGGCTGTAGGGGGGCTCGGTGGAGTCCATCTTGTTGACGCCGACGACGAGCTGCTTCACACCGAGGGTGAAGGCCAGCAGGGCGTGCTCGCGGGTCTGTCCGTTCTTGGAGATGCCGGCCTCAAACTCGCCAACGCCGGCGGCAACAATCAGCACGGCGCAGTCGGCCTGGAATCGAGCCCCGGGTTAGAAGTCGGCAATGAGAACACAGACTTGTATCGGTATCGGGAGCGACCTGGGAGGTGCCGGTGATCATGTTCTTGATGAAGTCCCTGTGGCCAGGGGCGTCGATGACGGTCACGTAGTACTTGATGGTCTCGAACTTCCACAGGGCGATGTCGATGGTGATGCCGCGCTCACGCTCCGCCTTCAGTTTGTCCAGCACCCAGGCGTACTTGAAGGAGCCCTTTCCCATCTACACCACAGAATAAAAACACAATCAAGTCAAATGAGCCGACGTGGACCAGGACAAGTTCGCTATTAGGACCCCCCTTTCGGGAGGGCAGAGTCCTCCCAGATTCTTTCGTCCTACGACTGTCTAAAAAAAAATGAGCGGTGACAAACCACAGGAGCACCTGGGCTCGGAGACTAAACTGAGCTAAAGTATCTCAAGGCCCAAGCAGTATCGAAACTGAAAGTTAACTTGATCCCACAGACTAGTGATGGGTCCGGCAACACCGATGCATCGGCGCATGCGTCGAGCTCATAGAGCAAAACCCTGTGTCGGTGCGCGTACCGCTTTTAGAAAGTCACGTGACCGATCATGAGCTGTTTTGGTCACGTGACCGATACGCGAACTATGTCGCACTGACGCCTCCTCTGTGCCCTGTGAGCGGGTCTTTTCTACAGCCGGAGAAATAATAACTAAGAAGAGAAATCGTCTAAAATGTAATACGTCGGAAAAACTTTTTTTTTTTTTTTTTTATAAAAATGTGTAAAAAAATAAAATTAAAAAAATTCCCAGTCCACAATCATCCACAACACGTTCTCTTAGATTTCCATGTTATGATACATGTTCACATTATTTATTGACTGTATCTAAAAAAGATAAAAATATATTTTTATTTAAATGAAGATATGAAATAATCCTAAATGAAATACAATTAATTGGTTTATATTATTGTATATACTAGGGCAGGGGTCACCAACGCAGTGCCCGCGGTCACCAGGTAGCCCGTAAGGACCAGATCAGTCGCCCGCTGGCCTGTTCTAATAATAGCTTAAAGAGCAGCACTTACCAGTGAGCTGCCTCTATTTTTTTAAATTTTATTTATTTACTAGCAAGCTGGTCTCGCTTTGCTCGACATTTTTAATTCTAAAAGAGACAAAACTCAAATAGAATTTGAAAATCCAAGAAAATATTTTAAAGACTTGGTCTTCACTTGGAATAAGCGAAAGAAAATAGATGGATGGATGGGTCTTCACTTGTTTAAATAAATTCATTTATTTTTTACTTTGCTTCTTATTACTTTTAGAAATACAATTTTAGAGAAAAAATACAACCTTAAAAATGATTTTAGGATTTTTAAACAAATATACCTTTTTACCTTTTAAATTTCTTCCTCTTCTTTCCTGACAATTTAAATCAATGTTCAAGTAAATTTATTTATTTTTTATTGTAAAGAATAATAAATATTTTAGCTTCTGTTTTTTCGACGAAGAATATTTGTGAAATATTTCTTCAAACTTACTATGATTAAAATTCAAAAAAATTATTCTGGCAAATCTAGAAAATCTGTAGAATCAAATTTAAATCTTATTTCAAAGTATTTTGAATTTTTGTTCTGGAAAATCTAGAAGAAATACTGATTTGTCTTTGTTAGAAATATAGCTTGGTCCAATTTGTTACATATTCTAACAAAGTGCAGATTGGATTTTAACCAATTTAAAACATGTCATCAAAATTCTAAAATGTATCTTAATCAGGAAAAATTACTAATGATGTTCCATAAATTCTTTTTTTTAATTTTTTCAAAAAGATTCAAATAAGCAAGTTTTTCTCTTCTTTTTGTCGGTTGAATTTTGAATTATAAAGAGTCGAAATTGAAGATAAACTATGTTTCAAAATTTTATTTTAAATGTTTTCTTGTTTTCTCCTCTTTTAAACCGTTCAAATAAGTGTTTTTTTCATCATTTATTCTCTACAAAAAACCTTCCGTAAAAGGAAAAAAAAATGTACGACAGAATGACAGACAGAAATACCCATTTTTTTATATAAATAAATTTATTTATTTAGCTATTCTTGTTTAAATCACACGTACGTGTAACTTACAGATGACAATATATTTATTTATTTAAGTGTGTATCAAACTGGTAGCCCTTCGCATTAATCAGTACCCAAGAAGTAGTTTTTGGTTTCAAAAAGTTTGGTGACCCCTGTACTAGAGCATAAAATCAGTGTCAGTTGAGTCGGTCCATAGGTTGCCTGTAGGGATTTTTTAATGTCCAGCAGATGTCAGTATTTAGTGACACAGTATCGACACAGTATCAATACAGTTTTGCAATGTGTCGAAACGCTTCATGACGCCTCATCAACCCATCACTACCACAGACACCTCCCCCTTTGCTCTCTCTCCAGACTAGTACTTCATGACACTTAACACAAATAAATATTTGTGAGATACACACGTTTACCTTCTTTGAGCTAGCGATTCCTAAAGCGTTCATATTCTGCCAAAAGGAGGGAAAAAAATTCCTCGAACCAGGCGGTGCAAGTCGTGGATCGACACAGTTTCAATGCTGCACTTAGTGGATTATTCTTTTTTTTTTTTTCCCTTAGGAAATTAATTGACCCATAACCTGTAAGAATATGGGTCAAATGGGTGAAAACAGAAATATTGATTAAAATTCATTAAGTTTGAGCATTAGGACTCCACTTCCGGTCGTAAAACAAACCCCTGAAGCTCCCCTTTTTTGATGGGCCTTTATCTTCTCTTAGGTCAGGGGTCGGCAACCCAAAATGTTGAAAGAGCCTTACTGGACCAAAAATACAAAAACAAATCTGTCTGGAGCCGCAAAAAAATAAAAGCCATATTACATACAGATAGTGTGTCATGAGATATAAATTGAATTAATATGACTCAAAGGAAACTAAATGACCTCAAATATAGCTACAAATGAGGCATAATTATGCAATATGTACATATAGCTAGCCTAAATAGCATGTTAGCATCGATTAGCTCGCAGTCATGCAGTGGCCAAATATGTCTGTTTAGCACTCCACACAAGTCAATAACATCAACAAAACTCACCGTTGTGGATTCATGCACAACGTTAAAAGTTTGGTGGGCAAAATGAGACAAAAAAAAGGATAAAACACGTCCTAGAAAGTCGCAGAAAGATATACATGTAAACAAACTAAGGTGAGTTCAAGGACTGCCAAAATTAGTAGGACAAAACGGCGCTCGCCAAATACTCGAATCAGTGAAGCATGTTTAATATAAACAGTGTGCTTTATAACAATTAGGCAGGTTTGTGTCATGTTTGTCCTCCTACAGAAACCATATCAAAACAAAAAAAATATTTTTTTCCCCCTCAACTTTTTCCATTTTTCATACATTTTTGAAAAAGCTCCAGAGAGCCACTAGGGCGGCGCTAAAGAGCCGCATGCGGCTCTAGAGCCGCGGGTTGCCGACCCCTGTCTTAGGTGCAGAGGTGGGCAGAGCAGCCAAAAACTGGACTTCATTGGCCCAACTTTTCTACGATAAAGGGGCCCGCTCAAATATTAACTCGAAATTAGAGATGTCCAATAATATCGGCCGATAAATGCTTTAAAAAGTAATATCGGAAATTATCGGTATCGGTTTCAAAAAGTAAAATTAATGACTTTTTAAAACGCCGCTGTACGGAGTGGTACATGGACGTAGGAGCAGTTGTGTCTCCCAGTCCTCCCAGCCCCTCCCCTCTCCCACACCCAACACAGGAGTTGACGACTGCAGCATGAGAGGTTTACTGGGGACGCTTGATGACCTCATCAAACCGCCGCGAGCGCAGCATAACAACAACAAGAGTGTGTTGTTGCCGGTGCTGTAGCCGTGGCTAACAAGCCAGCTCGCTCGGTGACTGACTAACGACACCATGTCTATGGTTTGGAATTATTTTAAAGTGTCTCTGACGGATAAAAAAACTGGCAATTTGCAATGACTGCAAAAAGTTGGAGGAACCAAGACATCTTCCTTTAATACGAGCAATTTGATCTCCCACCTCTTCAAGAATCATAAGGAGATACACGATGAATACAAGCGGAAGATGGATGAAAAGCAACTACCGGAAAAAAGTAGTACCACACAGTTGTCGCTTAAAGGCCTACTGAAACCCACTACTACCGACCACGCAGTCTGATAGTTTATATATCAATGATGAAATCTTAACATTGCAACACATGCCAATACGGCCGGGTTAGCTTACTAAAGTGCAATTTTAAATTTTGCGCGGAATATCCTGCTGAAAACGTCTCGGAATGATGACGCCTGCGCGTGACGTCACGGATTGTAGAGGACATTTTGGGACAGCATGGTGGCCAGCTATTAAGTCGTCTGTTTTCATCGCAAAATTCCACAGTATTCTGGACATCTGTGTTGGTGAATCTTTTGCAATTTGTTCAATGAACAATGGAGACAGCAAAGAAGAAAGCTGTAGGTGGGAAGCGGTGTATTGCGGCAGGTGTTGTGCCGGATAACGCACCCCCGCCGTAGAATGCACCCTCTGACTGTTGTGCCGGATAACACAGTCGGTGTTTCATTGTTTACATTCCCGAAAGATGACAGTCAAGCTTTACCATTGGCCTGTGGAGAACTGGGACAACAGAGACTCTTACCAGGAGGACTTTGAGTTGGATGCGCAGACGCGGTACCGTGAGTACGCAGCTGCGGCTTCCAAACATTTGATCGCTTGGGGACTTTGGGGAAATATATGTGCTGTATAAACTTTGGGGAGGTGAACGGTACTTTGGGCTGTGGGATTGAGTGTGTTGTGCAGGTGTTTGAGTTGTATTGGCGGGTTCTATGGACGGGAGGGGGGAGGTGTTTGTTATGCGGGATTAATTTGTGGCATATTAAATATAAGCCTGGTTGTGTTGTGGCTAATAGAGTATATATATGTCTTGTGTTTATTTACTGTTTTAGTCATTCCCAGCTGAATATCAGGTCCCACCCGCCTCTCACAGCATCTTCCCTATCTGAATCGCTCCCACTGCCCTCTAGTCCTTCACTCTCACTTTCCTCATCCACAAATCTTTCATCCTCGCTCAAATTAATGGGGAAATCGTCGCTTTCTCGGTCCGAATCGCTCTCGCTGCTGGTGGCCATGATTGTAAACAATGTGCGGATGTGAGGAGCTCCACAACCTGTGACGTCACGCGCATATCGTCTGCTACTTCCGGTACAGGCAAGGCTTTTTTATCAGCGACCAAAAGTTGCGAACTTTATCGTCGATGTTCTCTACTAAATCCTTTCAGCAAAAATATGGCAATATCGCGAAATGATCAAGTATGACACATAGAATGGACCTGCTATCCCCGTTTGAATAAGAAAATCGCATTTCAGTAGGCCTTTAAAGACTCCGCCGAGAAAAAACAAAAATACAACAAAAACCACCCCAAGGCGAAAGCCCTTGTTGTGGTCAGGGACAACGTATGTCAAAAGTTACGTTGGCCTTTGGTGTGGCTAGTCTGCCCTGCATGGCGCACACTTTGCAACTCGCAGTGAACAGAGGTGCCCTGTCTCAACGCAGCATTTCAGAAGCTCTAACTGACTGGTAGGCCACTTCAAGCACTCACCACTAGCTTGCAGCACATTTGTGTCACTCATACAAATACGTTAGAGCAGGGCAGATTGAGCCCAGTTTATAATGTCCTGTTATACAGTATGCCAGGCAGTCCTGCACTAAAGAAGGACTATGTTATTGTTTACTTTGTTACTCTAGTATACTCTGGACTGAAGCTATGTGCCTTCATTGTTTTTGTAGCTGTTGTTTTGAGGCATGTTTAAAAAAAAAAAAAGCACTTTGTGAAAGCCAAAGTATAGTATTTCCCATATTTGTAGTGGGTATCACAACAGAATTAGGCATAATAATGTGTTAATTCCACGACTGTATATATCGGTATCGGTTGATATCGGAATCGGTAATTAAGAGTTGGACAATATCGGCAAAAAAGCCATTATCGGACTTCTCTACTCGAAATAAGTAATCTTACTCTTGATTTGAATCCCATTCAATAATTATATCTAACCTACTTACAGTTTAACATGATCAACATTGTCAAAGCATATGAAGCCGTGACCCAAAAAAATTATGAAAAATAAATTGACACAATTTTGCAGTGCTAAAATCAATAAAAGTAAGTTAATAGTGTATATGTTTCTTAAATAAACTGTCAATAAAATTTAGGATCAAATGGAAATACAGCTTCACCACTTAAGTCATATTTTTTGCGCTTAAGAAACCTCTCTATGACTTTAGCTGCAGACTTCTTCTGTTTGTTTGATATTGTCATTACTGCCACAAGTGGTGGAAAGGGGTATTACGACCGAGTACCGCTGGGGCCCATACGGACCCACAGCGGAGAAAAATATATTTTTAGCGGCCATCTAGAGCTCGCTTAACCATAGGGCCCAACAATGGGCCCTATGGTTAAGAAGCACTGCTTTCGACATATATTTTATCTCAATTAATCGCAGTTTGTTCAAAATAATTGCAGATAAATATAATTGTAAAGTGTCCCCGACAAAGGTAATTTTCAAGTTTTTATACCATGACTGGTATAAAATTAGTTTGCTTTAATGAAATGTTTTTAAACATACTTTTTTTTTTTAAACCGCTCAAAACAAAAACATAAACAAGCTTTTAATTAAAATTTAAAAAATATACCTGCAGTGCGTTCATGTTAGGGGTGGGAATCTTTCACCACCTCACGATTTGATTACGATTCAGGAGCTACAATTCTATTAATAATCGATTATTGTGCGTCTTTAATTTATGTATATTGATGCCGTTTTACATTTATTTTCATTTCACTAAATGGGCGTTTATCACTTGCAATTTTTTAAAACAGTGCATTTGATTTATCAAATTAATAGAAACGTGTGCAAAACTGGAACATAAGTGCCCGATAAAGGAGCCGGTCGGATCTTTCGGTGAGGTGGCTAGCTGCAGTCAGCCAAATTTTAGAACTGTCTGCATTATTTTATTTACAGTAAAAAAAAAAATAGATTATCGATGTTTACTAATCTATTTTATAACCGTCAATGTCCGAATTGCAAAGCATCTAAAAATCGATTCTTTCCCCCACCTTGCCAGGTTTTGTATTTTGTAGCAATACAGAATTTGTATTCCGGCTATAGGAGCACTTGCATTCAGAGGAGAGGAGCTACACTTGTGTTTCGATACCAGTTTCACGCATTGATAACAAAAAATGTGGGTTGTTGCAATCATGCTTTGATTGTTAAAGATGTTTGGTAATGTAATCTGTGCTACCTGAATAAATGCTTCTGATATTCTTTACATTACGTGTAATTTAATGGTGTTCATATCTCTGCACGACAATATTTCAACCTTCTCTATTTATTAATAAAATGTAATGCTCACCCTGCTTAACATTCTGTAATTGCGAAACAGAACAGGTCATAAAAGAATATACAATTTAGTTCAATCTGCCCAAAAACGTGTATTTTTTTCATTTTGCTATGGTAGTAAGACCGGATACTATTATTGTGAAGCCAGAAGTGTGTGGTTGGTACAAGAAAAGGTGTCTTGACATGTTTTGGCTCTGGATTTCCTGTCTACAGTCTGTTTGCGGTTAGTGTTACAGTCTACATTTTATGTTTTTAATACAATCAACTGTGATGTAAACATGGACAGACGTGGGAAATTATTTCCAGTATTCACACAATAAGAACGTTCTGGAGGTTAATTTGAGTCGTTATCACAAAAGCTTTTATAACACTGAATTTATGCAGCTCAATTTTCTGTGTTTTTTTTACATCAAATTATTCTGACAATATCATGTTGTAAAAATGCGCTAGTTTAAAAAAACAAGTAAAAATGTAGCGTAAAAAAAAATGTATGCAGTAATATTTGTTGCTTGAAAACTCACCCCATTGGCCTTTTCTGAGACAGGAGCGAATGCCTCCGTCTTGATTTACAAGAAGAGTTTTGAAATAAATAATTCTGCACTGAATTATTATACACTGGATTTTTTGCAGTAACCTTTTACACACAAATTTGTTCAAAATGTTCTATTCAATGATTGTCTGCATAATTTGATATATAAAAAAAAACAACTAATTCAATTCAGGTGCATAAATTCAGTGTCCAAAAAAGCTTTCATAATAGACAAATGAACCTCCACATTGCATCAGCTGTAATGGGAAATTTGCCCCTACTAAGATGGCCGCCACGTTGGCACGTATGACGTATTACATCTCTGGACGATACTAAACATGTTGGTATCTACTCGAGACCAAGATAATACAGGGCCTCTAAACACAAATCCTGAAAGTACTTTTCCGAGATGGTTAATATGTAAAAATATACAAAAAAGCTCAACAGTATGACGAAGATATTTGTGAAAGGGAACAAATATGTACATCACGCCAGTATCGCTCGGATGCCGATATCACATTATCCATTTGGATCGATCCACCCAGCTCTTTTTCAGGAAGGAAAGAAACTGCATACAAACCTCAGCAGCTTCCTTCTCGAACTTCTCGATGGCCCTCTTGTCGATGCCGCCGCACTTGTAGATGAGGTGGCCGGTAGTGGTGGACTTGCCGGAGTCGACATGGCCGATGACCACGATGTTGATGTGGATCTTTTCCTTAGGCATATTGAGCGACTGGCGGGGAAAAAGTTCGCCATTAGTGCTCGCTGTCGTGTCACATGAGCCGCCATTGTCACTTGAACGCGTCGACTTAATTGCAGCGGATAATTATGAAATCACAAAACATCGCGACACACCTTTGTGCGTCACGTGCTCGGCCTCCATGTTGCGACGGTTATGAAGAAAGGCAACGCCGCCATGTTGCCGCGACCACGTCATAGGCTCATGTTGGGAGTGGCTGCTCGCTCAACTTATCCATGTTAAATTTACTCTTTAAACTAAACATTAGCTGTACGACAGCGGCATACGAATTAAGTAAACATGGCCACTAACTTAATCCACAAAATATTGCCACATGAAAACGCCAAAAGGGTCACATTTAAAAGGCTATTTCAAACCATACCACCATCATTACCGGTACTCAAAAGGCTACAATCTACTTTAAATCATGACCTAATCAATTAATATTCAGAGGTTAGGGAAGCATATTTGACCTACCTGTGGCAGACCCGATTCAGATAAAAGAGAGCAAGTATTACCTGTGCACACCTTTTATAGTGGTCTCCGCCAGGGGGTTGGACTAAAGTACCTGTGAAAAACCTGAGAACTAAGTACAGGTTAGACCAGCACACATCCTGTCAGCGATTGGATGAACAGAATGCCTGAAGGCTTTTTGGCAGAAAAACAAGCTGACAACAGTGTCAATTTTTTCAAAGACATTTTTATTAGTTACCAGCAGCTTTCTTTCCAATCAAATTTGTGGCATTTGAACATCCAATGCACAGTTCTAAACCATTTCCAAACTTAAAGAGGCACCGTCATGTGAACTTGGTAACTGACAATGCCACAAAGTTCCTTTTTTTCCTGCGAAAACTTTTGCGATGAGTTTTAATCAGCATTAGCCAGTCCTTGAGCATTGAGCTCTGCCTCAGAGATGATCCGGGGTGGGAAGGGGAGGAGATGGTGGGAGAAGGGGCGGCCCGCTGCTGCCGGCACACGTCTCCTTGCTGGATGTCCTGCACGACCATTCATTTCTTCTTCTGGGCCTTCTCCGCGGCCTTGGTTGTCTTTCCGCTCACGTCCTTGGTCTCCACGGACTTGATGACGCCAACGGCCACCGTCTGCCTCATGTCACGCACGGCAAAACGACCTGAGGTACGAGAACGCGTTAAAAAAAAGTGCCATGCGCTATATGGGTCAGGATGTTCAACGTGAGGCGCACTTACCCAAAGGAGGGTAATTAGAGAATGACTCCACCACCATGGGCTTCTGGGGGATCATCTTAACAATGGCGGCATCTCCAGACTTGACAAATTTGGGGTTGTCCTCAAGCTTCTTGCCGGAACGACGGTCGATCTTCTCGATAAGCTCCTTGAACTTGCAGGCGATGTGAGCTGTGTGGCAGTCCAGCACGGGGGCGTAGCCTTCGTTGATCTGGCCAGGGTGGTTCAGGATGATGACCTGCAAAAAAAAAGTAAGTCAGCAAATTTTAATACAATTAAACTGGATATGAGGGACGGGGTACACACCTGAGCATTGAAGTTATCAGCACCCTTGGGTGGGTCGTTCTTGCTATCACCAGCGACGTAACCACGACGGATTTCCTTGACGGACACGTTCTTCACGTTGAAGCCGACGTTGTCACCGGGGACAGCTTCGGGCAAAGACTCATGGTGCATTTCCACAGACTTGACCTCAGTGGTCAGGTTAGGAGGAGCGAAGGTGACCACCATGCCAGGCTTCAGCACACCGGTCTCCACGCGGCCCACGGGGACTGTTCCAATACCTGCGTAGGGGGGTCAGTTAGACGTTTGGGATTTTAAAGAGTCACTTCTCAATACAAACATTTACTTACCTCCAATTTTGTAGACATCCTGCAGGGGCAGACGGAGGGGCTTGTCGGTGGGACGAGAGGGAGGAAGGATGGCATCCAGAGCCTCCAGCAGGGTGGTTCCGCTGGCGTTTCCATCCTTACGCTCAACCTTCCAGCTTTTGAACCAACCCATCTACAGAAACAAAACCTGTCAGACACATTCACAGCAGTGACATTTGTGTAAGTATCAGGCGTGCCTCACCTTCTCACTGGTCTCCAGCATGTTGTCCCCATGCCAGCCAGAGATGGGCACAAAGGGAACGGCGCCGGGGTTGTAGCCGATCTTCTTGATGTAGGTGCTGACTTCCTTGGTGATTTCCTCAAAACGCTTCTGGCTGTAGGGGGGCTCGGTGGAGTCCATCTTGTTGACGCCGACGATGAGCTGCTTCACACCGAGGGTGAAGGCCAGCAGGGCGTGCTCGCGGGTCTGTCCGTTCTTGGAGATGCCGGCCTCAAACTCGCCAACGCCGGCAGCGACGATCAGCACAGCGCAGTCGGCCTTGAATTAAGGTGTAAAAAAAAAAAAAGTTACTGCTGTTGCAAAGATTAGGAAAAAAGCTGAATGTTTAAAAAAGGCCAGTGCCTGGAATTAATTATGCAGACACAAGTGTCTATGCATTCGGAAAAGAGATTATGCTCAAAAAAAATATTCAACCTCCTCATCGAGAGCTGCAGCCTTAATTCCACGTCGTCAAAATTACCTGAGAAGTGCCAGTGATCATGTTCTTGATGAAGTCCCTGTGGCCAGGAGCGTCAATGATGGTCACGTAGTACTTGGTGGTCTCGAACTTCCACAGAGCGATGTCAATGGTGATACCACGCTCACGCTCGGCCTTCAGTTTGTCCAGCACCCAGGCGTACTTGAAGGAGCCCTTTCCCATCTGTCAACGAGAAAGTCTGTTACTGCAACCATCACATACCTGCCAACTTTTGAAATCAGAAAAACCTAGTAGCCAGGGTCCAGGGGTCCCAACGTGGTCTTTTACATCGCTAATTCCTCCGTGTCCGATCGAAAAATCTTGTCTGCACAAGGTGCAATTCGCGTAGTTTTCACCCTTTTTGGAACGGATAATTATTCCCGGATAGGCTTTTGAATATTCTTCACGGAATGACTGCAGTTTTCTTTTCGGTTTAAGACTCGTTTGCGATTTTTCTCCGGCTGATTCCATGATCGTTCGCTCGTTTGGAAACAATGGCAACTGGTGCTATAAATAGCCTCGCGCATGGCATTCGGAATGGCTCGATAGGAAGTTACGGGAAGCAGTGTCGATTGTCGTTACGCGATTTCGTGAATAAAACTTTTTTTAAAAAAAGAGTTTTTTAATTAATGAAAAACCGTATTTTTTATCACTGCAACCGTAATAGGTTGATGAAAACCGTACTAATTACGGGAAAACCGAAGTAGTTGGCAGGTATGCCATGTTGATATAGGGCTGGGCGATAAAATGAAAATGCGATACAAGGAAAACAAGTTTGTTGCCTAGACAAAAAAATAAATAAATCACACGCTCTGGCAATGCAGGAACCCGGTACCCATCCATTTGCATGGAGTCAGAATTTTAAAATGAATGCTGCATATAACACAAGTCACTTTTAGTATAACAATATTTCAATGTCTGTCTTTTGAAAACTGTAAGAACTTAAGAGCAATACTTCGAATAGCAATATAAAAATGTGCCATCTTATAGTGGTAACGTCATTAAATTGCACATTTCCTATTAAAACAAATAATCTTGACACTAAACCTGCAAAAAAGTAATGTTTACATCTTCATACCACAACATTGCTCCTTGAGCATTCCTCATCCTTGCACATTCATTTTAAGAGGTGTAAAGTGTTCAGTTAGATTTCAAAACTACTCCAACATAGCTTCCTTTATCCTGTCTTAATAGATGAAGCGCTTATAATCAGTAACATTACATTTCCAAGTGACAATAAATGCATTTGTCCTGCCTTGATTAATACACAAGTCTTCCAGC
Source organism: Nerophis lumbriciformis (assembly GCF_033978685.3). Classification (NCBI taxonomy): domain Eukaryota; kingdom Metazoa; phylum Chordata; class Actinopteri; order Syngnathiformes; family Syngnathidae; genus Nerophis; species Nerophis lumbriciformis. Next base: position 14,482,180 of record NC_084584.2, on the reverse strand, counting down.
CATATCACTCAGCCCCAAGTGGGTGTACAAGCTTTAAACTACACAATGTTCAACTTCCACACCATTTGCCTGAGTCATTGTGGACACTGGAGCTTTAAGCCCGCTCCCCGCATGCGCAGACACGGGAACGCCCTTATGCTGACAGCTCAGGCCAGCATGCCGGAGCCGCCATTTTGAAAAAGGCCAGCCAATGAAGGGAAGGAAAAAAAAAAGGAAAAAAACTCACCTCGGCAGCTTCCTTCTCGAACTTCTCGATGGTTCTCTTGTCGATACCGCCGCACTTGTAGATCAAGTGGCCGGTGGAGGTGGACTTTCCGGAGTCGACATGGCCAATGACCACGATGTTGATGTGGGTCTTTTCCTTAGGCATGGTTGTATTTTCTAAGCAGGAATAAAGAGTAAAAACCAAACGTTAAACTCGCCCAAGTAGGTGAAATAATGCCAATATTGAACATTTAACAATTTTTAACAGTTTTAATGGCCTATAACAAACAACCCGGTTGCTACTGGCTGTTAGCATACATGCTAGCAGGCCCGAGACACGTGTCCCTATAGTTAGGCCATGTTCTAAATTTATAACATACACCGCAAATTATAAACCGAAATATTACAGAAGCACACATGACTTTTATTAAAACAAAACATTCGTTCTGGCGAGAGGAAAAGCGAGGCCTTTAGCGGCCATTTTACGACATTGCCTTTGTCTGGTCGGCGTCGGCCCCGTCGAACGTCAAGGAACAAGTTACATGGAAAACGTTACCTTAAAGTCGAGTACACGCAAAAAACCGGGTATGTTTATTTATTCATTTTGAATACACGCTAAAAATAAGTCGGTAAAACGGGTTACATAACCGCGCTACTGCGGTATGAACAACCTCAATAACACCTAACGGTTTGTGTGCGGAAAACAGGAGCCAACAAATTTCCCCCCGGGGGCTAAACTGAGGGCGCCCAGACGCGATAAAGTCGACTTACCGGTGTTTCTTGTTTGTCGCGGCCAAAGCTGCTGCCCCTACCCAGGTAACAGAAAGAGAGCGTCGGTCACTCCGCGGCAGCTTTTATACGGGGGGTATCGATGCCACTGTTTCCGGTCGCCCCCCTTCGCCCGGAGCGCCGCAAATCAAACTGCAGATTCTATAATTTGCGTCATTACGCACCGTTATGTGCCAAAGTACCCGGATGCTCGGCCACGGCGCGCTGCGGCGTTCAAGTCCGAGTGAAACGTAGTAAATAGGAAATGATCACGTTTGTACATTCTTCACAAAAAGCAAAATAACACCTAAAATTATGCCGCGGCGCTGTGTGGGTCAATGGTAATATATTGGGGTTTGTTTTTCACGCAAAAAAGGAAAAAAAAATACATTTAGATTCTGCAAATGTTAGTAATGCCATTCATTGATTGATTGAAACTTTTATTAGTAGATTGCACAGTACAGTACATATTCCGTACAATTGACCACTAAATGGCAACACCCGAATACGTTTTTCAACTTGTTTAAGTCGGGGTCCACTTAAATTGATTCATGATACAGATATATACTATCCAGTGACGTGCGGTCACTGGAAAGAAAAAAAATGTAAAAAGAAAAAAAATTAATTAAATTGTTATATGTATTCAGTGATTATACTATAAAGTTATTTTCCATTTAACTTCACCAGTTTTAGATTATTTTTTATTCAAAATCGCTGAATTTTCACATTTGCCGTTCAAATACTGAGAAGAGACGGTGCGGTGATCAGCAGCCAGTTGAGGCACGTCACTCGGTTGTGCCTCACCATGGATTGCGCAATGACTCGGCTAACTGCTGGCCTGCTGTGCAGTGAGACCGTATTGCTATTTGAACTATATTATACACTTCCATAGTTTAGTTAGCTGAGGTATATAATGTACAGTGTATTTTGTCAACAACTGTATGTGTGTAAAGTATTTCTTGTGCTGAGCAATCATAAAACTGCTGCGAAGACGCACTGTGTGAGGCTCGCAGTAATCCCGCCTCCTGGTGCCGGTTAATGCACCCCCGCCGCAGAATGCACCCCCACCAACCAAAGCCCACACCCAAACCCTCCACGTGCAAGACCGAATCCACCCAAAAAAAGTCATTTAACAAGAAGCCAAAAAGTGCAAAAACAACAATGCTCGCGCCGGAGGAGCCGTGAACGACTGCAGGGACACAACATTAGGTACACCTGCAGACTGCAGCACGGATTTCATATTTCATTCATTCACAACTCCTCCAACACGAACACCACTGTTCCCGCACTTATAAGTAAAGGTAAGACCATAATAACTTTTTTTTTAATTAAATGTGCTTTTTTTGTGTGCTACAGTTTGTATGTGTAAAGTAAAGTTAAAGTACCAATGATTGTCACACACACACTAGGTGTGGCGAAATTATTCTCTGCATTTGACCCATCCCCTTGTTCACCCCCTGGGAGGTGAGGGGAGCAGTGGGCAGCAGCGGCGCCGCGCCCGGGAATAATTTTTGGTGATTTAACCCCCAATTCCAACCCTTGATGCTGAGTGCCAAGCAGGGAAGAATGCTGGTATGAGCTTTTAAACATAACCCGTTAACTGCTGCCAATCAAATGGTGAATAAGACACTCTTTAGGGTTCATATGTTTGTAAATCTGACTGTGATGAAGTCATGAACCTCACAGCACGTCACTGATACTTTTTCAACCCATATTCAATTGAATGCACTACAAAGACAAGATATTTCATGTTCAAACTGATAAACTTTTTATTTTTTTTGCAAATAATAATTAACTTAGAATTTCATGGCTGCAACACGTGCCAAAGTAGTTGGGAAAGGGCATGTTCACCACTGTGTTACATGGCCTTTCCTTTTAACAACACTCAGTAAACGTTTGGGAACTGAGGAGACACATTTTTGAAGCTTCTCAGGTGGAATTCTTTCCCATTCTTGCTTGATGTACAGCTTAAGTTCAACAGTCCGGGGGTCTCCGTTGTGGTATTTTAGGCTTCATAATGCGCCACACATTTTCAATGGGAGACAGGTCTGGACTACAGGCAGGCCAGTCTAGTACCCGCACTCTTTTACTATGAAGCCACGTTGATGTAACACGTGGCTTGGCATTGTTTTGCTGAAATAAGCAGGGGCGTCCATGGTAACAATGCATGGATGGCAACATATGTTGCTCCAAAACCTGTATGTACCTTTCAGCATTAATGGCGCCTTCACAGATGTGTAAGTTACCCATGTCTTGGGCACTAATACACCCCCATACCATCACAGATGCTGGCTTTTCAACTTTGCGCCTAGAACAATCCGGATGGTTCTTTTCCTCTTTGGTCCGGAGGACACGACGTCCACAGTTTCTAAAAACAATTTGAAATGTGGACTCGTCAGACCACAGAACACGTTTCCACTTTGTATCAGTCCATCTTAGATGAGCTCAGGCCCAGCGAAGCCGACGGCGTTTCTGGGTGTTGTTGATAAACGGTTTTCGCCTTGCATAGGAGAGTTTTAACTTGCACTTACAGATGTAGCGACCAACTGTAGTTACTGACAGTGGGTTTCTGAAGTGTTCCTGAGCCCACGTGATGATATCCTTTACACATTGATTTCGCTTGTTGATGCAGTACAGCCTGAGGGATAGAAGGTCACGGGCTTAGCTGCTTACATGCAGTGATTTCTCCAGATTCTCTGAACCGTTTGATGATATTACGGACCGTAGATGGTGAAATCCCTAAATTCCTTGCAATAGCTGGTTGAGAAAGGTTTTTCTTAAACTGTTCAACAATTTGCTCACTCATTTGTTGACAAAGTGGTGACCCTCGCCCCATCCTTGTTTGTGAATGACTGAGCATTTCATGGAATCTACTTTTATACCCAATCATGGCACCCACCTGTTCCCAATTTGTCTGTTCACTTGTGGGATGTTCCAAATAAGTGTTTGATGAGCATTCCTCAACTTTATCAGTATTTATTGTCACCTTTCCCAACTTCTTTGTCACGTGTTGCTGGCATCAAATTCTAAAGTTAATGATTATTTGCAACAAAAAAAAAAGTTTATCAGTTTGAACATCAAATATGTTGTCTTTGTAGCATATTCAACTGAATATGGGTTGAAAATCATTGTAGTCCGTTTATATTTACATCTAACACAATTTCCCAACTCATATGGAAACGGGGTTTGTAGATGACGGACAGCAAAAGAGGCACGACACGCTAATTAATGCATGCTGAAACAAACCATTTTGAAACCAAGACATTGATAAAAAGTTGATTGCACGTACATGTCCTTAGAAACTGACTTTGAAAAAACTCTGCAAAATAGTTGTATTTGTAAATTGAGACAAAGTTGATGTCCAACGTTGAATCCACCTTGTTGGTCGGGAAACGACCAGATTTCAATGGTCAAATCATTGAATAAACGTCAGCGAAAAGCATGTTGTTTCAACGTTGTATTTGTGTTGTCGAATATTGGTTGGGAAATGACCAAAATTCAATGGTCGGACCAACGTCAGAACCCAACATTGCTTAAACGTCGTCAAAAAGCATGTTGTTTCAACGCTCAACGTCATGACCTAATCCAACAAGTTCTCAATGTTGTTTCAATGTAATGTGCCCGCTGCGATTGATCTTTTGACGGTGGAACAAGAAGCTGATCAATATTCGTCTCAACGTGATTTCAGGTGATTGCAACGCCAGCATGTGGTACGTGAAAGGTGTATGGGGGTGGGTGTAATAGTTGATGCAAATTGAACCTGGCCTTACACTTGCAAAACGACGACATGCTGGGAACGCTCGCGTCGTGACGAAGCGTTTGGCCTCCTCACCAGGGATCGGGCATGACTCGTTCACGCAAATATCCGCCCTGGCGACATTGTCTCTTTGTGTTCAAAGAGCTCCTGAAACTCAACTGACCTGCAAAACAGCTCCACGTGTGAACCTGATATGATATTACAGAACACCTATAACTAAAAGGGACATATCCGTACTATTTTAAAATGGTATTGTTGTATCATTAACACATCATTCTTTATTGCTTGCTCTCTCAATTAGAAAATGATGACACCTACACACAGGAAGTGAACACATTTTAATGGCAAAAATATATTCTTCTTCTTCCTACTCCTTTGTGCAAGTTTAAATAGCACCGTGTGCTATTTACAATGTTGTTGTTTTTCTTTACCTTTAAATACTGAGCAAACGGGACAACAAATCCTTTTTAGAGGTTGTATTTTTTTTTTGTATTTTTTTTTTTAATTTTGTCATGGTACTTTAATTATTATTAATAGTTTATTGTTATCATTTAAATACATACATATACATACACACACACGTATATATATATATATATATATATATATATATATATATATATATATATATATATATATATATATATATATATATATATATAGGTTGATTGGCAACACTAAATTGGCCCTAGTGTGTGAATGTGAGTGTGAATATTGTCTGTCTATCTGTGTTGACCTTGCGATGAGCTGGCGACTTGTCCAGGGTGTACACCGCCTTCCGCCCGATTATAGCTGAGATAGGCTCCAGCGCCCCCGCGACCCCGAAGGGAATAAGCGGTAGAAAATGGATGGATGGATGGATATATATATATATATATATATACGTGTGTGTGTGTGTGTGTGTGTATGTATATGTATGTATTTAAATGATAACAATAAACTATTAATAATAATTAAAGTACCATGACAAAATTGAAAAAATAAATAAATAAAATATAAAATTAAACATCAAATCGAAATAAGTGTCTGACCCAAGAGCGTAAATTAGCATGGTCATCTGGGACAAAGCTGCCAAAGAATAGAATATATGTATGTGTATATATATATATATATATATATATATATATATATATATATATATATATATATATATATATATATATATATATATATGCATATGTATGGATATATGCATGTGTGTGGATATATACATATATATAGATATATATCTTCTTTTTTTATCTTTTTTACTATTTATATTACTATATTATTGTGTACGGACCTTAGGGGATCTGCTCCAATTTCGTTGTTCTTTGAACCTGTTCACTGTAATAATGACAATAAAACTCGATTCTATTCTATTCTATGTAACGCAAATATGTGATTTTTTTTTCAAACAAGCTAAAGTAGATTTAACTTATGCGTTAGTGATTCAATAACAATAAGAACAAGTAAAGAAAATGTGTGTGTGCGGCGGGGGGGGTTTCGTTGTAACACTAAACTATCGTTTTAACAACATCCGGGTCGATACCAAGCTAATGTATAACAACTTCCGGGTCATTGACCGGCTGACGCAAACGCAGGCAATAGCTGCGAAACAACATTCCGAAGCAATGAATGTCAAGACTTAAGTCAATGTTCGTCATTCATCGTTCATTAATGCAATTAAGTGAAATTAATTACCGCAGTCAGGGACGTGGCGGAGTATTTTCGCAACGCTTAACTCATGAATAAAGTGAACAAGTTTACGTGCAAACCCATTTTCCGCCACTAAAAAAAGAGCACAATTACCCCAATGGTAATAAGTCAAAATTACGAGATAAAAAAAAATTAAAAAAAATTACGACACATCCATCCATCCATCCATTTTCTACCGCTTATTCCCTTTGGGGTCGCGGGGGGCGCTGGAGCCTATCTCAGCTACAATCGGGCGGAAGGCGGGGTACACCCTGGACAAGTCGCCATCTCATCGCAGGGCCAACACAAGTGAGTCAAAATTATGAAATAATAATAATCATGAGGTAGTCATAAATTCGAGAGAGAAAAAAAAGTCGTACTTTTAAAAGTTCAAGTACCAATGACACATGGTGACATTAACCTCTGCTTTATGATATACATCGAAATTATGTGTCATAACTATGAGACAGTCATGATTATGGGTTTGAAAAATCGAAAATATAAAATTAAGAAAGTCATCTTGAGAAATGATAAGAATAAATAATTTGTCATATTTTCTTAAATTTATGACTAGTTCTTATCTCATAATTTCGATTGTTTTTAATCTCATAATTATGATTTTTTTTTTCATCTCATTGTTGCATAATTATGAATTTCTCATCTCACAATTTCAATTATTTTTTAAATCATGACTTTATTGCTCATATTTTGTACTTCATCTCATCATTTAGACTTGTTATCTCATAATTGAGACTTTTTTTTAACCATATAATTAAGATTATTTTTGTCTCATTCCAAATTAATTTCCTCATAATTTAGACATTTTCCCCTAATAATAAAAAAAAAAATCTCATAATTTTGACTTTATCTGATAATTTAGACTTTCTATCTGCTAGTTATGCCATTTTATCTCATAATTTTGACTTTCACACTGTATCTCATAATTATTACTTTTTAATCACATAATTCAGACTTTTTATCTGATAATTAAGACTTTATGTCTCATAATTTTGACATTCTTGTCACATAATTTAGACTTTATCTCATAATTATGACTTTTTTGTCTTACAAGTATGATTTTTATCTCATAATTTCTACTTTATCTCACAATTTAGACTTGTTATCTCATAGTTGAGACTTTTTTTTTACCATATAATTATGATTATTTTTGTCTCATTTGAAATTAATTTCCTCATAATTTAGACATTGTTCCTCTTAAGTTAAAAAAATATCTCATAATTCTGACTTTATCTGATCATTTTGACTTTCTATCTGCTAGTTGTGCCATTTTATCTCATAATTTTGACTTTCACACTTTATCTGATAATCATTACTTATTCATCACATAATTCAGACTTTTTATCTGATAATTAAGACTTTATGTCTCATAATTTTGACATTCTTGTCACATAATTTAGACTTTATCTCATAATTATGACTTTTTTTGTCTTACAAGTATGATTTTTATCTCATAATTTCTACTTTATCTCACAATTTAGACTTGTTATCTCATAATTGAGACTTTTTAACCATATAATTATGATTATTTTTGTCTCATTTGAAAGTAATTTCCTCATAATTTAGACATTGTTCCTCTTAATTTAAAAAAAATATCTCATAATTCTGACTATCTGATAATTTTGACTTTCTATCTGCTAGTTGTGCCATTTTATCTCATAATTTTGACTTTCACACTTTATCTGATAATCATTACTTATTCATCACATAATTCAGACTTTTTATCTGATAATTAAGACTTTATATCTCACAATTTTGACATTCTTGTCACATAATTTAGACTATCTCATAATTATGACTTTTTTGTCTTACAAGTATGAATTTTTATCTCATAATTTCTACTTTATCTCACAATTTAGACTTGTTATCTCACAATTGAGACTTTTTAACCATAAAATTATGATTATTTTTGTCTGATTTCAAATTCATTTCCTTATAATTTAGAAATTTTTCTCATAATTTAAAAAATGGATCTCATAATTCTGACTTTATCTGATAATTTTGACTTTCTATCTGTTTGTTATGCCATTTTATGTCATAATTTTGACTTTCACACTTTATCTGATAATTATTACTTTTTAATCACATAATTCAGATTTTTTATCTGATAATTAAGACTTTATATCTCATAATTTTGACATTCTTGTCACATAATTTAGACTTTATCTCATAATTATGACTTTTTTGTCTTACAATTATGAATTTTTATCTCATAATTTCTACTTTTTATCTCACAATTTCTACTTTTTCCTCATAATTACAACTTTTTATGTCACCATTATGACTTACCTGTACCTTTGGGTTTTTTTTTTTTGCTGGCGGAAATGGGCTTCCATAGATTTTTAATAAGAAGTTAAAAAACAATTTTTAATGTAATTTGGTCGTCAAATTCTTTTTTGCGCTTTCTGCTGGTCACAAAATGAAAACATAAGAATTCGCAATATGATAAAGTCCAGTTTGTCTTTAATATCGTTTCGAATTGTGTCCATTACAATTCTTTGCAGAGCAAAGTATAAATAAATACACTTACAGCTAGTACAGACAAGTTCAATAAACACTCCTGGGTTTCATAAGCACTGTTGAAATAATGGAACAAGGACATCATCCATTGCAGAGGTGTCCAGAATGCGGCCCGAGGGCCATTTGCAGCCCGCAGCTAATTCTTTAACGGCCAGTGGCACCTTCTGAAAATACTTTTACAAGAAAAAAAACATACAAAAGTGGAATAAAAGAGCATATAGGTGAAATAGAAAAAGAAAAAGCTGCAATGTAGGCTGTTTTTTTTCTTTAAAACTTAGATTGCTCAAAAAATATTAATAAATCAAAATCATTGTTGTTAATAATTATGGACTTATTGAAAGATCCAATTACTTCACATCAAATATTCCACTTTCAAATATTTTGGGGGAAAATACTGCATATTTTGTGTTTGCCATAAAAAAAAAAAGTTTTCTTTGATAAAAAGGGCATTTAACAAACAAAATAAATAAAACAAGAACACAAAAAAATAATAAGAAATTATACTCAACAAATAGATCTGAAGTTGATCTGGAGACTTAAGTGTTAAAAATTTTAAATAAAAAAATTTATGATTTATTCTTAACACTTTATTGAGTGTTAAGTACTGTATTTTTTGGATTAAAAATCGCAGTTTTTTTCATAGTTTGGCCGGGGGTGCGAATTATATGTGAAATTATTAACACATTACTGTAAAATATCAAATAATATTATTTATCTCATTCACGTAAGAGACTAGGCGTATATGTGGAGTTGGCAGAGTTGTTTAGAAGCGACACCGAGGGAGAAGATTTCATGGGATTTAGCGATTAGGAGTGACAGATTGTTTGGTAAACGTATAGCATGTTCTATATGTTATAGTTATTTGAATGACTCTTACCATAATATGTTACATTAACATACCAGGCACCTTCTCAGTTGGTTATTTATGCCTCATATAACGCAGTGGTCCCCAACCTTTTTGTAACTGCGGACCGGTCAATGCTATATAAAATATTTATTTTTTTTGTTTGTCATTAAAAAATACAATCATGCGTGCTTACGGACTGCATCCCTTGCAGACTGTATTGATCTATATTGATGTATAATGTAGAAACCAGAATATTAATAACAGAAAGAAACAACCCTTTTGTGTGAATGAGGGAGTTTTTTTGGGTTGGTGCACAAATTGTAAGTGTATCTTGTGTTTTTTATGTTGATTTAATAAAAAAAATAAAATAAAAAAAAGTATTTTATTTTATTTTTTAAATTTCTTGTGCGGCCCGGTACCAATCGATCCACGGACCGGTGGTTGGGGACCACTGATATAACGTACACTTATTCACGTTTCTTTATTTATTTTAAATTTCCTTTCAAATGTCTATTCTTGGTGTTGGCTTTTATCAAATAAATTTCCCCAAAAATGCGACTTATACTCCAGCGCGACTTATATATGTTTTTTTCCTTCTTTATTATGCATTTTCGGCCGGTGCGATTTATACTCCGGAGCGATTTATAATCCGAAAAATATGGTAGTTTTATGACCCTGAGAATTATAGTGGGATTTTTTTTTAAAACTGTAATTGCTAAAAAAAAATAGAAAAAAAGAAGACAATGTCAAAATCAACGTTAAGAATTATTGACCTATTTAGGCTCCAGTTACCGTATTTTCCGCACTATAAGGCGCACCTAAAAACCTCCAATTTTGTCAAAAGCTGACAGTGCGCCTTATAACCCGGTGCGCCTTATATATGGACCAATATTGAGCCTCCAACAGGTAAAAGTATCAATCAATCAATCGCAACTACGGTAAGCAGCCGTCGACTTCATTTTCCCCCGTAGAAGAAGAAGAAGCGCGCGGTGCATGCTGGGATATATGACTGCGCGAGGTGTGCCATTTGTTTGTTTATGTAAAGAGCCCAAAATGGCTCCTATTAAGAGACACACTTACCACGCTTAGTTTAAACTTAAGACGCAGTAGAACACGGGAATAGAGCAGCAGCGACACTGACTCCATTAATGACGACTTCCAAGCATGTTGGATGCCGTATTCGTCCAACTGTTTAATTCGGACACTGAAGAAGAAGAATTTGAGGGATTCGTGGATGAGGAATAACTTCATAAACTGAGCTTTACATGTTTATTTTGTGTGTTGTGTTGTGTGACATTAACGTTGTGTTATTGATACATACTTGCCAACCTTGAGACCTCCGATTTCGGGAGGTGGGGGTGGGTCGGGGCGTGGTTGGGGGGGAGGAGTATATTGACAACTAGAATTCACCAAGTCAAGTAATTCATATATATATATATATATATATATATCTATATATATATACATCCTGAAAATATGCAAACAAAACTGTGTTTAGATAATTGATACTTCAAACTTGCATAAATAAATCTTAAGGAATATAACATAACTAGGCTTCTGAGAGCTTCAAAATGTAATGAATAAAATGTTAAAGTTGTTGATAAACAAGCAATTATTTTAATAATTAAATATGGTCATTTTAAATGAATTATTATGATAATTTAAAATTAATTATTTCAAATATGTTTATTTTAATGTATAATTCTAATGCCTGGATGTAATAAGGAGTCAGAAAAAATACAAATAAAAATACAATTAATTTTGATGTTTTCAGCAAAATATAATAAACATTTATTTCGTTTTTTTTTTTTTTTTAAATTAATAAATATATTTATTTTTAGGTAAGATAAACATAATAATACAATTTATCTCTCGTATGGATGATTTAGTTCTTGTCACCCTGTTGTCCTCACGTCGTGAAAAAAGGCTGTCCTCACTCAGGTCCGCATGGAGCTGGAGGCCAGCTCCGGCTGAAAATCGGGAGATTTTCGGGAGAATATTTGTCCCGGGAGGTTTTCGGGAGAGGCGCTGAATTTCGGGAGTCTCCCGGAAAATTCGGGAGGGTCGGCAAGTATGTATTGATATATTGTTATTGCTCTGCACTATTTGGAGTGTTACTATATTGTGATTGCACTAACGTTTGATTTACCGTAACAGTATCAGACTGTTTTTTTACCTGTTTATTGAATCAGGGAAAAGTTCCCCTCCACTATGTGATATAAATGTTGCACCACATGTTATACCTTGCTGTTGTTAAAAGATAAACAAAACACCACGTCACTGACTTTACCTCGGGGAAAATAATAAAACAGCTGTTTATTCATCTTGGGAGGGAACAGAGTTGTCAGAACGCTGGTTTGTAATCTATTAATAAAGTTTGACTGACCTATCTGACTGTTTTGTTGACATTCCCTTTAGCGCAGCTCCATCTAATGGATGCATAACGTAACCGCAGCTTCTACTGTAGCGTCTATTCTATGCGCCTTATAATGCGGTGCGCCTTATATATGAACAAAGTTTTAAAATAGGCCATTCATTGAAGGTGCGCCTTATAGTGCGGAAAATACGGTACTTCACAGTTACTTTTGAGGGGGAAATGTTGCATATTTTGTATTTTTGCCATTAAAAACAGTGATTTCTTTAAAAAAAAATGGCATTAAACATAAAAACAACAAAACAACTTAATATCGATACATAGATCTGGAGTTGATCTAGAGATATAAGTGTTAAAAAAAATTAGATATGACTTAAAGGCCTACTGAAATGCGATTTTCTTATTTAAACGGGGATAGCAGGTCCATTCTATGTGTCATACTTGATCATTTCGCGATATTGCCATATTTTTGCTGAAAGGATTTAGTAGAGAACATCGACGATAAAGTTCGCAACTTTTGGTCGCTGATAAAAAAAAGCCTTGCCTGTACCGGAAGTAGCAGACGAGTAGCGTGACGTCACAGGTTGTGGAGCTCCTCACATCACCACATTGTTTACAATCATGGCCACCAGCAGCGAGAGCGATTCGGACCGAGAAAGCGACGATTTCCCCATTAATTTGAGCGAGGATGAAAGATTTGTGGATGAGGAAAGTGAGAGTGAAGGACTAGAGGGCAGTGGGAGCGACTCAGATAGGGAAGATGCTGTGAGAGGCGGGTGAGACCTGATATTCAGCTGGGAATGACTAAAACAGTAAATAAACACAAGACATATATATACTCTATTTGCCACAACACAACCAGGCTTATATTTAATATGCCACAAATTAATCTCGCATAACAAACACCTCCCCCCTCCCGTCCATATAAACCGCCAATACAACTCAAACACCTGCACAACACACTCAATCCCACAGCCCAAAGTACCGTTCACCTCCCAAAAGTTCATACAGCACATATATTTCCCCAAAGTTCCCAAAGTTACGTACGTGACATGCACATAGCGGCACGCACGTACGGGCAAGCGATCAAATGTCTGGAAGCCGCAGCTGCATGCGTACTCACTGTACCGTGTCTGCGCATCCAACTCAAAGTCCTCCTGTTAAGAGTCTCTGTTGTCCCAGTTCTCCACAGGCCAATGGTAAAGCTTGACTGTCATCTTCCGGGAATGTAAACAATGAAACACCGAATGTGTTTGTGTTGCTGCAGCCGCCCGCAATACACCGCTTCCCACCTACAGCTTTCTTCTTTGCTGTCTCCATTGTTCATTGAACAAATTGCAAAAGATTCACCAACACAGATGTCCAGAATACTGTGGAATTTTGCGATGAAAACAGACGACTTAATAGCTGGCCACCGTGCTGTCCCAAAATGTCCTCCACAATCCGTGACGTCACGCGCTGTCGTCATCATACTGAGACGTTTCAGCAGGATATTACGCGCAAAATTTAAAATTGCACTTTAGTAAGCTAACCCGGCCGTATTGGCATGTGTTGCAATGTTAAGATTTCATCATTGATATATAAACTATCAGACTGCGTGGTCGGTAGTAGTGGGTTTCAGTAGGCCTTTAATTTTAATTTTTTTTATAACTGAGACCCTTCTGCGTTCCAGAGACCAAACGTGAGGGGAGCCCTATAGGTAAAAAAAAAAAATCCATATATATTGGAATGGTTTTGACAATTACAAAGATCAAAATGGCACCCGTATGTTAAGATTTTTCAGTGTGCGGACACCCCTGAGCTATTGTTTTATTAAACGTAAGGCTTTTGGTGTATTGAATGTAAAAAGTGCTTCTTCGGAAATCCAAAATATACAAAAGCGGTGCCACACAAGTGTAGCTAAAGCGGCATTCAGGTTCTGTATGAAAACAACAAACACCAATTGAAAAAGCTATAAAAAAAAACAATTAATAGAATGTATAAAAAAACACATAACGGAGTAACAACAACCTTTAGATTTTTAAATACTTGCTGTGTTGTGCGGAAAGTTTACTGCATAGTTGCTAGGTAGTAGTAGTAGTAGTAGAAGTAGGTAGTTTCCTCCAAAGGTCCTAATGCAGGGTGCGGCGAAGCTCTTTGGAACATTCTAAAAATACATAAAAAAAACAAGAATAAAATGAAATGTGGACCCGAACAAAAAGCAGACAAAAAAAAGTCTCAAAAGAGGATCCGGATCAGCCCCAAAATGCAATCACTTGTTTTCCAATCCTTAACCCAGTGGTTCTTAACCTTGTTGGAGGTACCGAACCCCACCAGTTTCATATGCGCATTCACCGAACCCTTCTTTAGTGAAAAAATAAATAAATAAATTCAAATTCAAGACAATTATATGTTTTTGGTAACATTTTAGTATGGGGAACATATTCTAAGTAACAAAGACTTAATTTAGAGTTATTTGGTTAGGGTTAGGGTTAGAGCAGGGGTGCTCATTACGTCGATCGCGAGCTACCGGTCGATCTCGGAGGGTGTGACAGTCGATCACCAGCCAGGCATTAAAAAAATAGTCCTAAAAATGAGCGATCATAAATCTTCACTATGACGTCACTTTCGTCACTTTATTGACATTCACTGCACCCGAGGGTCTTCTGAGATGACGCTGGCTGCTGCCAGCTCATTAAAATTACCGACTGGAAGGCGAGAAACACTTTATTTCAACAGACTCTGGTGCCGTACCTGTCATCAAAACTCCAAAGACCGACTGCACAGTTGCACAGTTGTGCTAACAAAATAAGAGTCTCAGAAAGCTGGCGTGCACAAGCTAGCAAGCTACGGAGTTTGCCGCCAATGCATTTCTTGTAAAGTGTATACAAAGGAGTACGGAAGCTGGACAAATAAGATGCCAAAAACCAACCAATTTCATGTGGTATTGGACAGAAAGGAGGACTTTTTTTCTCCTCCATTCGAAAATGCGGACATTATCAGCACCACTGTCTGATTCCAATCAATGCAAGTCATCAGAATCAGGTAATACACCAACTTATATTCTTGTCTTCATGAAAGAAAGGAATCTATATGTGTTAAACATGCTTTTATTATCTTTAAACTCCTTTAACTTGTTAACTATATGTGTTAAACATGCTTGTATTATCTTTAAACACCTTTAACTTATTAACAATATTAAATATATGTGTTAAACATGCTTGTATTATCTTTAAACACCTTTAACTTGTTAACAATATTAACTATATGTGTTAAACATGCTTGTATTATCATTAAACACCTTTAACTTGTTAACAATATTAACTATATGTGTTAAACATGCTTGCATTATCTTTAAACACCTTTAAGTTGTTAACAATATTAACTATATGTGTTAAACATTCTTGTATTATCATTAAACACCTTTAATTTTTTTAACAATATTAACTATGTGTTAAACATGCTTGTATTATCATTAAACACCTTTAACTTGTTAACAATATTAACTATATGTATTAAACATACTTGTATTATCATTAAACACCTTTAATTTTTTAACAATATTAACTATATGTGTTAAACATGCTTGCATTATCATTAAACACCTTTAACTTGTTAACAAAAACATATATTTAATAAATAAGTAAATATAAATGATATATATGAATGAGGTAGATCCCCACGACTTGATCAATTGAAAAGTAGCTCGCCTGCAGAAAAAGTGTGAGCACCCCTGGGTTAGAGGGCTAGAGTTATTATAAGGCCATGCCGAATAATGCATTAAAAAGTACTTAATAATGACTAGTTAAGAGCCAATATGTTACTAATTTGCATGTTAATAAGTAACTAATTAATGGTGAATATGTTCCCCATGCTAAAGTGTTACCATGTTTTTTTACTGGTGCACAAAATGAACCGTGCATGAACATCACCTTGTTCAAAGAACAAAACCAACACAGTGCATAAACTCACAACAAATTACACACCTGCAAATCAGTCTGACTTCTGCTGTTGCCGTATCCGCAATATGTCGATAGGGAGAAGTTTTTATTTACACGATGAGTCGGGTGTGTTTTGACCTCCGCCGAACCCCTGAGCCCGACTCACCGAACCCCTAGGGTTCCATCGAACCCAGGTTAAGAACCACTGCCTTAACCCATTTCGGGCATTTTCTGAATGTCTTGAAAATCCGCCCGGAATGAAAGAAGCGGAGTGAACCCTCTTGTCAGTCATCCACTGTCTTTGTCCTTGTGGGTGGAGGCGGGAACACACACACACACAAGTTGAAGCTCGTAACGTAGAATAAATGATTCAGATCGGTCCCGAAATGTAACCACTTGTTCCATATCCCGTGTCTAATATTTCCTAAAGAGAATTAAAGGTCAGAACATGCTAAGCAAGCCAAACAAAATAGGTTAGCTTTGTGGAATTAGTCATTAATAATGTCCCTGGCAGTGTGTTTTGCCTAAGAGCGGAAGTTTTTTTCACTTCCGATACAATATTGGTGTCTTGAGTATTGGCGGAATACCGATATTAATCTGAGACGATATCAGTAAATACTTTTATTTTGTGGTGTAGAATATTAGAAAAGAGCAAGTGAAATTACTATTATTATGAAAGACAGACTGTCTAAGTTGAACTGGGGCGGCTAATTGTTATTTTGGCAACCTTTAGCGGTCACGGTAAGTCATTACATTAAGACCACGAAGCAGCACGTCGAAGGATGCGGACACGCTTGTTACTGACAACTTCCTAGCATGCTCCTGCCTTGGGAGACTTTTTATGTGTAAGTAATATGCAACTATAATTATTTGATACATGTTTATATTGACAAATGTGCTGTTCATTGGTTAGTGCGTATGTCTACCTTGTGTGCTTAGCTGTTGTGTAGCTGCTAGCTCCGAATAGCCTATTTTATTCTGAGGTCCTACTCGTTCAATATTCTTTCACAGTTAAATTTTTTATTTATGTGAAACTTTTTATACTTTTTTGATAAAACGTGAATTTAATGTGATGTATGTTTTGTACTAATAATAATGTAATAATACTCAACTGAACCAATTTTTGATACTTTTGTGTTAATAAACATTCATTGTTTTTGATACTAAAATCAATTTTATTGCGATATTTAAAAATGAGCTGTCCAGTTGTTGTATCTTGTTTTATTATCACATTTGCGAGTGTCAACTACAGTAGCAAGTCCAAGACGTTAGATGGCAGTAGGGTATAATTTGGTTGTTTTTTGTTGCACCCGAAAAGGTGTTAAAACTGTAAGTGTTGTAAGTTTTACACACCAGTTGTTTGATTGTAACGTGCATCTTGGTTGCGTCGTTTTCATTAACAGATTTGGAGGTGTTGAAATCGCCATGTAAAATCGCTAATGTAATCAGTAGCACGTCAATAGCATGGCCAATGAATATTAGCATCATGCTAGCGCATTTCTGGGAAAAGTAGAGCTTTACTTAACTTAGTTTTTTAAATCAATTTCAATGTTGGCATCAAAAATTGCAACATTACCCCGAGGTAGCTTGGCTGTGTCCGCTCTCAGTGCTGCTGGAGTGCCACTGTTGGATTTTAGGAGAATTTTAAGAGGACCGGCGGGATTCGGTCAGTGCTAAATTTAAAAAAATATTTTTTACATGCGCTTATTTACGCAAAACAGCCCCCCCCCCATTGTACATGCAAAACTGCTTGTATCGGAGCGCTTACATCAGCGATTTTACACAAAATATCATCCAATTATCAGACCGATATCAATATCGAATCGGGACAGCCCCAAGTATCTTTTATGAAATTTGTAACTGCGATTAAAATTTATTTATTTATTTTTGTTCTCAGGATAAATCGAGTTAATCAATCAATCAATCAATCAATCAATCAATGTTTATTTATATAGCTCTAAATCACAAGTGTCTCAAAGGGCTGCACAAGCCACAACGACATCCTCGTTTTTCAAGGTAAAAAATGATTTTCAAGGTAAAAAATGATTTTCAAAGTAAAAAATGATTTTCAAGGTAAAAAAACTTTTTCAAGGTAACATTTTTTTTCAAGGTTAAAAATGATTTTCAAGGCAAAAAATGATTTTTAAGGTAAAAAATTGTTTTCAAGGTAAAAGGTTACACATGAATGTTTTTGATTTGTACAGTAAAAAAAACGGACTTGCAGACTCCAAGTTTACAACGAGAAGTTTCAAGTGTGGAAATCTGCCTTGATGCTTTTGCCATCATATTCTTCCTCAGTGACGGAGCAGGAAGGGGCTAGGAAAAACTTAACATGTGCTTATTTTAAGGGTGTAACGGTACGTGTATTTGTATTGCACCGTTTTGGTACGGGGGGTTCGGTTCGGTTCGGAGGTGTACCGAACGAGTTTCCACACGGACATATTAAGTAGCGTACCGCATGTTGTGTAAACAATGCACACCGAGGCACAACACACGGCATGCTGGTGTAACGCAGGTGTCAAATACATACTTTTGCGGAGACTATTAGGCTCTTGCTCTCTATTACTCTTTGTCACGTGACCGCCGCGGTCCAATCAGGTGTGCTTATAAGCCGGTAGCAGGAAGTGGCCAGTAGACAGGACGTGAGGGGAGACAGATTGTATTTCTGCTCGAGGTAGGTTTTTATTCTCGTTTTCACCCGAAATATTGTGCTGACGGGATTCTAAACTAGATGCCTATTTGTTAACTTTATAGAGCCGACTACCAGCGCCGGATTTTTTGTCATTAAGCTGTGTGTGAGTAGACGCGGAGTTGGTGAGTCCATGTTTATAAAAATATATTAGTCTTTTTTCCATTGTTTTATTACACCAGTCTTTGTGGCATATTTCTCAATCGTCCATATACAAGGTCTATGACTTGAACCAATGATAACTATTGTGTATTGAATGTACTCCTGCTGGCCCCACTATGGACTGGACTCTCACTATTGTGTTAGATCCACTATGGACTGGACTTTCACAATATTATGTCAGACCCACTCGACATCCATTGCTTTCGGTCTCCCCTAGAAGGGGCGGGGTTACCCACATATGCGGTCCTCTCCAAGGTTTCTCATAGTCATTCACACCGACGTCCCACTGGGGTGAGTTTTCACATAAGTTTTCCTTGCCCTTATGTGGGCTCTGTCGTTGTGGCTTGTGCAGCCCTTTGAGACACTTGTGATTTAGGGCTATATAAATAAACATTGATTGATTGATTACTTTTGAATGTGTTTGATAACAAGCATGTTTAGTGCACTGACCGAATTGTATAGGTCATATTTATGCTGCTAATGATTATTTTAGCACTTTATTGCATATTGTGATTCTGACATGTATGTTGATTTATATTGTACAATATTGAGGAAAAAACTAGAACCTGTTCTGAATACTGTATAATGCAATTACCGTATTTTTCGGACTATAAGTCGCAGTTTTTTTCATAGTTTGGCCGGGGGTGCGACTTATACTCAGGAGCAGTGTTGGGACTAACGCGTTACAAAGTAACGCGTTACTGTAACGCCGTTAGTTTCGGCGGTAACTAGTAATCTAACGCGTTATTTTTTATATTCAGTAACTCAGTTACCGTTACTACATGATGCGTTACTGCGTTATTTTACGCTACTTTTGATGTAGTATCGGCTAGAAACAGAAGCGCTGCGGTGTCATTCTTCTGAATCTTCCTCTGTCACAAGCCGGAGAGAAGAAAAGAGGCGCGCTCTGAGTGTGTGTGTGTGGGGAGGGGAGGCACACACGTGATAAGCGGTTTGATATAGGAAACAAAAACAAAAAAAGTTGTTGTCACGTTCAGTCCACACACAGCGTGGTCATGGCGAGCGCAGTAACGGAGGAGCTTGAATGCCCCGCGCCATTGAATCGGTGTGTTTATAGGTGCAGACTCGGTTGTGCAAAACGAGGGTTTTAAACACATGCTTAACGTGCTTGAGCCACGTTACAACATCCCGTTGCGCACCCACTTCAGCGATAAGATTGTGCCAGATCTTTATGAGCAGGAGAAGAAAAAAGTTGTGAATGAACTATCCCGAGCATCATCTGTTGCGCTCATGACAGACGGCTGGACATCCAGGGGAACTATAAGCGCTCACTTCATCACAGCAGACTGGGAGATGAGAAGACACGCCCCCTCTACGAGAGTCACCTTGCGCAGGTACTGACACAAGCAGTGGGGGAATGGAAGATAACGATATCCCAGTCACACGTGATAATGCCAAAAATCAAATAATTACAGTGAATGAGGCAGGACTGGGACCACAGATGGGTGCTTTGCACATGTAGTGAATTTGGCATCACAGAAGGGAATCTCAGTCAATAGGATGGAGTGCCTCCTTGGGAGGATCAGGAAGGAGGTTTCCTACTTCCACCCAAGCACAACAGCTGCTCATGTGCTTAAGACAAAGCAAGAAATGCTAAAGCTGCCTAATCATAAGCTCATACATGATGTCCCAACGAGGTGGAACTCCACTTATGGTATGTTGGAGCAGCAGGCAGCTATATACTCTGCATTGACCCACAACACCCTGAAGACAAATGTCACCCTGTCTGATGATGATGTGAGAGTGGCAGATGAGGTCCTCCAGGTGCTTAAACCCCTCAAAAGTGTTACATCTCTACTGAGCACTAAAACTTCACCATCTGTGTCAATGATCCTGCCACTGAAAACAAGGATTCTACAATCCATGGCTCCAAGTGTGGAAGACAGCAGCATCACTCCAGATGTCAGGCTTAATGTGCCTTCTTATGTTGCACTTTAACTTGTTTTTTATTAATGGTCATTGGTCCAAGTTTAAAGAAAGGAGGAATGCCTTTTTATGTTGCACTGTTTTTCATTAATTATGTTAAAAGGGAAATAAAAATGCATGTCAAGTTGATCAACAGATTGTATTATTCTCCAGTGCAATAACAGTACTGAAATGAAGGCTAAAAGGGCATTAATGGGAGCTTTAAAAAAAGAAAAAGAAAAAAAGAAGTAACTAAATAGTTACTTTTCACAGTAACGCATTACTTTTTGGTGTAAGTAACTGAGTTAGTAACTGAGTTACTTTTGAAATAAAGTAACTAGTAACTGTAACTAGTTAATGGTTTTCAGTAACTAACCCAACACAGCTCAGGAGCGACTTATGTGTGAAATAATTAACACATTACCGTAAAATATCAAATAATACTATTTAGCTCATTCACGTAAGAGACTAGACGTAAAAGATTTCATGGGATTTAGCGATTAGGAGTGACAGATTGATTGGTAAACGTATAGCATGTTCTATATGTTATAGTTATTTGAATGACTCTTACCATAATATGTTACGTTAACATACCAGGCACGTTCTCAGTTGGTTATTTATGCCTCATATAACGTACACTTATTCAGCCTGTTGTTCACTTTTCTTTATTTATTTTAAATTGCCTTTCAAATGTCTATTCTTGGTGTTGGATTTTATCAAATAAATTTCCCCAAAAAATGCGACTTATACTCCAGTGCGACTTATCTATGTTTTTTTCCTTCTTTATTATGCATTTTCGGCCGGTGCGACTTATACTCCGAAAAATACGGTAGTGTTATTTAATGAAGATATTTTGATTTGTGTACCCATTGAGTTATAAGGATGGTCCTGGTTCTTACACAGGCCAGGCTTCTCTTTATGATGGCGAGCTAAGGAAAAAAATCATCTAGTCCAAGGATCGTTCTTGGGAGATTCCAGCCAGGAACCCCACCACCTGTTCTGTCTGGGCTGGTAGGAGGCCCTCGAGCCAACCCTCTACACATTTTCACCCTTAACCGCAGCACATGGACTGTACTGCTTTACTCTCCAAAACCTTTCTCCAAGAACTGTATTATCTGAGCTGAGATTCAAACAAGATCCAGAGACACTAAATAATTGAATTGGAAAACACACAGAGCTATTTCTATTTTTGGGCAGAATTATTATAGTGTTCCCAACGTTAAAAGGATAAAGCCATTGTTTACAAATTTGGTAAATAAATAACCCAAAAATATATATTTTGTTGTTTTCTTACTGTACCGAAAATGAACTGAGCCGTGACCTCTAAACCGAGGTACGTCCCGAACCGAGATTTTTGTGTACCGTTACACCTAGGGATGTCCGATAATATCGGCTGATAAATGCGTTAAAATGTAACATCGGAAATTATCGGTATCGTTTTTTTTTATCGTATCGTATCGTATCGTTTTTTTTTGTTTTTTTTAAATTAAATCAACATAAAAAACACAAGATACACTTACAATTAGTGCACCAACCCCAAAAACCTCCCTCCCCCATTTACACTCATTCACACAAAAGGGTTGTTTTTTTCTGTTATTAATATTCTGGTTCCGACATTATATATCAATATATATCAATACAGTCTGCAAGGGATACAGTCCGTAAGCACACATGATAACCTTTAACAGTTAATTTGACTCATTTTCATTCATTACTGGTTTCTATGTAACTGTTTTTATATCGTTTTACTTTCTTTTTTTATTCAAGAAAATGTTTTTAATTTATTTATCTTATTTTATTAATTTTTTTAAAAAGTACCTTATCTTCACCATACCTGGTTGTATAAATTAGGCATAATAATGTGTTAATTCCACGACTGCATATATCTGTTGATATCGTTATCGGTTGAAGAGTTGGACAATATCGGATATCGGCAAAAAGCCATTATCGGACATCCCTAGTTACACCCTTAGCTTATTTACATAAAATTGGAATTAAAGAGAACTCAAAAGGCACCTGGATGTCTTTTAGGAGAAGAATGGAGCTTAAAAACGTGGAATAAACGTCCTATTACTTGGGTTCAAGTGGAGTCGGAGCGCTTCCGCTCCCTTTTGGCGCCCTCGTCGTCGTCGTCGTCCTCCGCCACGGCCCACGGTTGGATGTCGCCGCTGCCAAACAGCGTGTAGAAGAAAGCGCCGCCCACGTTGATGGCGGCGGAGACCCAGAACACTTTCCTCCAGCCGGCCAAGGTGTGCTGCCGACACAGAGCAGAGTTTTATTTATTTATTTGCGTTGTTCTTTGTTTGAAAAGAATAAAAGACATACGTCCTCGGTGAAATATCCCGTAACAATCGGGGCGATGACTCCGGGGATGGTGCCGAACATGTTGGTGATTCCCAGGAGGAAGCCGGCGTACCTGCAGGGAGAAAATGTTTTAAATAATTGACCCGCGCTTGGTGGAGCTCCAGGGCCCACCTGGGGGCGATGTCTATCTGGTTGATGAAGACCCCGGGCGAGCTGGTGCCCGCGACGGCCGACGACAGCGTGAGGAAGGTGATGGTGAGGACGTGGCTGCAGCCGGCGTAGGCCACGGCGAGCAGGAAGCCGGCAGGTGGCAGCATACCTGCGGGGGAGGGACCGTGATGTGCGTTGGAGCCAATGGCGAGCAGGAAGTCAGCAGTGAGGTTCTCCTTGCCTGTGAGCGTGAAGAGCTTGCGTATGGTCGTGATGCTGAACACCTTCTTCTCGATGAGGCTGTCGGCCAGGAAGCCGGACAGCACGGAGCACAGCCAGGCGGCCAGGTAGGGCAGGGCGGAGAGGAAGCCGTTCTGGAAGCAGACGCCGCCAGTTAACGAGCAGAAGGTAACCAAGCGGTCTCACTATCAACTCATTGGGAAGTCGTTTCCCATACAAAGTTAACTTCCATCCTCCAATAAAGACTTTTGACCTGCACCAACAATTAACAGTTCCACTGCAGTCCTGTAGGTGGCGCAAATGCTGAATTGTCGATACAAAGTGCACATTCTTTAGTGTACATGGAGGGCCAATAAAAAAAGAAGATGCGGGTCGCACTCTGGACGTCAGTGGTTTTGATGCAACCTCCAGTGGGCGTAATTTAAAAAGCAAACAAACATTTTATTGCCAAAAGTATTTGGCCACCTGCCTTTATTCACATATGAACTTGAAGTGCCAGCCCATAGAATTGTCCAAAATGTTTTGGTCTCCTGGATATACTTGCCAACCTTGAGACCTCCGAATTCGGGAGATGGGGAGGAGCGGGGTTTGGTGGTAGCGGGGGTGTATATTGTAGCGTCCAAGAAGAGTTAGTGCTGCAAGGGATTCTGGGTATTTGTTCTGTTGTGTTTATGTTGTGTTACGGTGCGGATGTTATGTTGTGTTACGGTGCGGATGTTCTCCCAAAATGTGTTTATCATTCTTGTTTGGTGTGGGTTCACAGTCTGGCGCATATTTGTAACAGTGTTAAAGTTTTTTATATGGCCACCCTCAGTGTGACCTGTATGGCTGTTGACCAAGTATGTATTGCATTCACTTGTGTGTGTGTGTAAAAGCCGCATATAATGTGTGACTGGGCCGGCACGCTGTTTGTATGGAGGAAAAGCGGACGTGACGACAGGTTGTAGAGGACGCTAAAGGCGGTGCCTTTAAGGCACGCCCCCAATATTGCTGTCCGGGTGGAAATCGGGAGAAATTCGGGAAAATGGTTGCCCCGGGAGATTTTCGGCAGGGGCACTGAAATTCGGGAGTCTCCCGGGAAAATCGGGAGGGTTGGCAAGTATGATCCTGGAGCATTCAAAGTTCCTTTCACTGCAACTAAGGGGCCAAGCCCAACTCCTGAAAAACCAACCCCACACCATAATACCTCCTCCACCAAATTTCACACTCGGCACAATGCAGTCCGAAATGTAGCGTTCTCCTGGCAACCTCCAAACCCAGACTGGTCCATCAGATTGCCAGATGGAAAAGCGTGATTCATCACTCCAGAGAAGGCGTCTCCACTGCTCTAGAGTCCAGTGGCGACGTGCTTTACACCACTGCATCCCACGCTTTGCATTGGACTTGGTTTTAGATGCAGCTGCTCGGCCACGGAAACCCATTCCATGAATCTCTCTGCGTACTGTACATGGGTTAATTGGAAGGTCACATGAATTTTGGAGCTCTGTAGCAACTGACTGTGCAGAAAGTCTTTGCACTATGCACTTCTCTGTCAGTTTACGTGGCCTACCACTTGGTGGCTGACTTGCTGTTGTTCCCAAACTCTTCACTTTTCTTATAATAAAGTTGACTTTGGAATATTTAGGAAAGAGGAAATTTCACGACTGGATTTGTTGCACAGGTGGCATCCTATGACAGTTCCACGCTGGAAATAACAGAGCGGCCCATTCTTTCACAAATGTTTGTAGAAACAGTCTCCATGCCTAAGTGCTTGATTTTATACACCGGGCCAAGTGATTAGGACACCTGATTCTCATCATTTGGATGGGTGGCCAAATACTTTTGGCAATATAGTGTACGTCAGCCGGCATCATACAAAAAATGCATCGGGGAATGCTGCAGAATCAAAAACAACTGCATAAGATAAATGCTGCAAGTCGACAGTACAAAACGGAAAGTTACGTAGGCTACCAGGAAGTTAGGCAGGACAACAGGAAGTTAGCCAGGCTACCAGAAAGTCAGCCAGGCTACCAGAAAGTTAGCCATGCTACCAACAAATTAGCTAAGCTACCAAGAAGTTAGCCATGCTACCAGGAAGTTAGCTAAGCGACCAATAAGTTAGCCATGCTACCAGGAAGTTAGGCAGGCTACCAAGAAGTCAGCCAAACTACCAGGAAATGTAGCCCTGCTACTAAAAATGTATCCAAACTACCAGTAAGTAAGTCATGCTATCAAGAAGTTAGCATTGCTACACAAAAGTTAGTCACGCTACTAATAAGTTAGCCAGGCTACTAAGAAGTTAGCCATGATACCAGGAAGTTAGCCAAGCTACAGGTAAGTTAGCAAAGTTATCAGGAAGCTAGCTAACCTACCAGGAAGTTTGCCAGGCTACGAAGAAGTTTGCCATACCACCACAAAGTTAGCCCAGCTAGCTTTCAAAATTACTCTGAAGTTAGCCAAGCTATTAAGAAGTTAGACAAGCTACGAGCAAGTCAGCCCGGCTACCAGAAATTTAGCCAGGCTACCAGGAAGTTTGTCTGGCTACCAGAAAGTTAGTCCGGCTACCAGGAAGTTAGCTGAGCTACAAGGAACTTAACAAAGCTACGAGGATGTCAAACCGGCTACCAGGAAGTTAGCCATGCTACCAGGAAGTTAGCCCGGCTACCAGGAAGTTAGCCATGCTACAAGGAACTTAGCCATGCTACCAAGACATTTGTCTGGCTACCAGGAAGTGTGTTTGGCTACCAGGAAGTTTGTCTGACTACCAGAAAGTTAGTCCGGCTACCAGGAAGTTAGTTAAGCTACAAGGAAGTTAGCAAAGCTACAAGAAAGTCAACCCGGCTACCAGGAAGTTAGCCATGCTACCAGGAAGTTAACTAAACTACAAGGAAGTTAGCCAGGCTACAAGGAAGTTAGCCCGGCTACCAGGAAGTTAGCCATGCTACAAGGAATTCAGCCATGCTACCAATACATTTGTCTGGCTACCAGGAAGTGTGTCTGGCTACCAGGAAGTTAGTTAAGCTACAAGGAAGTTAGCAAAGTTACTAGGAAGTCAACCCGGCTACCAGGAAGTTAGCCATGCTACCAGGAAGTTAGCTAAGCTACAAGGAAGTTAGCCAGGCTACAAGGAAGTTAGCCATGCTACAAGGAACTTAGCCATGCTACCAAGACATTTGTCTGGCTACCAGAAAGTTAGTCCGGCTACCAGGAAGTTAGTTAAGCTACAAGGAAGTTAGCAAAGCTACAAGGAAGTCAACCGGCTACCAGGAAGTTAGCCATGCTACCAGGAAGTTAGCTAAGCTACAAGGAACTTAGCCATGCTACCAAGACATTTGTCTGGCTACCAGGAAGTGTGTCTGGCTACCAGGAAGTTAGTCCGGCGACCAGGAAGATAGCTACGCTACAAAGAAGTTAACAAAGCTACGAGGAAGTCAACCCGGCTACCAGGAAGTTAGCCATGCTACAAGACATTTGTCTGGCTACCAGGAAGTATGTCTGGATACCAGGAAGTGTGTCTGGCTACCAGGAAGTATGTCTGTCTACCAGGAAGTGTGTCTGGCTACCAGGAAGTATGTCTGACTACCAGGAGGTGTGTCTGGCTACCAGGAAGTATGTCTGGCTACCAGGAAGTGTGTCTGGCTACCAGGAAGTATGTCTGGCTACCAGGAAGCTAGCTAAGCTACAAAGAATTTAGCAAAGCTACAAGGAAGTCAACCAGGCTACCAGGAAGTCAGCCATGCTACCAGGAAGTTAACTAAGCTACAAAGACGTTAGCCAGGTTACAAGGAAGTTAGCCATGCTACCAGGAAGTTAACTAAGCGACAAAGACGTCAGCCATGCTACAAGGAAGTTAGCCATGCTACCAGGAAGTTAGCTAAGCTACGAGGAAGTCAACCCGGCTACCAGGTTGTTAGCCATGCTACAAGGAAGTTAGCCATGCTACCAGGAAGTTAGCCATGTTACAAGGAAGTTAGCCAGGCTACCAAGACATCTGTCTGGCTACCAGGAAGTTAGCTAAGCTAAAAGGAAGTTAGCCAGGCTACAAGGAAGTTGGCCCAGCTCCCAGGAAGTTAGCTAAGCTACGAGGAAGTCAACCCGGCTACCAGGTTGTTAGCCATGCTACAAGGAAGTTAGCCATGCTACCAGGAAGTTAGCCATGTTACAAGGAAGTTAGTCAGGCTACCAAGACATTTGTCTGGCTACCAGGAAGTTAGCTAAGCTAAAAGGAAGTTAGCCAGGCTACAAGGAAGTTGGCCCAGCTCCCAGGAAGTTAGCCATGCTACCAGGAAGTTAGTAAATCTACCAGGGGCCAGCGTCGTGCTTCCTGTCAACGACGTGTGACCTCATTGAGCGGCCAATCTCACCGACTTGAGGTCAAAGTGCAGGATGTTGTTCATGTAGGTGGGCAGGGATGTGAGCTGCGTGTAGAAGGACCAGTTGGAACACATCTGCGTCACGATGATGGCCCACAGCGGCACTGACATCATCATGCGCAGGAGGGGCACAGACCAGCCGTGGCCCCCGCCCTGCAGGTTTCACACGCGTTACCATGACAATGAAGACCAGCGTGAGTGAGTCGTCGCCGCTAACGTTTACCTGACGCCCGATGGAGTCGACGATGTAATCTCTCTCCTCTTTGCTGATTCGCCGATGAGTGCGGGGGTCGTCCGACACGAACATGAACCAAAGGACCGCCCAGAGGCACCCGGCGCCCCCTGGAGGAGACGCAGAGAGGAAGACGTCTAATACGCAATCTTCTCTTTCCAGCAAATTTAATGGAAACAAACAGTGTGTGCTTCACCGCAGAGGTAGAAGACAGAGGGCCAGCCCAGTGCTTGGCAGAGGTAGCCGGTCAGAGGCATAGCCAAGAAGGCTCCAAAGTTGGACCCGGAGCCCGAGATCGTGATCAGGCGAGAGCGCTCCAGAGGCGGAGCCCAGCGGGCCCACATCGCCATCATGGCAGGGAACGTCACACCCTGCAAAAACCACAAGAGTTTAGTTTAGTCTAGTCTTTATTTGAAGGGACAATGCACAGAAACATTAAGCTCAAAGACAAATATGTTCTGCACCAGATAATAGCTAAATAGCTCATTTCCATCTGCAGTCCCTGGCTACCTAAATTAAAGGGATACAAAAATCATGCAATAAAATTATGACAATAAAATCATACTATAGCATGTAATCAAATTAAGAAAAGTCATTAAATGCCCTTTCATTGACACATACCGTATTTTTCGGACTATAAGTCGCAGTTTTTTTCATAGTTTGGCCGGGGGTGCGACTTATACTCAGGAGCGATTTATGTGTGAAATGATTAACACATTAGCGTAAAATATCAAATAATATTATTTAGCTCATTCACGTAAGAGACTAGACCAGGGGTCGGCAACCCAAAATGTTGAAAGAGCCTTATTGGACCAAAATTACAAAAACAAATCTGTCTGGAGCCGCAAAAAATTAAAAGTCATATTACATACAGATAGTGTGTCATGAGATATAAATTGAATTAATATGACTTAGAGGAAACTAGATGAGCTCAAATATAGCTACAAATGAGGCATAATGATGCAATATGTACATATAGCTAGCCTAAATAGCATGTTAGCATCGATTAGCTCGCAGTCATGCACTGACCAAATATGTCTGATTAGCACTCCACACAAGTCAATAACATCAACAAAACTCACCTTTGTGGATTCATGCACAACGTTAAAAGTTTGGTGGACAACATGAGACAGAAAAAGAAGTGGCATAAAACACGTCCTAGAAAGTCGCAGAAAGATATACATGTAAACAAACTAAGGTGAGGTCAAGGACTGCCAAAATTAGTAGGACAAAACGGCGCTCGCCAAATACTCGAATCAGTGAAGCATGTTTAATATAAACAGTGTGCTTTATAACAATTAGGAAGGTTTGTGTCATGTTTGTCCTCCTACAGAAACCATATTAAAACAAAAAATATATTTTTTTCCCCTCAACTTTTTCCATATTTCATACATTTTTGAAAAAACTCCAGAGAGCCACTAGGGCTGCGCTAAAGAGCCGCATGCGGCTCTAGAGCCGCGGGTTGCCGACCCCTGGACTAGACGTATAAGATTTCATGGGATTTAGCCATTCGGAGTGACAGATTGTTTGGTAAACGTATAGCATGTTCTATATGTTAGTTATTTGAATGACTCTTACCATAATATGTTACGTTAACATACCAGGCACGTTCTCAGTTGGTTATTTATGCCTCATATAACGTACACTTATTCAGCCTGTTGTTCACTATTCTTTATTTATTTTAAATTGCCTTTCAAATGTCTATTCTTGGTGTTGGCTTTTATCAAATAAATTTCCCAATAAATGCGATTTATATGTTTTTTTCCTTCTTTATTATGCATTTTCGGCCGGTGCGACTTATACGCCGGAGCGACTTATAATCCGAAAAATACGGTAATCAAATTAAGAAAAGTCATTAAATGCCCTTTCATTGACACATACTTAATATACAATACAACCACACCAACTACACCAAGAGCCCAAGCAATATTTGAAAAAAGAACCAACATTTGTGTTTGGGGAGCCATTTGAACGCAACACGTACGTGGTTGCGAAAAACTGATAAATGGCTGTAAAACCCAGGTTCATACTGCCTTGCTTTTGTTTATAAGCTTATTTTGCACTGAACAGGAAGTCACTGCGCGCATATTTTCGTGCTGTGTGACAAAACAGTTACCATATTTTTCGGACTATAAGTCGCTCCGGAGTATAAGATAAAAAATGCAAAATAAAGAAGGAAAAAAACATATATAAGTCGCATTAATTAAATGAGCAAAAGAATGAAAGAAAACAAATGTGTTGAATATTTGCCACACAACAAAAGTATTGTACTTTCTGGGCCATAGAGCGAACCGGTATTTAAGCCGCACCTACCACGTTTTTAGAAGAAATAAACATGTTTACATACATTAGCCGCACAGGATCATAAGCCTAACATGTGCCTGTAACGTGACAGTAAAACGGCTGATCAAACAAAACAGTAGTCATCGCCATGGACTCACAAGCTACGGAAGCTAGCTCTCCAATCAACTAAACAGAGTCAATAACTACACGGTGACGTTTTGGTGAATTAACAAAACTTAAAACATTTTTTTTAAATGCCATGGTAAGTTAATAATACTGACACAGACACTTGTGAATGTTTTAGCATAATTGCTAATGCTAACTTGATTATATCACGATAGCCCGTACAAATGTGCATGAAAACACTTCTACAGACATCACACATGGGACGGTTTAGTAAGTATGAATTGTTTTAGTTAGATTGTAAAACTTACAACCGCCGCTTGGAGTGATCAATGAAGAATCCATACTAGTAGAAACTCTAAGACAAAACGGAATAAACTTCCGGTTCAAGAAGCGGAACAGGGAGTTCAACCTGCAGCACCTGCAGTGAGCAAACTAGTCCAAAAGATGGCGCCATAGCACAAACAATAACAAACCTACTCAGTGTCGCTGTTGTGTTTTATGAAAACAATTTGTTGAATACAAAACATTATGGCCGTAAATTAGCCGCACCCGTTTTATAAGCCGCATGATTCAAAGCGTAGGAAAAAAGTAGGGGCTTATAGTACGGACTTTACTGTAACATATTTTTTTTAACAGGAAAAGTTCTGTAAAACATGGTAAAAGACACAAGACACTGACCTCCCCGAGTCCCTCCAGGGCTCGCAATGCAAACAGCCAGTAGGGCCCCCACTGGGCGGCCAGGGGGGTGAGGAGGGTGAGAGCGGCTGTGCTCAGCACGCCCAAACCTAGGAAGATGCTCCCTCCATAATGGCCGGACAGGTAACCCCCTGGGATCTGTGTGCACAGGTAGCCAAAGAAG
Organism: Nerophis lumbriciformis; assembly: GCF_033978685.3. Classification (NCBI taxonomy): domain Eukaryota; kingdom Metazoa; phylum Chordata; class Actinopteri; order Syngnathiformes; family Syngnathidae; genus Nerophis; species Nerophis lumbriciformis. The sequence continues at coordinate 14,450,772 of NC_084584.2, read as the reverse complement.
AAAGCCCCAAGCAGCCAGCCTTGAGTCTTCGCGTCCCACGGGTACTGGGGGGTCTGGAAGTGGGGTAAAAGTGGCGAGAAGGAGGGATTATCATGACTTGTTTTGAACGCCGCCGGTCAGCCTTACCCCGTCAGGCTGCTCAAACGTCCCGCTGCTGTTCTCAGACCCGGGAGGAAGAGGACAAGCGTGGGCGACGGAGCTGTTGCGGCCCGGCCCCGAATCGGTGGTGTTCACCATGGCGACCATGGCCACGCTGAGGTTGACGCGCAAGCCGTAGACCACGGAGAAGCCCAGGAACATCAGGACGGCCAGATTGAGGCGCGCTGAGCAGCACTGAGGTGGAACTGGAGGGGGACGCAAGCTGTTATCCTGCCGTCAGCCGAGGGGCCTCTTTAACACACCTGTGTCATCGCCGAGGAGCGGCTCGTTGTCTTCGCTCTCGTCCGACGGAGCCGCGTTGATGGATAAGCTGCTTGGCGGCGCCATGGCGGCGCTAAAAAGTCCTGTAGGGGAATCACTGAGCCATCCCGTGCGCGGAGAAGATGCAGCTGCTGTGCAAAACGATGCAAATTGACAAAAAGTGTACAAACCCCGTTTCGATGAGTTGGGAAATTGTGTTAGATGTAAATATAAACGGAATACAATGATTTGCAAATCCTTGTCAACCCATATTCAATTGAATGCACTACAAAGACAACATATTTGATGTTCAAACTTATAAACTTTATTTTTTTTTGCAAATAATAATTAACTTAGAATTTCATGGCTGCAACACGTGCCAAAGTAGTTGGGAAACGGCATGTTCACCACTGTGTTACATGGCCTTTCCTTTTAACAACACTCAGTAAACGTTTGGGAACTGAGGAGACACATTTTTTAAGCTTCTCAGGTTGAATTCTTTCCCATTCTTGCTTGATGTACAGCTTAAGTTGTTCAACAGTCCGGGGGTCTCCGTTGTGGTATTTTAGGCTTCATAATGCGCCACACATTTTCAATGGGAGACAGGTTTGGACAACAGGCAGGCCAGTCTAGTACCCGCACTCTTTTACTATGAAGCCACGTTGATGTAACACGTGGCTTGGCATTGTCTTGCTGAAATAAGCAGGGGCGTCCATGGTAACGTTGCTTGGATAGCAACATATGTTGCTCCAAAACCTGTATGTACCTTTCAGCATTAATGGCGCCTTCACAGATGTGTAAGTTACCCATGTCTTGGGCACTAATACACCCCCATACCATCACAGATGCTGGCTTTTCAACTTTGCGCCTATAACAATCCGGATGGTTCTTTTCCTCTTTGGTCCGGAGGACACGACGTCCACAGTTTCCAAAAACAATTTGAAATGTGGACTCGTCAGACCACAGAACACTTTTCCACTTTGTATCAGTCCATCTTAGACGAGCTCAGGCCCAGCGAAGCCGACGGCGTTTCTGGGTGTTGTTGATAAACGGTTTTCGCCTTGCACAGGAGTGTTTTAACTTGCACTTACAGATGTAGCGACCAACTGTAGTTACAGACAGTGGGTTTCTGAAGTGTTCCTGAGCCCATGTGGTGATATCCTTTACACACTGATGTCGCTTGTTGATGCAGTACAGCCTGAGGGATCGAAGGTCACAGGCTTAGCTGCTTACGTGCAGTGATTTCTCCAGATTCTCTGAACCCTTTGATGATATTACGGACCGTTGATGGTGAAATCCCTAAATTCCTTGCAATAGCTGGTTGAGAAAGGTTTTTCTTAAACTGTTGGACAATTTGCTCACGCATTTGTTGACAAAGTGGTGACCCTCGCCCCATCCTTGTTTGTGAATGACTGAGCATTTCATGGAATCTACTTTTATACCCAATCATGGCACCCACCTGTTCCCAATTAGCCTGTTCACCTGTGGGATGTTCCAAATACGTGTTTGATGAGCATTCCTCAACTTTATCCGTATTTATTGCCACCTTTCCCAACTTCTTTGTCACGTGTTGCTGGCATCAAATTCTAAAGTTAATGATTATTTGCAAAAAAAAAAAAGGTTTATCAGTTTGAACATCAAATATGTTGTCTTTGTAGCATATTCAACTGAATATGGGTTGACAATGCTTTGCAAATCATTTTATTCCGTTTATATTTACATCTAACACAATTTCCCAACTCATATGGAAACGGGGTTTGTACTTTATTGACATTTCAACACATTTATTTTTTTTATGTCGTATGGATTAAAGTCATGTGCCAGCATCTCGGACGCCCCATCGACTAGTGGAAAAGTCGTTAGAGGACTCATTACTGTGTGTACAAAGCGTGTTTGCCTGCACTTGTCTGCTCAAAAATCGATATTGTTTGTGGAGTTCTCCTGTGAAGTGCATGCTCGCAAAACAGTCCCCTTTTAGGCATGTATAATCCTACTTATCACAGTCACATGTCACATATTAATAGCAGTGTAATAGGAAACACGTGACCTGGTTGATCGTTGTGGTTACATCATGAGTGACACCGTTGGCATTTCTTCTACTTCCTCACAAAGAAAGCACTATATTATTAATTTTAAAGGTGGAATATGGCTTTGCGTATACTTAACATGTAGGAAATAATTATTGTAGGTTATTTAGCTTTTAATAAATGAAAAACATCAACAGAACGTAAACACAAAACCTGCCGGTGTGTTGGATAAACAAGCTAGCTGCACCTTTCACTATAACCGTCTTTAAAAAAAAAACACGTGCGAGGATAAAGTTATAAAAATAAAATTGTACTTACCCTGCTGGTAGTTGTACGTTCTTCAAGTGAACATAATACATTCGCAGGAAATGTTTGTCTTTTCCACTCCATCAAAACATTTCGACTCGGCGCGGTTTGTGTTTCCTGCTTCTCGAGAGCGTGGGTCACATGAGCAATGACGTCAAAGAGACGATTTGCGGAAGTGCATTTAGAACTACAAAAATGGCCGCTCAACGCCATTATTCCTCATCTGGAAACACGATCTTTTATTTTTTCCTAAATTTTATTTTAGTAACAATACAGGATGGTTGAACTGAAAGTTCTAAGAAAAACTGGTCATTGTATTTATTTATTTTTTTACAAGTGATTTGGAAAACAACAAACGGTTGGTTTATTTTAATAGTTTTTGAGTCATATTTTTTTTAAATTGAAAAACAAAGCATCTTTTTTTTCTTTGTCGAAAAAACGCTTTGGTTTTTATTCAACAGTTCATACAACAAAAACGAAAATCACTCCGAAGCAGAAACGAAACAAATGACAAAAAAAAGGATGTTTAAAAAAAAAAATTCCAACACCGCAACCGGAAGTCGCTATTAAAAGCTGTTGATGACGGAGTTGTTAGCCTGCGTTTAAAAGATATGATAATAAATACGTTTTTCATTTAAAAAAAATGCAAGTTTCCACACTGCTCTTTTACAACAGTTTTCCGTTTCTGCTGACTAATCATTATATTTGTTGTTTAAAAAAAAAAAAAAAAAGAAATCGAACCGTTTCGGTACTGAAAATGACGAACTGTATTTCAAAATAAAATCCAAATAACACTTTTTTTGTTTTCATAATAAGCTAATTCAGTGACCAAAGTGCGTCATATTGTTGACAAACAAACATCTCCGAACTTGACACAATGCAACAACTTTTTTTTTTTTTTTAATCCCCGACTGTTATTTTAACAGAAAACCTGTTGCCATGGCACCGAGCCCATCACGACCGGTTGTGGTTGTGTAAAGCAGGATTCAGGACTGTTTGTTTTTCCTTCCATATCGTCACATTTTCCGTTCGGAAAAAAAAGTGAACTTAAAACTTTTTCCATGGATCATAACAAGGTAAGATTGTTTTCTAGGCGGGATATTTCTTTTAATTTAGTTACATACACAAAAAGAAAAAAAATGCATAGCAACGCACAGCTTACAGAAACAAACTGAGTGGCATCTTCTGCACTTCAACTTTGCCTGTTAATAATTTAATGTACACTTAATAATACAGCAAATGTGTTTTTCTTTATATTTAGAGAAAACAGTTTAGGAGATATCTTCACCACTCAGGGGTCATTAACTCCCTAACAAGCGGTAAGTAACGTGCGAGGACAAAGTCTCGCATTTCTGTTTTTTCATGGATCCACCTGTACTGTCGTGTCATTTTGCAGCATTGGTGGCACTTTATGAGGAGAGCGATAAACCAGACGACGCAATGAAGTATCCTTTCGCTGGCGATGGCTTATAAGACATTTGTTTTTGATTAAGTGCAACACTGGCGCCACAGGAAACTGAAATGCTAATTGTTAATTGTTTCAATTGAAATATAAAGGATGCATTTTTTAAGAGTTTTTACAAAATATATATATATATATATCATACTTGCCAACCTTGAGACCTCCGATTTCGGGAGGTGGGGGGAGGGGGGTGGGGGTGAGCGTGGTCGGGGTGGGACGGGGGCGTGGTTGGGGGCGTGGCTAAAAGGGGAGGAGTATATTTACAGCTAGAATTCACCAAGTCAAGTATTTCATATATATATATATACACAGGTAAAAGCCAGTAAATTAGAACATTTTGAAAAACTTGATTTATTTCAGTAATTGCATTCAAAAGGTGTAACTTGTACATTATATTTATTCATTGCACACAGACTGATGCATTCAAATGTTTATTTCATTTAATTTTGATGATTTGAAGTGGCAACAAATGAAAATCCAAAATTCCGTGTGTCACAAAATTAGAATATTACTTAAGGCTAGTACAAAAAAGGGATTTTTAGAAATGTTGGCCAACTGAAAAGTATGAAAATGACAAATATGAGCATGTACAATACTCAATACTTGGTTGGAGCTCCTTTTGCCTCAATTACTGCGTTAATGCGGCGTGGCATGGAGTCGATGAGTTTCTGGCACTGCTCAGGTGTTATGAGAGCCCAGGTTGCTCTGATAGTGGCCTTCAACTCTTCTGCGTTTTTGGGTCTGGCATTCTGCATCTTCCTTTTCACAATACCCCACAGATTTTCTATGGGGCTAAGGTCAGGGGAGTTGGCGGGCCAATTTAGAACAGAAATACCATGGTCCGTAAACCAGGCACGGGTAGATTTTGCGCTGTGTGCAGGCGCCAAGTCCTGTTGGAACTTGAAATCTCCATCTCCATAGAGCAGGTCAGCAGCAGGAAGCATGAAGTGCTCTAAAACTTGCTGGTAGACGGCTGCGTTGACCCTGGATCTCAGGAAACAGAGTGGACCGACACCAGCAGATGACATGGCAACCCAAACCATCACTGATGGTGGAAACTTTACACTAGACTTCAGGCAACGTGGATCCTGTGCCTCTCCTGTCTTCCTCCAGACTCTGGGACCTCGATTTCTTCGATTGCCTGAAGTCTAGTGTAAAGTTTCCACCATCAGTGATGGTTTGGGGTGCCATGTCATCTGCTGGTGTCGGTCCACTCTGTTTCCTGAGATCCAGGGTCAACGCAGCCGTCTACCAGCAAGTTTTAGAGCACTTCATGCTTCCTGCTGCTGACCTGCTCTATGGAGATGGAGATTTCAAGTTCCAACAGGACTTGGCGCCTGCACACAGCGCAAAATCTACCCGTGCCTGGTTTACGGACCATGGTATTTCTGTTCTAAATTGGCCCGCCAACTCCCCTGACCTTAGCCCCATAGAAAATCTGTGGGGTATTGTGAAAAGGAAGATGCAGAATGCCAGACCCAAAAACGCAGAAGAGTTGAAGGCCACTATCAGAGCAACCTGGGCTCTCATAACACCTGAGCAGTGCCAGAAACTCATCGACTCCATGCCACGCCGCATTAACGCAGTAATTGAGGCAAAAGGAGCTCCAACCAAGTATTGAGTATTGTACATGCTCATATTTTTCATTTTCATACTTTTCAGTTGGCCAACATTTCTAAAAATCCCTTTTTTGTATTAGCCTTAAGTAATATTCTAATTTTGTGACACACGGAATTTTGGATTTTCATTTGTTGCCACTTCAAATCATCAAAATTAAATGAAATAAACATTTGAATGCATCAGTCTGTGTGCAATGAATAAATATAATGTACAAGTTACACCTTTTGAATGCAATTACTGAAATAAATCAAGTTTTTCAAAATATTCTAATTTACTGGCTTTTACCTGTATATATATATATATATATATATATATATATATATATATATATATATATATATATATATATATATATATATATATATATATATATATATATATATATATATATATATATATATGTATGTATCGAGGTATCGAGCACTATTTTTTGGATATCCTTATTAAGACATATATATATATATATATATATATATATATATATATATATATATATATATATATATATATATATATATATATAAGAAATACTTGACGTTCAGTGAATTCTAGCTATTTATATATATATATATATAAAATAAATACTTGAATTTCAGTGTTCATTTATTTACACATATACACACACATAACACTCATCTACTCATTGTTGAGTTAAGGGTTGAATTGTCCATCCTTGTTCTATTCTCTGTCACTATTTTTTGAACCATGCTGAACACCCGGTCTCTGATGAGGCATTGATGTGTGGCACGCACAAAAGTGCTTTCATCAAATGCACTAGATGGCAGTATTGTCCTGTTTAAGAGTGTCACAACATTGCTGTTTACGGCAGACGAACTGCTTTACGGTATACAAAAAAGTGACTGCTGTTGTTGTGTGTTGTTGCCACGCTGGGAGGACGTTAATGAAACTGCCTAACAATAAACCCACATAAGAAACCAAGAACTCGCCCTCCATCATTCTATAGTTATAACGTGATTGGGCAGGTACGCTTTTTTATATTGTGGAGGACCTGAGTCCGCCTGAATTTCGGGGAGATTTTCGGGAGAAAATTTGTCCCGGGAGGTTTTCGGGAGAGGCGCTGAATTTCGGGAGTCTCCCGGAAAATCCGGGAGGGTTGGCAAGTATGATATATATTCAAAAATATATATCAAAATGGCCCGTGCATACTTAGATTTGTCAAACTCAAGACCCGAGAGCCAGATCTGGCCCACCACGTCCTTCAAGTGTACCGTCACATTCTCTAAGTGGCCAGAATATCCTTTAAATGGCCCTCTCCATCCTTTAAGTGGCCCGTCATGTCATTTAAGTGGCCCCCTGCATCATTTAATGAGGCTTGCCACAAATTTATGGTGGCCCGCCAGATTATTTTAGTGGCCCTCTATATCCTTTAAGTGGCCCACCGCATTCTTTAAGTTGCCCGCCACATCATTTAATGTAGCCCTCTATATCCTTTAAGTGGCTCACCACATTCTTTAAGTGGCCGGCCATGTCCCTTAAGTGGCCCACCACGTCACTTAATTGGCCTGCCACTTCATTTAAGGAGCTCTCCACATCATTTAGGTGTCCCTCTACATCCATGCTTAAAGTGGCCTGCAATGTCACTTAAGTAGCCAATCGCCATCATTTTAAGTGGCCCTCCAAATATTTTGTGGCCTACCGCATTCCTTAAGTTGCCCGCAACATCATTTAAAGTGGCCCTCTATATCCTTTAAGTGGCCCACCGCATCATTTAATGAGGCTTGCCACAAATTTATTGTGGCCCGCCACAATATTTTAGTGGCCCTCTATATCCCTTAAGTTGCCCGCCACATCATTTAAAGTGGCCCTCTATATCCTTTAAGTGGCCCGCCACATTCTTTAAGTTGCCCGCCGCATCATTTAACGAGGCTTGCCACAAATTTATTGTGGCCCGCCACATTATTTTAGTTGCCGTCTATATCCCTTAAGTGGCCCACCGCATTCTTTAAGTTGCCCGCCACGTTTTTTAACTTGGCCCTCTATATCCTTTAAGTGGCCCACCGCGTCATTTAATGAGGCTTGCCACAAATTTATCGTGGCTCGCCACATTATTTTAGTGGCCGTCTATATCCCTTAAGTGGCCCACCGCATTTTTTAAGTTGCCCGCCACATCATTTAATGTGACCCTCTATATCCTTTAAGTGGCCCGCCACATTCTTTAAGTGGCCCGCCGCATCATTTAATGAGGCTTTCCACAAATGTATCCTGGCCCGCCACATTACTTTAGTGGCCCTCTATATCCTTTAAGTGGCTCACCACATTCTTTAAGTGGCCGACCATGTCCCTTAAGTGGCCGGCCATGTCCCTTAAGTGGCCCACCACGTCACTTAATTGGCCTGCCACTTAATTTAAGGAGCTCTCTACATCATTTAGGTGTCCCTCTACATCCACGTTTAAAGTGGCCTACAATGTCACTTAAGTAGCTAATCGGCATCATTTTAAGTGGCCCTCCAAACATTTTGTGGCCCACCGCATTCCTTAAGTTGCCCGCCACATCATTTAAAGTGGCCCTCTATATCCTTTAAGTGGCCCGCCACATTCTTTAAGTGGCCCACCGATTCATTTAATGAGGCTTGCCACAAATTTATTGTGGCCCGCCACATCATTTTAGTGGCCGTCTATATCCCTTAAGTGGCCCACTGCATTCTTTAAGTTGCCCGCCACATTTTTTAAGGTGGCCCTCTATATCCTTTAAGTGGCCCGCCGCCTCATTTAATGAGGCTTGCCACATTATTTTAGTGGCCCTCTATATCCCTTAAGTGGCCCACCGCATTCTTTAAGTTGCCCGCCACATCATTTAATGTGGCCCTCTATATCCTTTAAGTGGCTCACCACATTCTTTAAGTGGCCGGCCATGTCCCTTAAGTGGCCCACCAGGTCACTTAATTGGCCTGCCACTTAATTTAAGGAGCTCTCTACATCATTTAGGTGTCCCTCTACATCCACGTTTAAAGTGGCCTACAATGTCACTTAAGTAGCTAATCGGCATCATTTTAAGTGGCCCTCCAAACATTTTGTGGCCCACCGCATTCCTTAAGTTGCCCGCCACATCATTTAAAGTGGCCCTCTATATCCTTTAAGTGGCCCGCCACATTCTTTAAGTGGCCCACCGATTCATTTAATGAGGCTTGCCACAAATTTATTGTGGCCCGCCACATCATTTTAGTGGCCGTCTATATCCCTTAAGTGGCCCACTGCATTCTTTAAGTTGCCCGCCACATTTTTTAAGGTGGCCCTCTATATCCTTTAAGTGGCCCGCCGCCTCATTTAATGAGGCTTGCCACATTATTTTAGTGGCCCTCTATATCCCTTAAGTGGCCCACCGCATTCTTTAAGTTGCCCGCCACATCATTTAATGTGGCCCTCTATATCCTTTAAGTGGCTCACCACATTCTTTAAGTGGCCGGCCATGTCCCTTAAGTGGCCCACCAGGTCACTTAATTGGCCTGCCACTTAATATAAAAGGCCCTCCAAATATTTAAAGTGTCCCTCCATGTCCCTTAAGTGACTCAACCCATTCTTTAAGTGGCCCACCACTTCATTTTAATTGGCCTGCCACATCATTTAAGTAGCCCGTCACATATTTAAGTAGCTCTCCACATCCTTAAGTGGCCCGCCACGTTTAAAATGACCTACCACATAATTTATTGTGGCCTGCCATCTCATTTACGTAGCCCATCACATCATTTAAGGTGGCCCTCCAAATATTTTAAGTGTCCCTCTGTAGCGGTAAAGTCCTATACTATTACTGCTACTGGTTGCCGAATATAACCGAAGCTAGTTTAGACGTGTGCAGCTGGCTAATAATTGATGTCCAGAATTGTGTCCATGTTTAACACACATATTTATTAATATACAGTCACGTAAATCAAACTCACTTGGTAACAAAAACGGAAAATAAACGGGAACAAACAAATCATAGCCTGGCACAGTCAAAAACTGTTGCGCCTCCACTCAGCAACACCTGAGCAAGATCCCAGCCCCTCCCTAAGTAGACTGGCACTTGGCCTTGAGCCAACCCCTTTAATGACGTCATACATTTGACGGACAGAAACAGTAAATGGCTCTAACACACCAGCCCCTAATTGCTACTGGCGTGATGAACAGAGCAATTTAATTAAAAATAAATACATACAAATAGAGCCATAACACCAAAACAAAACCCTTTTTTTGGGGGGGTTTTCATGTTCCCTTTTGAAATAATGCAAATATTTTAGTCCATACCTTCACAAAGAAGGCATATCTTTGTTATTGGTCTTTCGTTTTTCATTTGTCCACTTTTGTCGCTCTTGTAGCAACGGTAAATACTCGCGAATACACCTTTTCCAAAAAAGGTCAGCGATATAGACTCTGCCTCCATCTTCTCTTTGAGTACAGATCCTTTTTTCTTTCTGCTTCCAAACTTTGAGTCTTGCCTTTTCCATTTCACTATTTTCCTTCTCCTCGTGTTGCTGCTGGAGAAGTGTTTGCTCCAAGCCTCTTTGTCTTTCTAGCTCTAGAGCTCTCTCTCTGGCCAGAGCTTGCTCTCGCTCTTCCTGCTTTTTGGCCAAACCATGTTCTCTCCTGCCTCTCCTTTTCCAAAGCAAGTTTTTTCTCCCACTGCAAAGCTTTTCTTGCTCCTCTTTTTCAATGCGGAAGCTTTGAGTCCACTCATAGGACTTTTGGGCTGATCGTGTTCCGCCAATGCTCTGGTTGATAAGCGGTTCCTCCCACCTGTTAACGATGGTGTGGTTAACAGTAACTGTGGGGCTCCCATTATGCTGGTTGTTGCCTTGTATTGGCCCATTAATTACCCACCCCAGTAGGGTTCTGACAGCATAGGGTCCGTCTCCGTGGCTGTTAATCACCTCCCATGGTTCCATTAACTTGGAGGCGTTGGTACCAATTAACAGATCCACGTTGGCAGTTAGTCGAGGGATTTTGATGCCTTTGAGGTAAGGCCACTTATCTAGCTCTGCTTCACTGATCAGATGGTTAGTACCCACAGGCATCTGCCTTTGAGTGAACACATCAGGAAGCTCAAAAAACTTACTGCCAGCAAGATTAGAGATTTTCAGGCCATTTACAACACTGCTAGGGGTCGCCTTACTGTGCCCCATGGTGCGCAAGTGGACTCTTGTTCTTCGGCCTTCTGTATTCAGCCTGTTCAGTAGCTGTTCAGAACAGAAGGTCCCTGTGCTTCCTGGATCTAGGAAAGCGTATGTCTGGACTATCTTGCTGCCCTTTGAGCACTTCACTTGAACGGGCAGGATAGGTAAAATTCCATAGTTGCCAGCCCCTGTATGGCCACAAGTTGAAGATGTAGTGCAAATCTTTGCTTCTATTTTTGGCAGATGGCTATTTCCTCCACTTTCCAGATGCCTCCTGTGAATATGTAACACTTCGGGATGTGTCTTGTTGCAGTAAGAGCAAGTGATGCGCCTGTCGCAACTCTTGCTCAGGTGCCCTGTGCACAGGCAACCAAAACACAGGCCTTTTTCTTTTAAAAAGTCAAGCTTTTCCCTGTGCGCCTTCTTTCCCAGCATTGGACAGTGCTCCAATGCATGTTCTCTTTTACAATACAGACAGGAAATAGAGTTTGTCTTGGAGAAGTAGATGCCTCTGTTAACAAACTTATCCAGGTGTGGATCCGATTTAGGTTCAGTGGCAACTGCCACCTGAGTTGCGAAACTGCTTCTTCTGAACTGTGATTTTCTTTGATGCATAGGCTTGGGTTTGGTTATTGTTTTATTTTGAGGAATGTCCTGAATGTCACCAAAGACAGGATCTGAAGCAATTCTGACCTGCTGTTCAATAAATTTCACAATGTCTATGAAACAAGCACGTCGCTTTTGTGTGTCAACAATGTCAGCTGCTTTGGCTCTCCACTGGTCCCTTAATTTGTAAGGAAGCTTTTGTATGAGCATCTTCATGCTAGCTGGAATATTGAGCTCGTCCAAGTATTGCAGCTCTTCCATCGCATTGGAGCATTCTCGCAAGTAGAGTGCAAAAGCTTGGAGATTTTTTACATCCTCAGATTTGATGTTTGGCCAAACCATGAATTTGTCCAGGTAGGCTGCTGTTATTTTTGAAGGATTTCCGAAGTGTTCCCTTAGTAGGCGTTTTGCTGTAGCATAGCCTCTCTCTGTAGGCATATAGAGGCAACTGCGCACCAAATCTCTCGGCTGTCCTTTGGTAAACTGCTCCAGATAATATAAGCAGTCACCACAATCATTGGTTTTTGCCTCTACACAATGCTCAAATGCTTTTATGAAAGCCTGAAACTGCAATGGGTCACCTTCAAAAACCGGAATGTGTCTGTGTGGAAGTAATTGGGAGGTTTGTGCTTGAACCAGGAGTGCCATCATTTCATTTTGCCTTTGTAATACAGTGTGGAATTCACCAGGTATTGTGTTATTGCCTTGAAATGATTGAGCTGCTTGAGGTAAACGGTGCCTTGATTGGTTTTCCACAGGATCCAAAGTTGATGAGCAAAGTGGTTTGTTTGGTTGAGGGTGTGAATGAACCTTGTTTGGGGCATTCTTGGCTGTGTGAAGCTCTGAAGGAGGAGCTTTAACAGACTGATGAAGTTGTTGTACAGGCACTTTTCTCAGTTTTGTCTCTTGTCTATAATAGGACTCCATTCCATCAGACTTTTTGCTCGTGCCAGAAACACTGGCTTCCTGGAGGACAGACAATTTAGCATTGTGGGATGCTATTTGAGCATCCAACTCCATTTGCTCCTTTTTCCTCCTTATGGCCTCTGCTTGTTCCTCCTGTTCCCTCTTTAGAGCTGCTGCCTGCTCATCTTGTCTCCTCTTTAGAGCTGCTGCCTGCGCCTCCAATGCATGAATGTCTTTTAGAGCAATAGCACGGGCAATAAGTGCTGCCTTATCTGCCTCTGCTATTATGCGAGCAGAAGAAGTGGAAGACCTTTTGCTTTTGTTTGAGGATACGGAATTATTGAGCTTTGATAAGACATTGGATTGCACATTTGAAATGCTGTCGTGGGGTTGTACACTTTCATTTTCAACACCATCAACAGCAGAACCATCATTTATAACTTCATCATCATCATCATTGTCATCATCATCATTTTGAGAATACATCAACCTGTCAACCTTGTCAATAAAACCATCAAAATTCAACATTTTTGCTTTGTACCATGTCTCATGTTTAGTACACTCATCATCTGGTAACAGAGACAACAAAGTTTTGTGCACTTTTCTGGTTTCATGATAAAAACCCATAAACCTGCTAAATTCCTCCCTTAGCTCATGTGAACGTGTTTCGTCATTTAACAGGGCAATGACCCCCTCTTTCAGCGTTGATAGTCTTTGCAACTTTGCTTTTCTTTCCCCCTGCAAACTTTCAATTTTGTGACCTAGAGCTTTGGGTGTCATTTTTACCACACGTTTTTTCCCTTCAACCCCTTGCCCAACATTGTCACGTTCAGCCACATTGTCCTCCTGTGGCTGTTTATGTTCGTCAGCGCACATCTGTGCTCCCTCCTCCTCCATTTGGAAAAGTCAAAGTTTTTCAACCCGCGCACAAGTCAAGTCAAATAGTCACCAATGCATTGGATTTTTTCAATATTTGTGTGCACACATTTTAATAATGGCCGTTTTGCTTTTGTTTATGTCGGCGCGCCGCTAAAACATACCACACAGGTGTAGGACGGGCTCAACGCTGCTCCACGTCCTCCTCCACGCACTGCACGCACGCGCGCTGCTTGGCTCGGTGGGATGATCTGCTGCTGCTGCTGGCTGCTGTCCCCAATGAGCGACCCTGTAGCTCTCCAGTGGGACTCGTAGCTGTCGATGCAGAGCTTGATTGCAGAAGGTCTCCGCCGCTTCGCCGATCCGTTTCCTCCGCCGCCGATCACCAAACAAACGCTGACAGCGGCCCGTGCGTTCCTCTTCCAAAACGAGCCTCGTAGCTTGTTGCTTCCTAATAAACAACTCGCGTTCCGATGAGGCAGTTTTTGACTAAGTGTAGCGGTAAAGTCCTATACTATTACTGCTACTGGTTGCCGAATATAACCGAAGCTAGTTTAGACGTGTGCAGCTGGCTAATAATTGATGTCCAGAATTGTGTCCATGTTTAACACACATATTTATTAATATACAGTCACGTAAATCAAACTCACTTGGTAACAAAAACGGAAAATAAACGGGAACAAACAAATCATAGCCTGGCACAGTCAAAAACTGTTGCGCCTCCACTCAGCAACACCTGAGCAAGATCCCAGCCCCTCCCTAAGTAGACTGGCACTTGGCCTTGAGCCAACCCCTTTAATGACGTCATACATTTGACGGACAGAAACAGTAAATGGCTCTAACACCCTCCATGTCCCTTAAGTGACCCACCAAATTCTTTAAGTGGCCCACTACTTCATTTTATTTGGCCTGCCACATCATTTATGTAGCCTGTCACATATTTAAGTAGCTCTCCACATCATTAAAGTGACCCTCCACATCCTCTAAGTGGCCCGCCACATTTAAAATGACCTACCACGTCATTTAATGTGGCCTGCCATCTCATTTACGTAGCCCATCACATTATTTAATGTGGCCCTCCAAATATTTTAAGTATCCCTCCATGTCCCTTAAGTGACCCACCACATTCTTAAAGTGGCCCGCCACTTCATTTTAATTGGCCTGCCACGTCATTTAAGTAGCCCATCACATATTTAAGTAGCTCTCCACATCATTTAAGTGACCCTCCACATCCTCTAAGTGGCCCGCCACATTTAAAATGACCTACCACGTCATTTAAGTGGCCTGCCATCTCATTTACGTAGCCCATCACATCATTTAAGGTGGCCCTCCAAATATTTTAAGTGTCCAACCATGTCCCTTAAGTGACACACCACATTCTTTAAGTGGCCCGCCACTTCATTTTAATTGGCCTGCCACATCATTTAAGTAGCCCGTCACATATTTAAGTAGCTCTCAACATCATTTAAGTGACCCTCCACATCCTCTAAGTGGCCCGCCACTTTTAAAATTGCCTACCACGTCATTTAAAGTGGCCTGCCATGTCATTTACGTAGCCCATCACATCATTTAAGGTGGCCCTCCAAATATTTTAAGTGTCCCTCCATGTCCCTTAAGTGACCCACTACATTCTTTAAGTGGCCTGCCACATCATATTATCTGGCCTGCCACGTCATTTAAGTAGCCTGTCACATATTTAAGTAGCTCTCCACATCATTAAAGTGTTCCTCCACATCCTCTAAGTTGCCCGCCACATTTAAAATGACCTACCACATAATTTATTGTGGCCTGCCATGTCATTTACGTAGCCCTTCACATCAATTAAAGTGGCCCTGCAAATATTTTAAGTGTCCCTCCATGTTCCTTAAGTGACCCACCAAATTCTTTAAGTGGCCCGCCACATCAGCCCATCACATATTTAAGTAGCTCTCCACATCATTTAAGTGACCCTCCACCTCCTTAAGTGGCCCGCCACGTTTAAAATGACCTACAACATCATTTAAAGTGGCCTGCCATGTCATTTACGTAGCCCATCACATCATTTAAGGTGGCCCTCCAAATATTTTAAGTGTCCCTCTATGTCCCTTAAGTGACCCACCACATTCTTTAAGTGGCCCACCACTTCATTATAATTGGCCTGCCACATCATTTAAGTCGCCCGTCACATATTTAAGTAGCTCTCCACATCATTTAAGTGTCCCTCCTCATCCTCTAAGTGGCCCGCCACGTTTAAAATGACCTACAACATCAATTATTGTGGCCTGCCATATAATTTACGGAGCCCATCACATCATTTAAGGTGGCCCTCCAAATATTTTAAGTGTCCCTCCATGTCCCTTAAGTGACCCACCACATTCTTTAAGTGGCCCGCCACATCATTTTAATTGGCCTGCCACATCATTTAAGTAGCCCGTCACATATTTAAGTAGCTCTCCACATCATTTAAGTGACCCTCCACATCCTTTAAGTGGCCCGCCACATTTAAAATTACCTACCACATCATTTATTGTGGCCTGCTATGTCATTTAAACTTGCCCGCCATATTTAAAATGGCCTGCCACTTCATTTAAGTAGCCCGTCACATATTTAAGTAGCTGTCTACATCATTTAGGTGTCCCTCTACATCCTTTTTGTGGCCCGCCACATTTAATGTCACTTAAGTAGCCAATCACATAATTTTAAGTGGCCCTCCAAATATTTGAAGTGTCCCTCCATGTCCCTTAAGTGACCCACCACATTCTTTAAGTGGCCTGCCACATCATTTAAGTAGCCCGTCACATATTTAAGTAGCTCTCCACATCATTAAAGTGTCCCTCCTCATCCTCTAAGTGGCCCGCCACATTTAAAATGACCTACCACATAATTTATTGTGGCCTGCCATGTCATTTACGTAGCCCATCACATCATTTAAGGTGGCCCTCCAAATATTTTAAGTGTACCTCTATGTCCCTTAAGTGACCCACTAAATTCTTTAAGTGGCCCGCCACATCATTTTAATTGGCCTGCCATATCATTTAAGTAGCCCGTCACATACAGTATGTATTTAAGTAGCTCTCCACATCATTAAAGTGTCCCTCCACATCCTCTAAGTGGCCCGCCACATTTAAAATGACCTACCACGTCATTTATAGTGGCCTACCATATCATTTACGTGGCCCTCCACAAATATTTAAAGTGTCCCTTCATGTCCCACCACATTCTTTAAGTGTCCCGCCACATCACTAGTTAGACACCCCTGGTCTGTGGCTCTCAGGGGAAAAAAGTTTGGATGCCCCCGTTTTAGACTGCATGAAAGTCCTGAACTTGGGTCCAGTTTCGTGACGAATCACCTGAGCGCACAGCTTTCTGAGGCGCTGAGTTCGGAAAAAACCGAGCTGCAACGCAGGTGTGAGCGCCTCACGGAGGAGAACAAGGAGCTGAGGAGCAAGGTCCCATCTCCAGCAAAGACTTCCTTCACTCGGTCGATTATGTCATTTAACGGCATGCTTCATTTCTGTCAGCTGTTGCAGTACGAGACGCCACCTGAGGAGAGAGCAGCGGAGTAAAAGCGAGGGGTTGGTTTTTATCTAATTGGTCTGTGAATATTTGCATTAAACTTTCATGAAATGTCAATAATGAGATGAGGATTATATTTTGGGGCTGATCCGGATCATTTTCTACCATGTTTAAAGGCAGCACTTCCTCCTCCCACAGAGACAAACAGAGTGGATGATTGACAAGAGGGTTCACTTTGAGTAATTAATTTCGCTATAAAATACGCATGCCCAGGTGCTGAAAAGGATGCAAAGAGTGAACCCTCTTAGAGCCAGTTTGAAAGAGAAAAACAATTAAATGTATCCTTTGATTACCTCCACCAGGTTATGTACCCACTAAGGTTTGTTTGTTAGTTAGCATCATAGCTCACAATATTACATTTAAAAGCTGAACTTCTCTGTGTGTGTATGCGAGGTGGCCGCCCCCTCCCACAGAGACAAAGAGAGTGGATGATTGACAAGAGGGTTCACTTTGTGTAATTAATTTCGCTATAGAATGTGCTGAAACGGATGCAAAGAGTGAACCCTCTTACAGCCAGTTTGAAAGCGTCAAACAAAAACAACTAAATTTATCTTTTGATTACCTACACCAGGTTATGTACCCACTGGGGTTTGTTTGTTAGTAAGCATCATAGCTCATAATATTACGTTTAAAAGCTGAACTTCTCTGTGTGTGTATGCGAGGAGGCCGCCCCCTCCCACAGAGACAAAGAGAGCGGACGACTCACAGGAGGGTTCACTCTAATTTCCTACAGAATAAACGTGTCTGGGTGTGCTTTTGCATCCTATTTAAAAGCGAGAAATTAAAAGTGCACAAACTAACAATTCAATTTATCTTTCGGTTAATTACTTGGAACAAGTGGTTACATTTTGGAGCTGATCTGGATCACCGTCTGGACTTTTTGTTGTTGTTGGATTCTTTACAGGCACAGGTCTCCACTCTCAGAGTGCTTGTCTATTCTTTCATGTTTTTAACCTGTACTTTTTAATATAAAAAAAAAGGTCATGGTTGCTTTCATTATATACAGAAATCTTCATTGCATAAAACAAGATTGTACGCAGAGACTTAAAAATCTTTATATAAAAATATTTTATCCGTGTAACACCCAGAGGCGTCCTAAGTGAGCGGCCCGGGGCCCATTTGTGGCCAACAGTTCATTTTTGAGGGGGAAAAAATTAAAAAATATTTCTGTGCAACCGTAACGGTCTTTAACGCTTTGATTGATTGCGAGCAAGCTTTTTAACCACATTTACCACACTTTCACACGTTAAAATGACTAAACCATGGCAAACATTATTGATCATAAGTCTGGTTTTAGTAGACACATTTTCTCCATTCACAGAGTGGCACGAGGACGGTCCATGTACCATGAATTGATTTACGTGGACCCCGACTTAAACAAGTTGAAAAACTTATTCGGGTGTTAAAAAAGTTTCAATCAATCAATAAAAAAGGTCTGCACTTTTGAAAGTCCTAAATTAACCAATTGAGTTATTTTCAGTAACAGCTGATTTAAAAAAATCAAACTGGTGATCAATTTGCTAGTTTTGACGACCAAAATAAAATAGTTTGCTTTAATATTCGTTTAAAAATGTCGTAGTACATATCTCATACTTGCCAACCCTTCTGATTTTCCCGAGAGACTCCCGAATTTCAGTGCCCCCTCCCGAAATTCTCCCGGGGCAACCATTCTCCCGATTTCCACCCGGACAACAATATTGGGGGCACTGCCTTTAACGTCCTCTACAAGCTGTCGTCACGTGCGCTTTTCCTCCGTACAAACAGCGTGCCGGCCCGGCTTTTACACACACACATAAGTGAATGCAAGGCATACTTGATCAACAGCCATACAGGTCACGCTGAGGGTGGCCGTATAAACAACTTTAACACTGTTACAAATATGCGCCACACTGTGAACCCACACCAAACAAGAATGACAAACACATTTCGGGAGAACATCCGCACCGTAACACAATATAAACACAACAGAACAAATACCCAGAATCCCTTGCAGCACTAACTCGTCCGGGACGCTACAATATACACCCCCGCTACCACCAAACCCCGCCCCCCTCCCCACCTCAACCCCGCTGCCTCACCCGAATTTGGAGGTCTCAAGGTTGGCAAGTATGACATATCTACTGGTGCGCCAAGTCTGCTTCAAAGATTAGCCAGTCCCTCTGGCAGAGCAGTGCATTGTGGGTCGGGTCACCTGTCAAAACGGCCGCCAGAGAAACGTACACGAGTGTTAAATCTGCAGGTCAGTAGGCGCCCGCCTGCTGCTGCTGCCGCCGCCGCTGCTCGTCGCCGACACCCGCCTGTTGGGCGAGGACGCGGCAGGGCTGTTGCTCTCGCGACTCTGTCGAGACGCAGAGCTCAGGTCGCCGCCAGAGTCCGGGCTCGGAGCCCTGCCGGGCCTCCGCACGCTGTCCGACTTGGAGAGCGGGTTCCTGGACCGGGGCCCCGCTGCACTGCGGAGCTTCATGGAGCCGCCCTGGTAGGAGTCGCCGCTGTCCGAGGCGTTTCCCTCCGGCACCGTGGAGCAGTTCCACTGCGGACTCGGCCTCCTGGCTCTACGGGCGGCGGCAGAGTGGGCGGAGCAGGAGGTGGAGTCTGCGGCCGGGAGCGTGGGATACTCGCATACGGCGCAGTCCAGATCCTCCTCGGGTTCCTCCTGCTTGTCGACGGGCGGAGAGCGGGTGTCGCTGCTGGTGTTGTTGGAGTTCTGGTCGGTGGGGCTCGGGACGCCCTCTTTGCTGTCGCCCGCCTTCACGCCCGGATCCTCAAGGATGGGCACGAAGGCAGAGGAGGCGTTGAGCAGTGGGTAGTTAGGCCCGTTGCCTTGCTTCTCCAGCAGTAACGTGTAGCTGCTGGGCGCCGTGGGGATGGTGCTCTTTCGGCCCACCGAGGTGCCCACGCAGACCTGGTGCACCACCGAGTTCTTCTTGGACTTGCTGACGTAGTAGTCGTCCAGTTCGTCTTTGATATGCGGGTAGTAGTCCAGGATGCCCTTCTTGAGCTTCTTGTAGCCCAGGTGCATGATCTCCAGCAGGCTGAGGAACAAGGAGATGCAGGCGATCACCTGCATGAAGACCATGAAAACCGTCTTCTCGGTGGGCCGGGACACGAAGCAGTCCACCTTGTTGGGGCAGGGCTCCCGCTCGCACTTGTAGAGGGGACTCAGGCGGTGTCCGTAGAGGAGGAACTGGCCCATCATGAAGCTGACCTCCACCACCGAGCGAGTGACGATGTGCGCCACGTACGTGCACAAGAGCGAGCCTCTCAGCGGCGCCTTGTTCAGCTTGCCTTGCTCCAGCTGCCTCATCTCCTTCTCGATGCGCCGCCGCGCCTCCGCCAGCTCGCCGTCCGCCGCCTCCAGCTCTCGCCGCAGCGCCGCCTTCTTGCAGTGGCGCTCCTTCTCCAGGGCGCGCAGCTGGTAGATGGCGTGGCCCATGTAGACCAGCGAGGGCGACGACACGAAGATGACCTGCAGCACCCAGTAGCGGATGAGCGAGATGGGGAAGGCCTGGTCGTAGCACACGTTGCGGCAGCCCGGCTGCTCCGTGTTGCAGATGAAGTCCGACTGCTCGTCGTTCCACACGTCCTCGGCGGCCACGCCCAGCACCAGCATGCGGAAGATGAAGAGAATCGTCAACCAGATCTTGCCCACCATGGTGGAGTGGATGTGCACCTCCTCCAAGATGCCTCCCAGGAAGTTCCAGTCTCCCATTGTCGCTGTTTGGCTTACATTACAAGACCTGGAGAAAAACATACATCAGCTACAATTGTCAAATACACAATACAGTCCAGATATTTTGGACCTTACACCGTCCCTCCAGGAC
Source organism: Nerophis lumbriciformis (assembly GCF_033978685.3). Classification (NCBI taxonomy): domain Eukaryota; kingdom Metazoa; phylum Chordata; class Actinopteri; order Syngnathiformes; family Syngnathidae; genus Nerophis; species Nerophis lumbriciformis. Next base: position 14,430,086 of record NC_084584.2, on the reverse strand, counting down.
TTTGCTGGCTTTTTTGGGTGAATCCATGAATTTGCAACAGCTTAAGGTTAATTTGTGTTTTTATTACGAAAGTTTTTTTGACACTGAAGTTATGGTACTGATTTTTTCCTGTTTGAATTTTGTAAAATGAATTTTTTTGCATCAAATTATATTGACAATTTTGTAAAAAGTTAAAATGTTAGCAAAATTCAGTGTAGAAAGAGTTTAAAAAATTCAGTGTAAGAAATTGTTTAAAAATTCAGTGTATGAAGAATTCAGTGTAAAAAATTTGTAGTATGAGAAATTTAGTGTTTAAAAATTCAGTAATGAAAAATTCAGTGTATGAAAAATTAGGTGTACGAAAAATTCAGAGTATGAAAAATTTAGTGTATGAAAATTCAGTGTTTAAAAAATTAGTACTGAAAAATTCAGTGTAGGGATGATGTTTGATAAGAATTAATCGAGTTCGAGCCTATTATCGAATCGATTCCTTATCGATTCTCTTATCGAGTCCAGATAGGTTGTTGTATATGGAAAAAAACACAATATTTGGTTTAACAAAAGCTCACTTTTATTATATAAGAAAAAAATAAAATATAATAAATAAATAAATATTGACTGTTACCCCAATAAAAAAAATAAAATAAAAATAAATATTGACTGTTTTTACCCAAAGTATATTAAGTGGGATTTTTCAGAAAAACAAACATATACAGTAACACAAAAACAACCTGTCTCTGTGATCACTATAGGTGTATAAATAATAATATAGTGTTAAATAAAATCAGTCCCTTGGGCACAAAACTGAAAATAATACAGCTCTCCAAAAAGTGCACTTCTGCTGCTATTTGACATAACTGTTTGTTATGATGCTTTGACATTTTTGCACTTTATTTCTTTATTGAAAGAAAATTCTATGAAGAGAAAAGTTGTTTGCAAATGTGGTTACAATGCTAAAAAATGAAAAGTTAAAGCTAAAAAAAGAAATACACTTTATTGAGTTAACATGATTTCTTTATAGGGGGAAAGATGCGATGTTATGAGCTAGGCTAGGGAATATAACAACTACACTACCCAGCATGCAACGGGAGCGACGAGCATGCTAGCCCCAAAAAGTGTTGTTGCATGTCGTCACGCCGGCAGCTAAGAATGAGGTTATGAGCACGCGGTTCTTTTCTTATCGAACAACCGGGAAGACCGGTTTCGAATATCATCCCTAATTCAGTGTGAAAACATTCAGTGAATGAAAATATTAGTGTATGAAAATTTGGAGTATGAGAAATTTAGTGTTTAAAAATTCAGTAAAAAAAAATTCAGTGAATGAAAAATTCAGTGTATGAAAAATTAGCTGTATGAAAAATTCAATGTAAAAAATTCAGAGTATGAAAAATTTAGTGTATGAAAATTCAGTGTCTAAAAATTCAGTGTTTAAAAAATCAGTGCTGAAAAATTCAGTGTATGAAAAATTCAAAGTATGAAAAATTCAGTGAATTAAAAATTTAGTGTATGAAAATTCAGTATATAAACATTCAGTGTTTAAAAAAATCAGTGTATGAAAAATTCAGAGTATGAAAAATTAAGTGAATGAAAAATTAGGACTATGAAAAATTCAATGTAAAAAATTCAGAGTATGAAAAATTGTGTATGAAAATTCAGTGTCTAAAAATTCAGTTTAAAAAATCAGTACTGAAAAATTTAATGTATGAAAAATTCAAAGTATGAAAAATTCAGTGAATTAAACATTTTGTGTATGAAAATTCAGTATACAAAAATTCAGTGTATGAAAAATTCAGTGGATGAAAAATTCAGTGTATGAAAGTTCAGTGTATAACAATTCAATATTGAAAAATTCAGTGCATGGAAAATTCAGTGTAAAAAGTTGAGTGTTTAGAAATTCAGTGTAGAAAAATTCAGTGCTGAAAACTTCATTGTAGAAAAATTTGCACCTTCAAAAAGACTAATTTCCGGTAAATTAAGACTGAAGCAATCGATCCTGACTCAGAAGCAGCCGATGAGGTGTGAAGTTTGAAGTCACTTGACACGTGTCTTGCAAAACAGCATACAAAAGGCTGTTAAGTGGGCTACCTGGGAATTAGAGGTGGGAATCTTAAATAATCTAAAAATCGATTATTGATGCATCTTTGATTTATGTATATCGATGCAGTTTTAAATTTATTTTCTTTTCACTAAATAAGCGTTTAGCACTTGCAACTTTTATAAACACCGCATTTGTAATAAGAAACAATTTAATTAATTCCCATATTCCCTTACTATTTTATATTAAATGTGTGCAAAACTGGAACATAAGTGCCCAAGATAAAAGAGCTGGTTAGATCTCTCTGTGAGTTGGCTCGCTGCAGTCAGCCAAATTCACATTATTTACGATAAATAAATCGATAATTGATGTTTACTAGTTGATTTTTTAATCATTCATGTCCGAATTGCGATGCATCTAAAAATCGATCATTTCCTCCACCTCTTGTGGGCATAATACATCATAATTAACATTAAATGCGCCCCCCCCCACCCCGGATATTTTAAACCTATACAAATGATTCCAATGGTTAGATTCTGCACTTTTGAGTGACATATGGTTTACTACGGTAA